>NC_090310.1:57492352-57795349 GCF_039906515.1 Pseudorca crassidens
AAGTGGGACGCGGATGGGAGAGTACGCTTTCTCCCCGTTTGGAGGCGCCGTGCGCTTGGCTTCAAAGCTGCCCGAACAGCACTAGCGGCCCGACGTCTCTGCACGGCAGGATTGTCGTTGTGGGCCGAGGCTGCGTGTTCTCTCAAAGCGGAAAACCGTGCTGGCAATACCTTGCTAGAAACCCCTCCCACGGCCCTACATGTTCAGCTCCGGCCAAACGAAAGGTGACCTCAGGCCTCAAGGTAAGTTCCAGCGTTTCACGTCGGGGGAGTTGGGTGTGCAGGGGTTTCCATGAGGCCAGACTCCACCACGGAGTGCCTTAACTCTGCGACGCTCCTGGGGGCACACAGGATAGGAGCTCGTTCGCCAGTTTCGCAGGATGACTTCTCTCCGTGCCGGAACGGCGGCTCCTGGCTTCTAGAGGAACCTTAGCCTAAACAGGCCCCTGGAGAAAGCTCTTCACATTCAGAGCAAGGGCAAGGTACTGCTCTCTGGCTTGCCTGGGTTGAGTGCCCCAGTCGTCAAAGAGCCTCGCGAAAGCAGTGCTGCGCAGACTCCCTTTGCCGGTCGAACGGCCTCCTTGACTGAAAGAGAACTGCAGTGCCAAAAGGCACGGTGCTGACGACTGGCTCCAGGAAGAGACTCGGGACAGCACTCTCCTAGAAGCGAAAGCTAGGCTGTGCGCCCAGCCTGAGGAGCAGTACGTACGTTTGCCACACTTCTTTACACAGCTAGGCATGAGCCAGAGAGCCTTGGTCACTGAGGCCTACCTAAGGGACTGCCATACTTACCCAGTAGCTCCCACGCAGAGGTCCCTGTGCCCAAACGGGCCTCCACGGAAGGGCCCTGTCCCTCCCGTTGTGTTTCCTTGAGGTAATCAGAAACCGCTGAGGATCCCTATAGGAGCTCCGGTTTGAAGCTGGGCGACCCTGGCTAAACCTTATTCCCCTCCGTGGTAAACGAGACAGTGGCGGGTCCTAAGCTGCCTGAAGTACACTTGCTCGCGCCCACCTTCTCTTTGCTGCCGGAAGGCCTCCCACAAGACGTCTGAGTTTACTCGTGACAGCAGAAGTCTGAGTTTACGCGTGTGAGGCCTGCTGCTCTCGGTTCCTTGCTGGGAGCTTCAGCAGGAGCGCTCGGGAGCTCGCCGGCACAAGAACTGTGAGTCCCCTCGCCCCACCCCGGCCTCAAGCAAAAGTCCAGATTTCCCCCGTCAGGAACACCTCGGAGTGCCATAGGAGCGAAGAAGCGTGCGTTAACGGAGGGCCTCAACAGTGCTAGGGCTTTATTTCACGAGACACCGTGCACTCACGTTCGTTGTAACAACTGTCAAAGGGCACTGGATGCCTTCCAACTCCTCTCTGGCGTTTGAGCCACAGGAAGTAAATGCATTCGTTTGATTAAGCTCCGTGAACGTGCAACGACGATGGCGAAGCGCTGCCCTGTTCGCTCGAAAGCTCTCGTTTGTACGGCCTTCACACGGCCTCAAGGTACGCCGTGCTAAACAGCCTTACATTCCACGCTGGTGTGCCCCCAATTGGGAATGTGGGCTCTTCTGTGAGACACCAGTGTGCGTCCCAAAGGAAACCGGCGGGGGGGGGGGGCTCCCCCAGGACGCCTGCGTACGGCAGTCGGTGGCCAGATGTTTACTTCCAGCCGGAGAAAGAGAAAAAGGACAGCTTTCCCAGGGACAATTCTGGACCCTTGGGAACATCCAGAATCACCAAAGCCTAAACTTGGCACGGCCTGGGGAACGCTCTTCCGCACGTCCAGCAATCCCCACGTCAAAACCTTTCTCGGCAGAGGCAGGCACTCTCTCCCTTGTACTAGATAGCTCGGCAGAGCCTCCCGAGAAACATGCTGCGTCATTCAGCTTGAAAGTGGGACGCGGATGGGAGAGTACGCTTTCTCCCCGTTTGGAGGCGCCGTGCGCTTGGCTTCAAAGCTGCCCGAACAGCACTAGCGGCCCGACGTCTCTGCACGGCAGGATTGTCGTTGTGGGCCGAGGCTGCGTGTTCTCTCAAAGCGGAAAACCGTGCTGGCAATACCTTGCTAGGAACCCCTCCCACGGCACTACATGTTCAGCTCCGGCCAAACGAAAGGTGACCTCAGGCCTCAAGGTAAGTTCCAGCGTTTCACGTCGGGGGAGTTGGGTGTGCAGGGGTTTCCATGAGGCCAGACTCCACCACGGAGTGCCTTAACTCTGCGACGCTCCTGGGGGCACACAGGATAGGAGCTCGTTCGCCAGTTTCGCAGGATGACTTCTCTCCGTGCCGGAACGGCGGCTCCTGGCTTCTAGAGGAACCTTAGCCTAAACAGGCCCCTGGAGAAAGCTCTTCACATTCAGAGCAAGGGCAAGGTACTGCTCTCTGGCTTGCCTGGGTTGAGTGCCCCAGTCGTCAAAGAGCCTCGCGAAAGCAGTGCTGCGCAGACTCCCTTTGCCGGTCGAACGGCCTCCTTGACTGAAAGAGAACTGCAGTGCCAAAAGGCACGGTGCTGACGACTGGCTCCAGGAAGAGACTCGGGACAGCACTCTCCTAGAAGCGAAAGCTAGGCTGTGCGCCCAGCCTGAGGAGCAGTACGTACGTTTGCCACACTTCTTTACACAGCTAGGCATGAGCCAGAGAGCCTTGGTCACTGAGGCCTACCTAAGGGACTGCCATACTTACCCAGTAGCTCCCACGCAGAGGTCCCTGTGCCCAAACGGGCCTCCACGGAAGGGCCCTGTCCCTCCCGTTGTGTTTCCTTGAGGTAATCAGAAACCGCTGAGGATCCCTATAGGAGCTCCGGTTTGAAGCTGGGCGACCCTGGCTAAACCTTATTCCCCTCCGTGGTAAACGAGACAGTGGCGGGTCCTAAGCTGCCTGAAGTACACTTGCTCGCGCCCACCTTCTCTTTGCTGCCGGAAGGCCTCCCACAAGACGTCTGAGTTTACTCGTGACAGCAGAAGTCTGAGTTTACGCGTGTGAGGCCTGCTGCTCTCGGTTCCTTGCTGGGAGCTTCAGCAGGAGCGCTCGGGAGCTCGCCGGCACAAGAACTGTGAGTCCCCTCGCCCCACCCCGGCCTCAAGCAAAAGTCCAGATTTCCCCCGTCAGGAACACCTCGGAGTGCCATAGGAGCGAAGAAGCGTGCGTTAACGGAGGGCCTCAACAGTGCTAGGGCTTTATTTCACGAGACACCGTGCACTCACGTTCGTTGTAACAACTGTCAAAGGGCACTGGATGCCTTCCAACTCCTCTCTGGCGTTTGAGCCACAGGAAGTAAATGCATTCGTTTGATTAAGCTCCGTGAACGTGCAACGACGATGGCGAAGCGCTGCCCTGTTCGCTCGAAAGCTCTCGTTTGTACGGCCTTCACACGGCCTCAAGGTACGCCGTGCTAAACAGCCTTACATTCCACGCTGGTGTGCCCCCAATTGGGAATGTGGGCTCTTCTGTGAGACACCAGTGTGCGTCCCAAAGGAAACCGGGGGGGGGGGGCTCCCCCAGGACGCCTGCGTACGGCAGTCGGTGGCCAGATGTTTACTTCCAGCCGGAGAAAGAGAAAAAGGACAGCTTTCCCAGGGACAATTCTGGACCCTTGGGAACATCCAGAATCACCAAAGCCTAAACTTGGCACGGCCTGGGGAACGCTCTTCCGCACGTCCAGCAATCCCCACGTCAAAACCTTTCTCGGCAGAGGCAGGCACTCTCTCCCTTGTACTAGATAGCTCGGCAGAGCCTCCCGAGAAACATGCTGCGTCATTCAGCTTGAAAGTGGGACGCGGATGGGAGAGTACGCTTTCTCCCCGTTTGGAGGCGCCGTGCGCTTGGCTTCAAAGCTGCCCGAACAGCACTAGCGGCCCGACGTCTCTGCACGGCAGGATTGTCGTTGTGGGCCGAGGCTGCGTGTTCTCTCAAAGCGGAAAACCGTGCTGGCAATACCTTGCTAGGAACCCCTCCCACGGCACTACATGTTCAGCTCCGGCCAAACGAAAGGTGACCTCAGGCCTCAAGGTAAGTTCCAGCGTTTCACGTCGGGGGAGTTGGGTGTGCAGGGGTTTCCATGAGGCCAGACTCCACCACGGAGTGCCTTAACTCTGCGACGCTCCTGGGGGCACACAGGATAGGAGCTCGTTCGCCAGTTTCGCAGGATGACTTCTCTCCGTGCCGGAACGGCGGCTCCTGGCTTCTAGAGGAACCTTAGCCTAAACAGGCCCCTGGAGAAAGCTCTTCACATTCAGAGCAAGGGCAAGGTACTGCTCTCTGGCTTGCCTGGGTTGAGTGCCCCAGTCGTCAAAGAGCCTCGCGAAAGCAGTGCTGCGCAGACTCCCTTTGCCGGTCGAACGGCCTCCTTGACTGAAAGAGAACTGCAGTGCCAAAAGGCACGGTGCTGACGACTGGCTCCAGGAAGAGACTCGGGACAGCACTCTCCTAGAAGCGAAAGCTAGGCTGTGCGCCCAGCCTGAGGAGCAGTACGTACGTTTGCCACACTTCTTTACACAGCTAGGCATGAGCCAGAGAGCCTTGGTCACTGAGGCCTACCTAAGGGACTGCCATACTTACCCAGTAGCTCCCACGCAGAGGTCCCTGTGCCCAAACGGGCCTCCACGGAAGGGCCCTGTCCCTCCCGTTGTGTTTCCTTGAGGTAATCAGAAACCGCTGAGGATCCCTATAGGAGCTCCGGTTTGAAGCTGGGCGACCCTGGCTAAACCTTATTCCCCTCCGTGGTAAACGAGACAGTGGCGGGTCCTAAGCTGCCTGAAGTACACTTGCTCGCGCCCACCTTCTCTTTGCTGCCGGAAGGCCTCCCACAAGACGTCTGAGTTTACTCGTGACAGCAGAAGTCTGAGTTTACGCGTGTGAGGCCTGCTGCTCTCGGTTCCTTGCTGGGAGCTTCAGCAGGAGCGCTCGGGAGCTCGCCGGCACAAGAACTGTGAGTCCCCTCGCCCCACCCCGGCCTCAAGCAAAAGTCCAGATTTCCCCCGTCAGGAACACCTCGGAGTGCCATAGGAGCGAAGAAGCGTGCGTTAACGGAGGGCCTCAACAGTGCTAGGGCTTTATTTCACGAGACACCGTGCACTCACGTTCGTTGTAACAACTGTCAAAGGGCACTGGATGCCTTCCAACTCCTCTCTGGCGTTTGAGCCACAGGAAGTAAATGCATTCGTTTGATTAAGCTCCGTGAACGTGCAACGACGATGGCGAAGCGCTGCCCTGTTCGCTCGAAAGCTCTCGTTTGTACGGCCTTCACACGGCCTCAAGGTACGCCGTGCTAAACAGCCTTACATTCCACGCTGGTGTGCCCCCAATTGGGAATGTGGGCTCTTCTGTGAGACACCAGTGTGCGTCCCAAAGGAAACCGGGGGGGGGGGGCTCCCCCAGGACGCCTGCGTACGGCAGTCGGTGGCCAGATGTTTACTTCCAGCCGGAGAAAGAGAAAAAGGACAGCTTTCCCAGGGACAATTCTGGACCCTTGGGAACATCCAGAATCACCAAAGCCTAAACTTGGCACGGCCTGGGGAACGCTCTTCCGCACGTCCAGCAATCCCCACGTCAAAACCTTTCTCGGCAGAGGCAGGCACTCTCTCCCTTGTACTAGATAGCTCGGCAGAGCCTCCCGAGAAACATGCTGCGTCATTCAGCTTGAAAGTGGGACGCGGATGGGAGAGTACGCTTTCTCCCCGTTTGGAGGCGCCGTGCGCTTGGCTTCAAAGCTGCCCGAACAGCACTAGCGGCCCGACGTCTCTGCACGGCAGGATTGTCGTTGTGGGCCGAGGCTGCGTGTTCTCTCAAAGCGGAAAACCGTGCTGGCAATACCTTGCTAGGAACCCCTCCCACGGCACTACATGTTCAGCTCCGGCCAAACGAAAGGTGACCTCAGGCCTCAAGGTAAGTTCCAGCGTTTCACGTCGGGGGAGTTGGGTGTGCAGGGGTTTCCATGAGGCCAGACTCCACCACGGAGTGCCTTAACTCTGCGACGCTCCTGGGGGCACACAGGATAGGAGCTCGTTCGCCAGTTTCGCAGGATGACTTCTCTCCGTGCCGGAACGGCGGCTCCTGGCTTCTAGAGGAACCTTAGCCTAAACAGGCCCCTGGAGAAAGCTCTTCACATTCAGAGCAAGGGCAAGGTACTGCTCTCTGGCTTGCCTGGGTTGAGTGCCCCAGTCGTCAAAGAGCCTCGCGAAAGCAGTGCTGCGCAGACTCCCTTTGCCGGTCGAACGGCCTCCTTGACTGAAAGAGAACTGCAGTGCCAAAAGGCACGGTGCTGACGACTGGCTCCAGGAAGAGACTCGGGACAGCACTCTCCTAGAAGCGAAAGCTAGGCTGTGCGCCCAGCCTGAGGAGCAGTACGTACGTTTGCCACACTTCTTTACACAGCTAGGCATGAGCCAGAGAGCCTTGGTCACTGAGGCCTACCTAAGGGACTGCCATACTTACCCAGTAGCTCCCACGCAGAGGTCCCTGTGCCCAAACGGGCCTCCACGGAAGGGCCCTGTCCCTCCCGTTGTGTTTCCTTGAGGTAATCAGAAACCGCTGAGGATCCCTATAGGAGCTCCGGTTTGAAGCTGGGCGACCCTGGCTAAACCTTATTCCCCTCCGTGGTAAACGAGACAGTGGCGGGTCCTAAGCTGCCTGAAGTACACTTGCTCGCGCCCACCTTCTCTTTGCTGCCGGAAGGCCTCCCACAAGACGTCTGAGTTTACTCGTGACAGCAGAAGTCTGAGTTTACGCGTGTGAGGCCTGCTGCTCTCGGTTCCTTGCTGGGAGCTTCAGCAGGAGCGCTCGGGAGCTCGCCGGCACAAGAACTGTGAGTCCCCTCGCCCCACCCCGGCCTCAAGCAAAAGTCCAGATTTCCCCCGTCAGGAACACCTCGGAGTGCCATAGGAGCGAAGAAGCGTGCGTTAACGGAGGGCCTCAACAGTGCTAGGGCTTTATTTCACGAGACACCGTGCACTCACGTTCGTTGTAACAACTGTCAAAGGGCACTGGATGCCTTCCAACTCCTCTCTGGCGTTTGAGCCACAGGAAGTAAATGCATTCGTTTGATTAAGCTCCGTGAACGTGCAACGACGATGGCGAAGCGCTGCCCTGTTCGCTCGAAAGCTCTCGTTTGTACGGCCTTCACACGGCCTCAAGGTACGCCGTGCTAAACAGCCTTACATTCCACGCTGGTGTGCCCCCAATTGGGAATGTGGGCTCTTCTGTGAGACACCAGTGTGCGTCCCAAAGGAAACCGGCGGGGGGGGGGGGCTCCCCCAGGACGCCTGCGTACGGCAGTCGGTGGCCAGATGTTTACTTCCAGCCGGAGAAAGAGAAAAAGGACAGCTTTCCCAGGGACAATTCTGGACCCTTGGGAACATCCAGAATCACCAAAGCCTAAACTTGGCACGGCCTGGGGAACGCTCTTCCGCACGTCCAGCAATCCCCACGTCAAAACCTTTCTCGGCAGAGGCAGGCACTCTCTCCCTTGTACTAGATAGCTCGGCAGAGCCTCCCGAGAAACATGCTGCGTCATTCAGCTTGAAAGTGGGACGCGGATGGGAGAGTACGCTTTCTCCCCGTTTGGAGGCGCCGTGCGCTTGGCTTCAAAGCTGCCCGAACAGCACTAGCGGCCCGACGTCTCTGCACGGCAGGATTGTCGTTGTGGGCCGAGGCTGCGTGTTCTCTCAAAGCGGAAAACCGTGCTGGCAATACCTTGCTAGGAACCCCTCCCACGGCACTACATGTTCAGCTCCGGCCAAACGAAAGGTGACCTCAGGCCTCAAGGTAAGTTCCAGCGTTTCACGTCGGGGGAGTTGGGTGTGCAGGGGTTTCCATGAGGCCAGACTCCACCACGGAGTGCCTTAACTCTGCGACGCTCCTGGGGGCACACAGGATAGGAGCTCGTTCGCCAGTTTCGCAGGATGACTTCTCTCCGTGCCGGAACGGCGGCTCCTGGCTTCTAGAGGAACCTTAGCCTAAACAGGCCCCTGGAGAAAGCTCTTCACATTCAGAGCAAGGGCAAGGTACTGCTCTCTGGCTTGCCTGGGTTGAGTGCCCCAGTCGTCAAAGAGCCTCGCGAAAGCAGTGCTGCGCAGACTCCCTTTGCCGGTCGAACGGCCTCCTTGACTGAAAGAGAACTGCAGTGCCAAAAGGCACGGTGCTGACGACTGGCTCCAGGAAGAGACTCGGGACAGCACTCTCCTAGAAGCGAAAGCTAGGCTGTGCGCCCAGCCTGAGGAGCAGTACGTACGTTTGCCACACTTCTTTACACAGCTAGGCATGAGCCAGAGAGCCTTGGTCACTGAGGCCTACCTAAGGGACTGCCATACTTACCCAGTAGCTCCCACGCAGAGGTCCCTGTGCCCAAACGGGCCTCCACGGAAGGGCCCTGTCCCTCCCGTTGTGTTTCCTTGAGGTAATCAGAAACCGCTGAGGATCCCTATAGGAGCTCCGGTTTGAAGCTGGGCGACCCTGGCTAAACCTTATTCCCCTCCGTGGTAAACGAGACAGTGGCGGGTCCTAAGCTGCCTGAAGTACACTTGCTCGCGCCCACCTTCTCTTTGCTGCCGGAAGGCCTCCCACAAGACGTCTGAGTTTACTCGTGACAGCAGAAGTCTGAGTTTACGCGTGTGAGGCCTGCTGCTCTCGGTTCCTTGCTGGGAGCTTCAGCAGGAGCGCTCGGGAGCTCGCCGGCACAAGAACTGTGAGTCCCCTCGCCCCACCCCGGCCTCAAGCAAAAGTCCAGATTTCCCCCGTCAGGAACACCTCGGAGTGCCATAGGAGCGAAGAAGCGTGCGTTAACGGAGGGCCTCAACAGTGCTAGGGCTTTATTTCACGAGACACCGTGCACTCACGTTCGTTGTAACAACTGTCAAAGGGCACTGGATGCCTTCCAACTCCTCTCTGGCGTTTGAGCCACAGGAAGTAAATGCATTCGTTTGATTAAGCTCCGTGAACGTGCAACGACGATGGCGAAGCGCTGCCCTGTTCGCTCGAAAGCTCTCGTTTGTACGGCCTTCACACGGCCTCAAGGTACGCCGTGCTAAACAGCCTTACATTCCACGCTGGTGTGCCCCCAATTGGGAATGTGGGCTCTTCTGTGAGACACCAGTGTGCGTCCCAAAGGAAACCGGGGGGGGGGGGCTCCCCCAGGACGCCTGCGTACGGCAGTCGGTGGCCAGATGTTTACTTCCAGCCGGAGAAAGAGAAAAAGGACAGCTTTCCCAGGGACAATTCTGGACCCTTGGGAACATCCAGAATCACCAAAGCCTAAACTTGGCACGGCCTGGGGAACGCTCTTCCGCACGTCCAGCAATCCCCACGTCAAAACCTTTCTCGGCAGAGGCAGGCACTCTCTCCCTTGTACTAGATAGCTCGGCAGAGCCTCCCGAGAAACATGCTGCGTCATTCAGCTTGAAAGTGGGACGCGGATGGGAGAGTACGCTTTCTCCCCGTTTGGAGGCGCCGTGCGCTTGGCTTCAAAGCTGCCCGAACAGCACTAGCGGCCCGACGTCTCTGCACGGCAGGATTGTCGTTGTGGGCCGAGGCTGCGTGTTCTCTCAAAGCGGAAAACCGTGCTGGCAATACCTTGCTAGAAACCCCTCCCACGGCCCTACATGTTCAGCTCCGGCCAAACGAAAGGTGACCTCAGGCCTCAAGGTAAGTTCCAGCGTTTCACGTCGGGGGAGTTGGGTGTGCAGGGGTTTCCATGAGGCCAGACTCCACCACGGAGTGCCTTAACTCTGCGACGCTCCTGGGGGCACACAGGATAGGAGCTCGTTCGCCAGTTTCGCAGGATGACTTCTCTCCGTGCCGGAACGGCGGCTCCTGGCTTCTAGAGGAACCTTAGCCTAAACAGGCCCCTGGAGAAAGCTCTTCACATTCAGAGCAAGGGCAAGGTACTGCTCTCTGGCTTGCCTGGGTTGAGTGCCCCAGTCGTCAAAGAGCCTCGCGAAAGCAGTGCTGCGCAGACTCCCTTTGCCGGTCGAACGGCCTCCTTGACTGAAAGAGAACTGCAGTGCCAAAAGGCACGGTGCTGACGACTGGCTCCAGGAAGAGACTCGGGACAGCACTCTCCTAGAAGCGAAAGCTAGGCTGTGCGCCCAGCCTGAGGAGCAGTACGTACGTTTGCCACACTTCTTTACACAGCTAGGCATGAGCCAGAGAGCCTTGGTCACTGAGGCCTACCTAAGGGACTGCCATACTTACCCAGTAGCTCCCACGCAGAGGTCCCTGTGCCCAAACGGGCCTCCACGGAAGGGCCCTGTTCCTCCCGTTGTGTTTCCTTGAGGTAATCAGAAACCGCTGAGGATCCCTATAGGAGCTCCGGTTTGAAGCTGGGCGACCCTGGCTAAACCTTATTCCCCTCCGTGGTAAACGAGACAGTGGCGGGTCCTAAGCTGCCTGAAGTACACTTGCTCGCGCCCACCTTCTCTTTGCTGCCGGAAGGCCTCCCACAAGACGTCTGAGTTTACTCGTGACAGCAGAAGTCTGAGTTTACGCGTGTGAGGCCTGCTGCTCTCGGTTCCTTGCTGGGAGCTTCAGCAGGAGCGCTCGGGAGCTCGCCGGCACAAGAACTGTGAGTCCCCTCGCCCCACCCCGGCCTCAAGCAAAAGTCCAGATTTCCCCCGTCAGGAACACCTCGGAGTGCCATAGGAGCGAAGAAGCGTGCGTTAACGGAGGGCCTCAACAGTGCTAGGGCTTTATTTCACGAGACACCGTGCACTCACGTTCGTTGTAACAACTGTCAAAGGGCACTGGATGCCTTCCAACTCCTCTCTGGCGTTTGAGCCACAGGAAGTAAATGCATTCGTTTGATTAAGCTCCGTGAACGTGCAACGACGATGGCGAAGCGCTGCCCTGTTCGCTCGAAAGCTCTCGTTTGTACGGCCTTCACACGGCCTCAAGGTACGCCGTGCTAAACAGCCTTACATTCCACGCTGGTGTGCCCCCAATTGGGAATGTGGGCTCTTCTGTGAGACACCAGTGTGCGTCCCAAAGGAAACCGGCGGGGGGGGGGGCTCCCCCAGGACGCCTGCGTACGGCAGTCGGTGGCCAGATGTTTACTTCCAGCCGGAGAAAGAGAAAAAGGACAGCTTTCCCAGGGACAATTCTGGACCCTTGGGAACATCCAGAATCACCAAAGCCTAAACTTGGCACGGCCTGGGGAACGCTCTTCCGCACGTCCAGCAATCCCCACGTCAAAACCTTTCTCGGCAGAGGCAGGCACTCTCTCCCTTGTACTAGATAGCTCGGCAGAGCCTCCCGAGAAACATGCTGCGTCATTCAGCTTGAAAGTGGGACGCGGATGGGAGAGTACGCTTTCTCCCCGTTTGGAGGCGCCGTGCGCTTGGCTTCAAAGCTGCCCGAACAGCACTAGCGGCCCGACGTCTCTGCACGGCAGGATTGTCGTTGTGGGCCGAGGCTGCGTGTTCTCTCAAAGCGGAAAACCGTGCTGGCAATACCTTGCTAGAAACCCCTCCCACGGCCCTACATGTTCAGCTCCGGCCAAACGAAAGGTGACCTCAGGCCTCAAGGTAAGTTCCAGCGTTTCACGTCGGGGGAGTTGGGTGTGCAGGGGTTTCCATGAGGCCAGACTCCACCACGGAGTGCCTTAACTCTGCGACGCTCCTGGGGGCACACAGGATAGGAGCTCGTTCGCCAGTTTCGCAGGATGACTTCTCTCCGTGCCGGAACGGCGGCTCCTGGCTTCTAGAGGAACCTTAGCCTAAACAGGCCCCTGGAGAAAGCTCTTCACATTCAGAGCAAGGGCAAGGTACTGCTCTCTGGCTTGCCTGGGTTGAGTGCCCCAGTCGTCAAAGAGCCTCGCGAAAGCAGTGCTGCGCAGACTCCCTTTGCCGGTCGAACGGCCTCCTTGACTGAAAGAGAACTGCAGTGCCAAAAGGCACGGTGCTGACGACTGGCTCCAGGAAGAGACTCGGGACAGCACTCTCCTAGAAGCGAAAGCTAGGCTGTGCGCCCAGCCTGAGGAGCAGTACGTACGTTTGCCACACTTCTTTACACAGCTAGGCATGAGCCAGAGAGCCTTGGTCACTGAGGCCTACCTAAGGGACTGCCATACTTACCCAGTAGCTCCCACGCAGAGGTCCCTGTGCCCAAACGGGCCTCCACGGAAGGGCCCTGTCCCTCCCGTTGTGTTTCCTTGAGGTAATCAGAAACCGCTGAGGATCCCTATAGGAGCTCCGGTTTGAAGCTGGGCGACCCTGGCTAAACCTTATTCCCCTCCGTGGTAAACGAGACAGTGGCGGGTCCTAAGCTGCCTGAAGTACACTTGCTCGCGCCCACCTTCTCTTTGCTGCCGGAAGGCCTCCCACAAGACGTCTGAGTTTACTCGTGACAGCAGAAGTCTGAGTTTACGCGTGTGAGGCCTGCTGCTCTCGGTTCCTTGCTGGGAGCTTCAGCAGGAGCGCTCGGGAGCTCGCCGGCACAAGAACTGTGAGTCCCCTCGCCCCACCCCGGCCTCAAGCAAAAGTCCAGATTTCCCCCGTCAGGAACACCTCGGAGTGCCATAGGAGCGAAGAAGCGTGCGTTAACGGAGGGCCTCAACAGTGCTAGGGCTTTATTTCACGAGACACCGTGCACTCACGTTCGTTGTAACAACTGTCAAAGGGCACTGGATGCCTTCCAACTCCTCTCTGGCGTTTGAGCCACAGGAAGTAAATGCATTCGTTTGATTAAGCTCCGTGAACGTGCAACGACGATGGCGAAGCGCTGCCCTGTTCGCTCGAAAGCTCTCGTTTGTACGGCCTTCACACGGCCTCAAGGTACGCCGTGCTAAACAGCCTTACATTCCACGCTGGTGTGCCCCCAATTGGGAATGTGGGCTCTTCTGTGAGACACCAGTGTGCGTCCCAAAGGAAACCGGGGGGGGGGGGCTCCCCCAGGACGCCTGCGTACGGCAGTCGGTGGCCAGATGTTTACTTCCAGCCGGAGAAAGAGAAAAAGGACAGCTTTCCCAGGGACAATTCTGGACCCTTGGGAACATCCAGAATCACCAAAGCCTAAACTTGGCACGGCCTGGGGAACGCTCTTCCGCACGTCCAGCAATCCCCACGTCAAAACCTTTCTCGGCAGAGGCAGGCACTCTCTCCCTTGTACTAGATAGCTCGGCAGAGCCTCCCGAGAAACATGCTGCGTCATTCAGCTTGAAAGTGGGACGCGGATGGGAGAGTACGCTTTCTCCCCGTTTGGAGGCGCCGTGCGCTTGGCTTCAAAGCTGCCCGAACAGCACTAGCGGCCCGACGTCTCTGCACGGCAGGATTGTCGTTGTGGGCCGAGGCTGCGTGTTCTCTCAAAGCGGAAAACCGTGCTGGCAATACCTTGCTAGAAACCCCTCCCACGGCCCTACATGTTCAGCTCCGGCCAAACGAAAGGTGACCTCAGGCCTCAAGGTAAGTTCCAGCGTTTCACGTCGGGGGAGTTGGGTGTGCAGGGGTTTCCATGAGGCCAGACTCCACCACGGAGTGCCTTAACTCTGCGACGCTCCTGGGGGCACACAGGATAGGAGCTCGTTCGCCAGTTTCGCAGGATGACTTCTCTCCGTGCCGGAACGGCGGCTCCTGGCTTCTAGAGGAACCTTAGCCTAAACAGGCCCCTGGAGAAAGCTCTTCACATTCAGAGCAAGGGCAAGGTACTGCTCTCTGGCTTGCCTGGGTTGAGTGCCCCAGTCGTCAAAGAGCCTCGCGAAAGCAGTGCTGCGCAGACTCCCTTTGCCGGTCGAACGGCCTCCTTGACTGAAAGAGAACTGCAGTGCCAAAAGGCACGGTGCTGACGACTGGCTCCAGGAAGAGACTCGGGACAGCACTCTCCTAGAAGCGAAAGCTAGGCTGTGCGCCCAGCCTGAGGAGCAGTACGTACGTTTGCCACACTTCTTTACACAGCTAGGCATGAGCCAGAGAGCCTTGGTCACTGAGGCCTACCTAAGGGACTGCCATACTTACCCAGTAGCTCCCACGCAGAGGTCCCTGTGCCCAAACGGGCCTCCACGGAAGGGCCCTGTTCCTCCCGTTGTGTTTCCTTGAGGTAATCAGAAACCGCTGAGGATCCCTATAGGAGCTCCGGTTTGAAGCTGGGCGACCCTGGCTAAACCTTATTCCCCTCCGTGGTAAACGAGACAGTGGCGGGTCCTAAGCTGCCTGAAGTACACTTGCTCGCGCCCACCTTCTCTTTGCTGCCGGAAGGCCTCCCACAAGACGTCTGAGTTTACTCGTGACAGCAGAAGTCTGAGTTTACGCGTGTGAGGCCTGCTGCTCTCGGTTCCTTGCTGGGAGCTTCAGCAGGAGCGCTCGGGAGCTCGCCGGCACAAGAACTGTGAGTCCCCTCGCCCCACCCCGGCCTCAAGCAAAAGTCCAGATTTCCCCCGTCAGGAACACCTCGGAGTGCCATAGGAGCGAAGAAGCGTGCGTTAACGGAGGGCCTCAACAGTGCTAGGGCTTTATTTCACGAGACACCGTGCACTCACGTTCGTTGTAACAACTGTCAAAGGGCACTGGATGCCTTCCAACTCCTCTCTGGCGTTTGAGCCACAGGAAGTAAATGCATTCGTTTGATTAAGCTCCGTGAACGTGCAACGACGATGGCGAAGCGCTGCCCTGTTCGCTCGAAAGCTCTCGTTTGTACGGCCTTCACACGGCCTCAAGGTACGCCGTGCTAAACAGCCTTACATTCCACGCTGGTGTGCCCCCAATTGGGAATGTGGGCTCTTCTGTGAGACACCAGTGTGCGTCCCAAAGGAAACCGGCGGGGGGGGGGGCTCCCCCAGGACGCCTGCGTACGGCAGTCGGTGGCCAGATGTTTACTTCCAGCCGGAGAAAGAGAAAAAGGACAGCTTTCCCAGGGACAATTCTGGACCCTTGGGAACATCCAGAATCACCAAAGCCTAAACTTGGCACGGCCTGGGGAACGCTCTTCCGCACGTCCAGCAATCCCCACGTCAAAACCTTTCTCGGCAGAGGCAGGCACTCTCTCCCTTGTACTAGATAGCTCGGCAGAGCCTCCCGAGAAACATGCTGCGTCATTCAGCTTGAAAGTGGGACGCGGATGGGAGAGTACGCTTTCTCCCCGTTTGGAGGCGCCGTGCGCTTGGCTTCAAAGCTGCCCGAACAGCACTAGCGGCCCGACGTCTCTGCACGGCAGGATTGTCGTTGTGGGCCGAGGCTGCGTGTTCTCTCAAAGCGGAAAACCGTGCTGGCAATACCTTGCTAGAAACCCCTCCCACGGCCCTACATGTTCAGCTCCGGCCAAACGAAAGGTGACCTCAGGCCTCAAGGTAAGTTCCAGCGTTTCACGTCGGGGGAGTTGGGTGTGCAGGGGTTTCCATGAGGCCAGACTCCACCACGGAGTGCCTTAACTCTGCGACGCTCCTGGGGGCACACAGGATAGGAGCTCGTTCGCCAGTTTCGCAGGATGACTTCTCTCCGTGCCGGAACGGCGGCTCCTGGCTTCTAGAGGAACCTTAGCCTAAACAGGCCCCTGGAGAAAGCTCTTCACATTCAGAGCAAGGGCAAGGTACTGCTCTCTGGCTTGCCTGGGTTGAGTGCCCCAGTCGTCAAAGAGCCTCGCGAAAGCAGTGCTGCGCAGACTCCCTTTGCCGGTCGAACGGCCTCCTTGACTGAAAGAGAACTGCAGTGCCAAAAGGCACGGTGCTGACGACTGGCTCCAGGAAGAGACTCGGGACAGCACTCTCCTAGAAGCGAAAGCTAGGCTGTGCGCCCAGCCTGAGGAGCAGTACGTACGTTTGCCACACTTCTTTACACAGCTAGGCATGAGCCAGAGAGCCTTGGTCACTGAGGCCTACCTAAGGGACTGCCATACTTACCCAGTAGCTCCCACGCAGAGGTCCCTGTGCCCAAACGGGCCTCCACGGAAGGGCCCTGTCCCTCCCGTTGTGTTTCCTTGAGGTAATCAGAAACCGCTGAGGATCCCTATAGGAGCTCCGGTTTGAAGCTGGGCGACCCTGGCTAAACCTTATTCCCCTCCGTGGTAAACGAGACAGTGGCGGGTCCTAAGCTGCCTGAAGTACACTTGCTCGCGCCCACCTTCTCTTTGCTGCCGGAAGGCCTCCCACAAGACGTCTGAGTTTACTCGTGACAGCAGAAGTCTGAGTTTACGCGTGTGAGGCCTGCTGCTCTCGGTTCCTTGCTGGGAGCTTCAGCAGGAGCGCTCGGGAGCTCGCCGGCACAAGAACTGTGAGTCCCCTCGCCCCACCCCGGCCTCAAGCAAAAGTCCAGATTTCCCCCGTCAGGAACACCTCGGAGTGCCATAGGAGCGAAGAAGCGTGCGTTAACGGAGGGCCTCAACAGTGCTAGGGCTTTATTTCACGAGACACCGTGCACTCACGTTCGTTGTAACAACTGTCAAAGGGCACTGGATGCCTTCCAACTCCTCTCTGGCGTTTGAGCCACAGGAAGTAAATGCATTCGTTTGATTAAGCTCCGTGAACGTGCAACGACGATGGCGAAGCGCTGCCCTGTTCGCTCGAAAGCTCTCGTTTGTACGGCCTTCACACGGCCTCAAGGTACGCCGTGCTAAACAGCCTTACATTCCACGCTGGTGTGCCCCCAATTGGGAATGTGGGCTCTTCTGTGAGACACCAGTGTGCGTCCCAAAGGAAACCGGGGGGGGGGGGGCTCCCCCAGGACGCCTGCGTACGGCAGTCGGTGGCCAGATGTTTACTTCCAGCCGGAGAAAGAGAAAAAGGACAGCTTTCCCAGGGACAATTCTGGACCCTTGGGAACATCCAGAATCACCAAAGCCTAAACTTGGCACGGCCTGGGGAACGCTCTTCCGCACGTCCAGCAATCCCCACGTCAAAACCTTTCTCGGCAGAGGCAGGCACTCTCTCCCTTGTACTAGATAGCTCGGCAGAGCCTCCCGAGAAACATGCTGCGTCATTCAGCTTGAAAGTGGGACGCGGATGGGAGAGTACGCTTTCTCCCCGTTTGGAGGCGCCGTGCGCTTGGCTTCAAAGCTGCCCGAACAGCACTAGCGGCCCGACGTCTCTGCACGGCAGGATTGTCGTTGTGGGCCGAGGCTGCGTGTTCTCTCAAAGCGGAAAACCGTGCTGGCAATACCTTGCTAGAAACCCCTCCCACGGCCCTACATGTTCAGCTCCGGCCAAACGAAAGGTGACCTCAGGCCTCAAGGTAAGTTCCAGCGTTTCACGTCGGGGGAGTTGGGTGTGCAGGGGTTTCCATGAGGCCAGACTCCACCACGGAGTGCCTTAACTCTGCGACGCTCCTGGGGGCACACAGGATAGGAGCTCGTTCGCCAGTTTCGCAGGATGACTTCTCTCCGTGCCGGAACGGCGGCTCCTGGCTTCTAGAGGAACCTTAGCCTAAACAGGCCCCTGGAGAAAGCTCTTCACATTCAGAGCAAGGGCAAGGTACTGCTCTCTGGCTTGCCTGGGTTGAGTGCCCCAGTCGTCAAAGAGCCTCGCGAAAGCAGTGCTGCGCAGACTCCCTTTGCCGGTCGAACGGCCTCCTTGACTGAAAGAGAACTGCAGTGCCAAAAGGCACGGTGCTGACGACTGGCTCCAGGAAGAGACTCGGGACAGCACTCTCCTAGAAGCGAAAGCTAGGCTGTGCGCCCAGCCTGAGGAGCAGTACGTACGTTTGCCACACTTCTTTACACAGCTAGGCATGAGCCAGAGAGCCTTGGTCACTGAGGCCTACCTAAGGGACTGCCATACTTACCCAGTAGCTCCCACGCAGAGGTCCCTGTGCCCAAACGGGCCTCCACGGAAGGGCCCTGTCCCTCCCGTTGTGTTTCCTTGAGGTAATCAGAAACCGCTGAGGATCCCTATAGGAGCTCCGGTTTGAAGCTGGGCGACCCTGGCTAAACCTTATTCCCCTCCGTGGTAAACGAGACAGTGGCGGGTCCTAAGCTGCCTGAAGTACACTTGCTCGCGCCCACCTTCTCTTTGCTGCCGGAAGGCCTCCCACAAGACGTCTGAGTTTACTCGTGACAGCAGAAGTCTGAGTTTACGCGTGTGAGGCCTGCTGCTCTCGGTTCCTTGCTGGGAGCTTCAGCAGGAGCGCTCGGGAGCTCGCCGGCACAAGAACTGTGAGTCCCCTCGCCCCACCCCGGCCTCAAGCAAAAGTCCAGATTTCCCCCGTCAGGAACACCTCGGAGTGCCATAGGAGCGAAGAAGCGTGCGTTAACGGAGGGCCTCAACAGTGCTAGGGCTTTATTTCACGAGACACCGTGCACTCACGTTCGTTGTAACAACTGTCAAAGGGCACTGGATGCCTTCCAACTCCTCTCTGGCGTTTGAGCCACAGGAAGTAAATGCATTCGTTTGATTAAGCTCCGTGAACGTGCAACGACGATGGCGAAGCGCTGCCCTGTTCGCTCGAAAGCTCTCGTTTGTACGGCCTTCACACGGCCTCAAGGTACGCCGTGCTAAACAGCCTTACATTCCACGCTGGTGTGCCCCCAATTGGGAATGTGGGCTCTTCTGTGAGACACCAGTGTGCGTCCCAAAGGAAACCGGCGGGGGGGGGGGCTCCCCCAGGACGCCTGCGTACGGCAGTCGGTGGCCAGATGTTTACTTCCAGCCGGAGAAAGAGAAAAAGGACAGCTTTCCCAGGGACAATTCTGGACCCTTGGGAACATCCAGAATCACCAAAGCCTAAACTTGGCACGGCCTGGGGAACGCTCTTCCGCACGTCCAGCAATCCCCACGTCAAAACCTTTCTCGGCAGAGGCAGGCACTCTCTCCCTTGTACTAGATAGCTCGGCAGAGCCTCCCGAGAAACATGCTGCGTCATTCAGCTTGAAAGTGGGACGCGGATGGGAGAGTACGCTTTCTCCCCGTTTGGAGGCGCCGTGCGCTTGGCTTCAAAGCTGCCCGAACAGCACTAGCGGCCCGACGTCTCTGCACGGCAGGATTGTCGTTGTGGGCCGAGGCTGCGTGTTCTCTCAAAGCGGAAAACCGTGCTGGCAATACCTTGCTAGAAACCCCTCCCACGGCCCTACATGTTCAGCTCCGGCCAAACGAAAGGTGACCTCAGGCCTCAAGGTAAGTTCCAGCGTTTCACGTCGGGGGAGTTGGGTGTGCAGGGGTTTCCATGAGGCCAGACTCCACCACGGAGTGCCTTAACTCTGCGACGCTCCTGGGGGCACACAGGATAGGAGCTCGTTCGCCAGTTTCGCAGGATGACTTCTCTCCGTGCCGGAACGGCGGCTCCTGGCTTCTAGAGGAACCTTAGCCTAAACAGGCCCCTGGAGAAAGCTCTTCACATTCAGAGCAAGGGCAAGGTACTGCTCTCTGGCTTGCCTGGGTTGAGTGCCCCAGTCGTCAAAGAGCCTCGCGAAAGCAGTGCTGCGCAGACTCCCTTTGCCGGTCGAACGGCCTCCTTGACTGAAAGAGAACTGCAGTGCCAAAAGGCACGGTGCTGACGACTGGCTCCAGGAAGAGACTCGGGACAGCACTCTCCTAGAAGCGAAAGCTAGGCTGTGCGCCCAGCCTGAGGAGCAGTACGTACGTTTGCCACACTTCTTTACACAGCTAGGCATGAGCCAGAGAGCCTTGGTCACTGAGGCCTACCTAAGGGACTGCCATACTTACCCAGTAGCTCCCACGCAGAGGTCCCTGTGCCCAAACGGGCCTCCACGGAAGGGCCCTGTCCCTCCCGTTGTGTTTCCTTGAGGTAATCAGAAACCGCTGAGGATCCCTATAGGAGCTCCGGTTTGAAGCTGGGCGACCCTGGCTAAACCTTATTCCCCTCCGTGGTAAACGAGACAGTGGCGGGTCCTAAGCTGCCTGAAGTACACTTGCTCGCGCCCACCTTCTCTTTGCTGCCGGAAGGCCTCCCACAAGACGTCTGAGTTTACTCGTGACAGCAGAAGTCTGAGTTTACGCGTGTGAGGCCTGCTGCTCTCGGTTCCTTGCTGGGAGCTTCAGCAGGAGCGCTCGGGAGCTCGCCGGCACAAGAACTGTGAGTCCCCTCGCCCCACCCCGGCCTCAAGCAAAAGTCCAGATTTCCCCCGTCAGGAACACCTCGGAGTGCCATAGGAGCGAAGAAGCGTGCGTTAACGGAGGGCCTCAACAGTGCTAGGGCTTTATTTCACGAGACACCGTGCACTCACGTTCGTTGTAACAACTGTCAAAGGGCACTGGATGCCTTCCAACTCCTCTCTGGCGTTTGAGCCACAGGAAGTAAATGCATTCGTTTGATTAAGCTCCATGAACGTGCAACGACGATGGCGAAGCGCTGCCCTGTTCGCTCGAAAGCTCTCGTTTGTACGGCCTTCACACGGCCTCAAGGTACGCCGTGCTAAACAGCCTTACATTCCACGCTGGTGTGCCCCCAATTGGGAATGTGGGCTCTTCTGTGAGACACCAGTGTGCGTCCCAAAGGAAACCGGGGGGGGGGGCTCCCCCAGGACGCCTGCGTACGGCAGTCGGTGGCCAGATGTTTACTTCCAGCCGGAGAAAGAGAAAAAGGACAGCTTTCCCAGGGACAATTCTGGACCCTTGGGAACATCCAGAATCACCAAAGCCTAAACTTGGCACGGCCTGGGGAACGCTCTTCCGCACGTCCAGCAATCCCCACGTCAAAACCTTTCTCGGCAGAGGCAGGCACTCTCTCCCTTGTACTAGATAGCTCGGCAGAGCCTCCCGAGAAACATGCTGCGTCATTCAGCTTGAAAGTGGGACGCGGATGGGAGAGTACGCTTTCTCCCCGTTTGGAGGCGCCTTGCGCTTGGCTTCAAAGCTGCCCGAACAGCACTAGCGGCCCGACGTCTCTGCACGGCAGGATTGTCGTTGTGGGCCGAGGCTGCGTGTTCTCTCAAAGCGGAAAACCGTGCTGGCAATACCTTGCTAGAAACCCCTCCCACGGCACTACATGTTCAGCTCCGGCCAAACGAAAGGTGACCTCAGGCCTCAAGGTAAGTTCCAGCGTTTCACGTCGGGGGAGTTGGGTGTGCAGGGGTTTCCATGAGGCCAGACTCCACCACGGAGTGCCTTAACTCTGCGACGCTCCTGGGGGCACACAGGATAGGAGCTCGTTCGCCAGTTTCGCAGGATGACTTTTCTCCGTGCCGGAACGGCGGCTCCTGGCTTCTAGAGGAACCTTAGCCTAAACAGGCCCCTGGAGAAAGCTCTTCACATTCAGAGCAAGGGCAAGGTACTGCTCTCTGGCTTGCCTGGGTTGAGTGCCCCAGTCGTCAAAGAGCCTCGCGAAAGCAGTGCTGCGCAGACTCCCTTTGCTGGTCGAACGGCCTCCTTGACTGAAAGAGAACTGCAGTGCCAAAAGGCACGGTGCTGACGACTGGCTCCAGGAAGAGACTCGGGACAGCACTCTCCTAGAAGCGAAAGCTAGGCTGTGCGCCCAGCCTGAGGAGCAGTACGTACGTTTGCCACACTTCTTTACACAGCTAGGCATGAGCCAGAGAGCCTTGGTCACTGAGGCCTACCTAAGGGACTGCCATACTTACCCAGTAGATCCCACGCAGAGGTCCCTGTGCCCAAACGGGCCTCCACGGAAGGGCCCTGTTCCTCCCGTTGTGTTTCCTTGAGGTAATCAGAAACCGCTGAGGATCCCTACGTGAGCTCAGGTTTGAAGCTGGGCGACCCTGGCCGACCCTTATTCCCCTCCGTGGCAGACGAGACAGGGGCGGGTCCTAAGCGGCCTGAAGCACACTCCTCGCGCCCACCTTCTCTTTGCTGCCCGAAGGCCTCCCATAAGAAGTCTGAGTTTACTCGTGACAGAAGAAGTCTGAGTTTACTCGTGTGAGGCCTGCGGCTCTCTCTCAGTTCCTTGCTGGGAGCTTCAGCAGGAGCGCTCTGGAGCCCGCCGGCAAAAGAACTGTGAGTCCCCGCGCCCCACCCCGGCCTCAAGCAAAAGTCCAGGTTTCCCCCGTTAGGAACACCTCGGAGTGCCAGAGGGAGCGGAGGGGCATGCGTTAACGGAACGCTTCAACCGTGTAAGGTATTTCACGAGACACTGTGCACTCACGTTCCTTGTAACAACTGTCAAAGGGCACTGTATGCCTTCCAACTCCTCGGCTGTGTTTGAGCCACAGGAAGGAAACGCGTTCGTTGGATTAAGCTCCGTGAACGTGCAACGATGATGGCGAAGCGCTGCCCTGTTCACTCGAAAGCTCTCGTTTGTACGGCCTTCACACGGCCTCAAGGTACGCAGTTCTAAACAGCCTTACATTCCACGCTGCTGTGCCCCCAATTAGGAATTGGGGCTCTTCTGTGAAACACCAATGTGCGTCCCAAAGGAAACCGGGGGGCTCCCCCAGGACGTCTGCGTAGGGCAGTCGGTTGCCAGATATTTACTACCAGCCGGAGAAAGAGAAAAAGGACAGCTTTCCCAGGGACAATTCTGCCCCCTTGGGACCATCCAGAATCACCAACGCCTAAACTTGGCACGGCCTGGGGAACGCTCTTCCGCATGTCCAGCAATCCCCGCGTCAAAACCTTTCTCAGCAGAGGCAGGCACTCTCTCCCTTGTACTACATAGCTCGGCAGAGCCTTCCGAGAAACATGCTGCGTCATTCAGCTTGAAAGTGGGACGCGGATGGGAGAGTACGCTTTCTCCCCGTTTGGAGGCGCCTTGCGCTTGGCTTCAAAGCGGCCCGAACAGCACTAGCGGCCCGACGTTTCTGCACGGCAGGATTGTCGTTGTGGGCCAAGGCTGCGTGTTCTCCCAAAGCGAAAACCGTGCTGGCAATTCCTTTCTAAGAACTCCTCCCACGGCACCCCAGGTTCAGCTGCGGCCAAGTGGAAGGTGACCTCGGGCCTCAAGGTTGAGTTCCAGTGTTTCACGTCAGGGGAGTTGGGTGTGCAGGGGTCTCCAATGAGGCCATACTCCACCACGGAGTGCCTTAACCCTGCGACGCTCCTGGGGACACACAGGATAGGAGCCCATTCACCAGTTTCGCATGATGACCTCTCTCCGTGCCGGAACGGCGGCCTCTGGCTTCTGAGGAACCTTCGTGTAAGCAGGCCCCTGGAGACAGCTCTTCACATTCGTAGCTAGGGCAGTGTACTCCTCTCTGGGTTGCCTAGGTGGAGTGCCCCCGTCGTCAAAGAGACTCGCGAAAGCAGCGCTGGGCGGACTCCCTTTGCCGGTCGAACGGCCTCCTTGACTGAAAGACAGCTGCAGTGCCAAAAGACACCGTGCTGACGACGGGCTCCAGGAAGAGACTCGGGACAGCACTCGCATAGAAGCGAAAGCTAGGCTGTGCGCCCAGCCTGAGGAGCAGTACGTACGTTTGCCACACTTCTTTACACAGCTAGGCATGAGCCAGAGAGCCTTGGTCACTGAGGCCTACCTAAGGGACTGCCATACTTACCCAGTAGATCCCACGCAGAGGTCCCTGTGCCCAAAAGTGCCTCCACGGAAGGGCCCTGTTCCTCCCGTTGTGTTTCCTTGAGGTAATCAGAAACCGCTGAGGATCCCTACGTGAGCTCAGGTTTGAAGCTGGGCGACCCTGGCCGACCCTTATTCCCCTCCGTGGCAGACGAGACAGGGGCGGGTCCTAAGCGGCCTGAAGCACACTCCTCGCGCCCACCTTCTCTTTGCTGCCCGAAGGCCTCCCATAAGAAGTCTGAGTTTACTCGTGACAGAAGAAGTCTGAGTTTACTCGTGTGAGGCCTGCGGCTCTCTCTCAGTTCCTTGCTGGGAGCTTCAGCAGGAGCGCTCTGGAGCCCGCCGGCAAAAGAACTGTGAGTCCCCGCGCCCCACCCCGGCCTCAAGCAAAAGTCCAGGTTTCCCCCGTTAGGAACACCTCGGAGTGCCAGAGGGAGCGGAGGGGCATGCGTTAACGGAACGCTTCAACCGTGTAAGGTATTTCACGAGACACTGTGCACTCACGTTCGTTGTAACAACTGTCAAAGGGCACTGTATGCCTTCCAACTCCTCGGCTGTGTTTGAGCCACAGGAAGGAAACGCGTTCGTTGGATTAAGCTCCGTGAACGTGCAACGATGATGGCGAAGCGCTGCCCTGTTCACTCGAAAGCTCTCGTTTGTACGGCCTTCACACGGCCTCAAGGTACGCAGTTCTAAACAGCCTTACATTCCCGGCTGCTGTGCCCCCAATTAGGAATTGGGGCTCTTCTGTGAAACACCAATGTGCGTCCCAAAGGAAACCGGGGGGCTCCCCCAGGACGTCTGCGTAGGGCAGTCGGTTGCCAGATATTTACTACCAGCCGGAGAAAGAGAAAAAGGACAGCTTTCCCAGGGACAATTCTGCCCCCTTGGGACCATCCAGAATCACCAAAGCCTAAACTTGGCACGGCCTGGGGAACGCTCTTCCGCATGTCCAGCAATCCCCGCGTCAAAACCTTTCTCAGCAGAGGCAGGCACTCTCTCCCTTGTACTACATAGCTCGGCAGAGCCTTCCGAGAAACATGCTGCGTCATTCAGCTTGAAAGTGGGACGCGGATGGGAGAGTACGCTTTCTCCCCGTTTGGAGGTACCTTGCGCTTGGCTTCAAAGCGGCCCGAACAGCACTAGCGGCCCGACGTCTCTGCACGGCAGGATTGTCGTTGTGGGCCAAGGCTGCGTGTTCTCCCAAAGCGAAAACCGTGCTGGCAATTCCTTTCTAAGAACTCCTCCCACGGCACCCCAGGTTCAGCTGCGGCCAAGTGGAAGGTGACCTCGGGCCTCAAGGTTGAGTTCCAGTGTTTCACGTCAGGGGAGTTGGGTGTGCAGGGGTCTCCAATGAGGCCATACTCCACCACGGAGTGCCTTAACCCTGCGACGCTCCTGGGGACACACAGGATAGGAGCCCATTCACCAGTTTCGCATGATGACCTCTCTCCGTGCCGGAACGGCGGCCTCTGGCTTCTGAGGAACCTTCGTGTAAGCAGGCCCCTGGAGACAGCTCTTCACATTCGTAGCTAGGGCAGTGTACTCCTCTCTGGGTTGCCTAGGTGGAGTGCCCCCGTCGTCAAAGAGACTCGCGAAAGCAGCGCTGGGCGGACTCCCTTTGCCGGTCGAACGGCCTCCTTGACTGAAAGACAGCTGCAGTGCCAAAAGACACCGTGCTGACGACGGGCTCCAGGAAGAGACTCGGGACAGCACTCGCATAGAAGCGAAAGCTAGGCTGTGCGCCCAGCCTGAGGAGCAGTACGTACGTTTGCCACACTTCTTTACACAGCTAGGCATGAGCCAGAGAGCCTTGGTCACTGAGGCCTACCTAAGGGACTGCCATACTTACCCAGTAGATCCCACGCAGAGGTCCCTGTGCCCAAAAGTGCCTCCACGGAAGGGCCCTGTTCCTCCCGTTGTGTTTCCTTGAGGTAATCAGAAACCGCTGAGGATCCCTACGTGAGCTCAGGTTTGAAGCTGGGCGACCCTGGCCGACCCTTATTCCCCTCCGTGGCAGACGAGACAGGGGCGGGTCCTAAGCGGCCTGAAGCACACTCCTCGCGCCCACCTTCTCTTTGCTGCCCGAAGGCCTCCCATAAGAAGTCTGAGTTTACTCGTGACAGAAGAAGTCTGAGTTTACTCGTGTGAGGCCTGCGGCTCTCTCTCAGTTCCTTGCTGGGAGCTTCAGCAGGAGCGCTCTGGAGCCCGCCGGCAAAAGAACTGTGAGTCCCCGCGCCCCACCCCGGCCTCAAGCAAAAGTCCAGGTTTCCCCCGTTAGGAACACCTCGGAGTGCCAGAGGGAGCGGAGGGGCATGCGTTAACGGAACGCTTCAACCGTGTAAGGTATTTCACGAGACACTGTGCACTCACGTTCGTTGTAACAACTGTCAAAGGGCACTGTATGCCTTCCAACTCCTCGGCTGTGTTTGAGCCACAGGAAGGAAACGCGTTCGTTGGATTAAGCTCCGTGAACGTGCAACGATGATGGCGAAGCGCTGCCCTGTTCACTCGAAAGCTCTCGTTTGTACGGCCTTCACACGGCCTCAAGGTACGCAGTTCTAAACAGCCTTACATTCCCGGCTGCTGTGCCCCCAATTAGGAATTGGGGCTCTTCTGTGAAACACCAATGTGCGTCCCAAAGGAAACCGGGGGGCTCCCCCAGGACGTCTGCGTACGGCAGTCGGTTGCCAGATATTTACTACCAGCCGGAGAAAGAGAAAAAGGACAGCTTTCCCAGGGACAATTCTGCCCCCTTGGGACCATCCAGAATCACCAAAGCCTAAACTTGGCACGGCCTGGGGAACGCTCTTCCGCATGTCCAGCAATCCCCGCGTCAAAACCTTTCTCAGCAGAGGCAGGCACTCTCTCCCTTGTACTCCATAGCTCGGCAGAGCCTTCCGAGAAACATGCTGCGTCATTCAGCTTGAAAGTGGGACGCGGATGGGAGAGTACGCTTTCTCCCCGTTTGGAGGCGCCTTGCGCTTGGCTTCAAAGCGGCCCGAACAGCACTAGCGGCCCGACGTCTCTGCACGGCAGGATTGTCGTTGTGGGCCAAGGCTGCGTGTTCTCCCAAAGCGAAAACCGTGCTGGCAATTCCTTTCTAAGAACTCCTCCCACGGCACCCCAGGTTCAGCTGCGGCCAAGTGGAAGGTGACCTCGGGCCTCAAGGTTGAGTTCCAGTGTTTCACGTCAGGGGAGTTGGGTGTGCAGGGGTCTCCAATGAGGCCATACTCCACCACGGAGTGCCTTAACCCTGCGACGCTCCTGGGGACACACAGGATAGGAGCCCATTCACCAGTTTCGCATGATGACCTCTCTCCGTGCCGGAACGGCGGCCTCTGGCTTCTGAGGAACCTTCGTGTAAGCAGGCCCCTGGAGACAGCTCTTCACATTCGTAGCTAGGGCAGTGTACTCCTCTCTGGGTTGCCTAGGTGGAGTGCCCCCGTCGTCAAAGAGACTCGCGAAAGCAGCGCTGGGCGGACTCCCTTTGCCGGTCGAACGGCCTCCTTGACTGAAAGACAGCTGCAGTGCCAAAAGACACCGTGCTGACGACGGGCTCCAGGAAGAGACTCGGGACAGCACTCGCATAGAAGCGAAAGCTAGGCTGTGCGCCCAGCCTGAGGAGCAGTACGTACGTTTGCCACACTTCTTTACACAGCTAGGCATGAGCCAGAGAGCCTTGGTCACTGAGGCCTACCTAAGGGACTGCCATACTTACCCAGTAGATCCCACGCAGAGGTCCCTGTGCCCAAAAGTGCCTCCACGGAAGGGCCCTGTTCCTCCCGTTGTGTTTCCTTGAGGTAATCAGAAACCGCTGAGGATCCCTACGTGAGCTCAGGTTTGAAGCTGGGCGACCCTGGCCGACCCTTATTCCCCTCCGTGGCAGACGAGACAGGGGCGGGTCCTAAGCGGCCTGAAGCACACTCCTCGCGCCCACCTTCTCTTTGCTGCCCGAAGGCCTCCCATAAGAAGTCTGAGTTTACTCGTGACAGAAGAAGTCTGAGTTTACTCGTGTGAGGCCTGCGGCTCTCTCTCAGTTCCTTGCTGGGAGCTTCAGCAGGAGCGCTCTGGAGCCCGCCGGCAAAAGAACTGTGAGTCCCCGCGCCCCACCCCGGCCTCAAGCAAAAGTCCAGGTTTCCCCCGTTAGGAACACCTCGGAGTGCCAGAGGGAGCGGAGGGGCATGCGTTAACGGAACGCTTCAACCGTGTAAGGTATTTCACGAGACACTGTGCACTCACGTTCGTTGTAACAACTGTCAAAGGGCACTGTATGCCTTCCAACTCCTCGGCTGTGTTTGAGCCACAGGAAGGAAACGCGTTCGTTGGATTAAGCTCCGTGAACGTGCAACGATGATGGCGAAGCGCTGCCCTGTTCACTCGAAAGCTCTCGTTTGTACGGCCTTCACACGGCCTCAAGGTACGCAGTTCTAAACAGCCTTACATTCCCGGCTGCTGTGCCCCCAATTAGGAATTGGGGCTCTTCTGTGAAACACCAATGTGCGTCCCAAAGGAAACCGGGGGGCTCCCCCAGGACGTCTGCGTACGGCAGTCGGTTGCCAGATATTTACTACCAGCCGGAGAAAGAGAAAAAGGACAGCTTTCCCAGGGACAATTCTGCCCCCTTGGGACCATCCAGAATCACCAAAGCCTAAACTTGGCACGGCCTGGGGAACGCTCTTCCGCATGTCCAGCAATCCCCGCGTCAAAACCTTTCTCAGCAGAGGCAGGCACTCTCTCCCTTGTACTACATAGCTCGGCAGAGCCTTCCGAGAAACATGCTGCGTCATTCAGCTTGAAAGTGGGACGCGGATGGGAGAGTACGCTTTCTCCCCGTTTGGAGGTACCTTGCGCTTGGCTTCAAAGCGGCCCGAACAGCACTAGCGGCCCGACGTCTCTGCACGGCAGGATTGTCGTTGTGGGCCAAGGCTGCGTGTTCTCCCAAAGCGAAAACCGTGCTGGCAATTCCTTTCTAAGAACTCCTCCCACGGCACCCCAGGTTCAGCTGCGGCCAAGTGGAAGGTGACCTCGGGCCTCAAGGTTGAGTTCCAGTGTTTCACGTCAGGGGAGTTGGGTGTGCAGGGGTCTCCAATGAGGCCATACTCCACCACGGAGTGCCTTAACCCTGCGACGCTCCTGGGGACACACAGGATAGGAGCCCATTCACCAGTTTCGCATGATGACCTCTCTCCGTGCCGGAACGGCGGCCTCTGGCTTCTGAGGAACCTTCGTGTAAGCAGGCCCCTGGAGACAGCTCTTCACATTCGTAGCTAGGGCAGTGTACTCCTCTCTGGGTTGCCTAGGTGGAGTGCCCCCGTCGTCAAAGAGACTCGCGAAAGCAGCGCTGGGCGGACTCCCTTTGCCGGTCGAACGGCCTCCTTGACTGAAAGACAGCTGCAGTGCCAAAAGACACCGTGCTGACGACGGGCTCCAGGAAGAGACTCGGGACAGCACTCGCATAGAAGCGAAAGCTAGGCTGTGCGCCCAGCCTGAGGAGCAGTACGTACGTTTGCCACACTTCTTTACACAGCTAGGCATGAGCCAGAGAGCCTTGGTCACTGAGGCCTACCTAAGGGACTGCCATACTTACCCAGTAGATCCCACGCAGAGGTCCCTGTGCCCAAAAGTGCCTCCACGGAAGGGCCCTGTTCCTCCCGTTGTGTTTCCTTGAGGTAATCAGAAACCGCTGAGGATCCCTACGTGAGCTCAGGTTTGAAGCTGGGCGACCCTGGCCGACCCTTATTCCCCTCCGTGGCAGACGAGACAGGGGCGGGTCCTAAGCGGCCTGAAGCACACTCCTCGCGCCCACCTTCTCTTTGCTGCCCGAAGGCCTCCCATAAGAAGTCTGAGTTTACTCGTGACAGAAGAAGTCTGAGTTTACTCGTGTGAGGCCTGCGGCTCTCTCTCAGTTCCTTGCTGGGAGCTTCAGCAGGAGCGCTCTGGAGCCCGCCGGCAAAAGAACTGTGAGTCCCCGCGCCCCACCCCGGCCTCAAGCAAAAGTCCAGGTTTCCCCCGTTAGGAACACCTCGGAGTGCCAGAGGGAGCGGAGGGGCATGCGTTAACGGAACGCTTCAACCGTGTAAGGTATTTCACGAGACACTGTGCACTCACGTTCGTTGTAACAACTGTCAAAGGGCACTGTATGCCTTCCAACTCCTCGGCTGTGTTTGAGCCACAGGAAGGAAACGCGTTCGTTGGATTAAGCTCCGTGAACGTGCAACGATGATGGCGAAGCGCTGCCCTGTTCACTCGAAAGCTCTCGTTTGTACGGCCTTCACACGGCCTCAAGGTACGCAGTTCTAAACAGCCTTACATTCCCGGCTGCTGTGCCCCCAATTAGGAATTGGGGCTCTTCTGTGAAACACCAATGTGCGTCCCAAAGGAAACCGGGGGGCTCCCCCAGGACGTCTGCGTAGGGCAGTCGGTTGCCAGATATTTACTACCAGCCGGAGAAAGAGAAAAAGGACAGCTTTCCCAGGGACAATTCTGCCCCCTTGGGACCATCCAGAATCACCAAAGCCTAAACTTGGCACGGCCTGGGGAACGCTCTTCCGCATGTCCAGCAATCCCCGCGTCAAAACCTTTCTCAGCAGAGGCAGGCACTCTCTCCCTTGTACTCCATAGCTCGGCAGAGCCTTCCGAGAAACATGCTGCGTCATTCAGCTTGAAAGTGGGACGCGGATGGGAGAGTACGCTTTCTCCCCGTTTGGAGGCGCCTTGCGCTTGGCTTCAAAGCGGCCCGAACAGCACTAGCGGCCCGACGTCTCTGCACGGCAGGATTGTCGTTGTGGGCCAAGGCTGCGTGTTCTCCCAAAGCGAAAACCGTGCTGGCAATTCCTTTCTAAGAACTCCTCCCACGGCACCCCAGGTTCAGCTGCGGCCAAGTGGAAGGTGACCTCGGGCCTCAAGGTTGAGTTCCAGTGTTTCACGTCAGGGGAGTTGGGTGTGCAGGGGTCTCCAATGAGGCCATACTCCACCACGGAGTGCCTTAACCCTGCGACGCTCCTGGGGACACACAGGATAGGAGCCCATTCACCAGTTTCGCATGATGACCTCTCTCCGTGCCGGAACGGCGGCCTCTGGCTTCTGAGGAACCTTCGTGTAAGCAGGCCCCTGGAGACAGCTCTTCACATTCGTAGCTAGGGCAGTGTACTCCTCTCTGGGTTGCCTAGGTGGAGTGCCCCCGTCGTCAAAGAGACTCGCGAAAGCAGCGCTGGGCGGACTCCCTTTGCCGGTCGAACGGCCTCCTTGACTGAAAGACAGCTGCAGTGCCAAAAGACACCGTGCTGACGACGGGCTCCAGGAAGAGACTCGGGACAGCACTCGCATAGAAGCGAAAGCTAGGCTGTGCGCCCAGCCTGAGGAGCAGTACGTACGTTTGCCACACTTCTTTACACAGCTAGGCATGAGCCAGAGAGCCTTGGTCACTGAGGCCTACCTAAGGGACTGCCATACTTACCCAGTAGATCCCACGCAGAGGTCCCTGTGCCCAAAAGTGCCTCCACGGAAGGGCCCTGTTCCTCCCGTTGTGTTTCCTTGAGGTAATCAGAAACCGCTGAGGATCCCTACGTGAGCTCAGGTTTGAAGCTGGGCGACCCTGGCCGACCCTTATTCCCCTCCGTGGCAGACGAGACAGGGGCGGGTCCTAAGCGGCCTGAAGCACACTCCTCGCGCCCACCTTCTCTTTGCTGCCCGAAGGCCTCCCATAAGAAGTCTGAGTTTACTCGTGACAGAAGAAGTCTGAGTTTACTCGTGTGAGGCCTGCGGCTCTCTCTCAGTTCCTTGCTGGGAGCTTCAGCAGGAGCGCTCTGGAGCCCGCCGGCAAAAGAACTGTGAGTCCCCGCGCCCCACCCCGGCCTCAAGCAAAAGTCCAGGTTTCCCCCGTTAGGAACACCTCGGAGTGCCAGAGGGAGCGGAGGGGCATGCGTTAACGGAACGCTTCAACCGTGTAAGGTATTTCACGAGACACTGTGCACTCACGTTCGTTGTAACAACTGTCAAAGGGCACTGTATGCCTTCCAACTCCTCGGCTGTGTTTGAGCCACAGGAAGGAAACGCGTTCGTTGGATTAAGCTCCGTGAACGTGCAACGATGATGGCGAAGCGCTGCCCTGTTCACTCGAAAGCTCTCGTTTGTACGGCCTTCACACGGCCTCAAGGTACGCAGTTCTAAACAGCCTTACATTCCACGCTGCTGTGCCCCCAATTAGGAATTGGGGCTCTTCTGTGAAACACCAATGTGCGTCCCAAAGGAAACCGGGGGGCTCCCCCAGGACGTCTGCGTACGGCAGTCGGTTGCCAGATATTTACTACCAGCCGGAGAAAGAGAAAAAGGACAGCTTTCCCAGGGACAATTCTGCCCCCTTGGGACCATCCAGAATCACCAAAGCCTAAACTTGGCACGGCCTGGGGAACGCTCTTCCGCATGTCCAGCAATCCCCGCGTCAAAACCTTTCTCAGCAGAGGCAGGCACTCTCTCCCTTGTACTACATAGCTCGGCAGAGCCTTCCGAGAAACATGCTGCGTCATTCAGCTTGAAAGTGGGACGCGGATGGGAGAGTACGCTTTCTCCCCGTTTGGAGGCGCCTTGCGCTTGGCTTCAAAGCGGCCCGAACAGCACTAGCGGCCCGACGTCTCTGCACGGCAGGATTGTCGTTGTGGGCCAAGGCTGCGTGTTCTCCCAAAGCGAAAACCGTGCTGGCAATTCCTTTCTAAGAACTCCTCCCACGGCACCCCAGGTTCAGCTGCGGCCAAGTGGAAGGTGACCTCGGGCCTCAAGGTTGAGTTCCAGTGTTTCACGTCAGGGGAGTTGGGTGTGCAGGGGTCTCCAATGAGGCCATACTCCACCACGGAGTGCCTTAACCCTGCGACGCTCCTGGGGACACACAGGATAGGAGCCCATTCACCAGTTTCGCATGATGACCTCTCTCCGTGCCGGAACGGCGGCCTCTGGCTTCTGAGGAACCTTCGTGTAAGCAGGCCCCTGGAGACAGCTCTTCACATTCGTAGCTAGGGCAGTGTACTCCTCTCTGGGTTGCCTAGGTGGAGTGCCCCCGTCGTCAAAGAGACTCGCGAAAGCAGCGCTGGGCGGACTCCCTTTGCCGGTCGAACGGCCTCCTTGACTGAAAGACAGCTGCAGTGCCAAAAGACACCGTGCTGACGACGGGCTCCAGGAAGAGACTCGGGACAGCACTCTCCTAGAAGCGAAAGCTAGGCTGTGCGCCCAGCCTGAGGAGCAGTACGTACGTTTGCCACACTTCTTTACACAGCTAGGCATGAGCCAGAGAGCCTTGGTCACTGAGGCCTACCTAAGGGACTGCCATACTTACCCAGTAGATCCCACGCAGAGGTCCCTGTGCCCAAAAGTGCCTCCACGGAAGGGCCCTGTTCCTCCCGTTGTGTTTCCTTGAGGTAATCAGAAACCGCTGAGGATCCCTACGTGAGCTCAGGTTTGAAGCTGGGCGACCCTGGCCGACCCTTATTCCCCTCCGTGGCAGACGAGACAGGGGCGGGTCCTAAGCGGCCTGAAGCACACTCCTCGCGCCCACCTTCTCTTTGCTGCCCGAAGGCCTCCCATAAGAAGTCTGAGTTTACTCGTGACAGAAGAAGTCTGAGTTTACTCGTGTGAGGCCTGCGGCTCTCTCTCAGTTCCTTGCTGGGAGCTTCAGCAGGAGCGCTCTGGAGCCCGCCGGCAAAAGAACTGTGAGTCCCCGCGCCCCACCCCGGCCTCAAGCAAAAGTCCAGGTTTCCCCCGTTAGGAACACCTCGGAGTGCCAGAGGGAGCGGAGGGGCATGCGTTAACGGAACGCTTCAACCGTGTAAGGTATTTCACGAGACACTGTGCACTCACGTTCCTTGTAACAACTGTCAAAGGGCACTGTATGCCTTCCAACTCCTCGGCTGTGTTTGAGCCACAGGAAGGAAACGCGTTCGTTGGATTAAGCTCCGTGAACGTGCAACGATGATGGCGAAGCGCTGCCCTGTTCACTCGAAAGCTCTCGTTTGTACGGCCTTCACACGGCCTCAAGGTACGCAGTTCTAAACAGCCTTACATTCCACGCTGCTGTGCCCCCAATTAGGAATTGGGGCTCTTCTGTGAAACACCAATGTGCGTCCCAAAGGAAACCGGGGGCCTCCCCCAGGACGTCTGCGTAGGGCAGTCGGTTGCCAGATATTTACTACCAGCCGGAGAAAGAGAAAAAGGACAGCTTTCCCAGGGACAATTCTGCCCCCTTGGGACCATCCAGAATCACCAACGCCTAAACTTGGCACGGCCTGGGGAACGCTCTTCCGCATGTCCAGCAATCCCCGCGTCAAAACCTTTCTCAGCAGAGGCAGGCACTCTCTCCCTTGTACTACATAGCTCGGCAGAGCCTTCCGAGAAACATGCTGCGTCATTCAGCTTGAAAGTGGGACGCGGATGGGAGAGTACGCTTTCTCCCCGTTTGGAGGCGCCTTGCGCTTGGCTTCAAAGCGGCCCGAACAGCACTAGCGGCCCGACGTCTCTGCACGGCAGGATTGTCGTTGTGGGCCAAGGCTGCGTGTTCTCCCAAAGCGAAAACCGTGCTGGCAATTCCTTTCTAAGAACTCCTCCCACGGCACCCCAGGTTCAGCTGCGGCCAAGTGGAAGGTGACCTCGGGCCTCAAGGTTGAGTTCCAGTGTTTCACGTCAGGGGAGTTGGGTGTGCAGGGGTCTCCAATGAGGCCATACTCCACCACGGAGTGCCTTAACCCTGCGACGCTCCTGGGGACACACAGGATAGGAGCCCATTCACCAGTTTCGCATGATGACCTCTCTCCGTGCCGGAACGGCGGCCTCTGGCTTCTGAGGAACCTTCGTGTAAGCAGGCCCCTGGAGACAGCTCTTCACATTCGTAGCTAGGGCAGTGTACTCCTCTCTGGGTTGCCTAGGTGGAGTGCCCCCGTCGTCAAAGAGACTCGCGAAAGCAGCGCTGGGCGGACTCCCTTTGCCGGTCGAACGGCCTCCTTGACTGAAAGACAGCTGCAGTGCCAAAAGACACCGTGCTGACGACGGGCTCCAGGAAGAGACTCGGGACAGCACTCGCATAGAAGCGAAAGCTAGGCTGTGCGCCCAGCCTGAGGAGCAGTACGTACGTTTGCCACACTTCTTTACACAGCTAGGCATGAGCCAGAGAGCCTTGGTCACTGAGGCCTACCTAAGGGACTGCCATACTTACCCAGTAGATCCCACGCAGAGGTCCCTGTGCCCAAAAGTGCCTCCACGGAAGGGCCCTGTTCCTCCCGTTGTGTTTCCTTGAGGTAATCAGAAACCGCTGAGGATCCCTACGTGAGCTCAGGTTTGAAGCTGGGCGACCCTGGCCGACCCTTATTCCCCTCCGTGGCAGACGAGACAGGGGCGGGTCCTAAGCGGCCTGAAGCACACTCCTCGCGCCCACCTTCTCTTTGCTGCCCGAAGGCCTCCCATAAGAAGTCTGAGTTTACTCGTGACAGAAGAAGTCTGAGTTTACTCGTGTGAGGCCTGCGGCTCTCTCTCAGTTCCTTGCTGGGAGCTTCAGCAGGAGCGCTCTGGAGCCCGCCGGCAAAAGAACTGTGAGTCCCCGCGCCCCACCCCGGCCTCAAGCAAAAGTCCAGGTTTCCCCCGTTAGGAACACCTCGGAGTGCCAGAGGGAGCGGAGGGGCATGCGTTAACGGAACGCTTCAACCGTGTAAGGTATTTCACGAGACACTGTGCACTCACGTTCCTTGTAACAACTGTCAAAGGGCACTGTATGCCTTCCAACTCCTCGGCTGTGTTTGAGCCACAGGAAGGAAACGCGTTCGTTGGATTAAGCTCCGTGAACGTGCAACGATGATGGCGAAGCGCTGCCCTGTTCACTCGAAAGCTCTCGTTTGTACGGCCTTCACACGGCCTCAAGGTACGCAGTTCTAAACAGCCTTACATTCCACGCTGCTGTGCCCCCAATTAGGAATTGGGGCTCTTCTGTGAAACACCAATGTGCGTCCCAAAGGAAACCGGGGGCCTCCCCCAGGACGTCTGCGTAGGGCAGTCGGTTGCCAGATATTTACTACCAGCCGGAGAAAGAGAAAAAGGACAGCTTTCCCAGGGACAATTCTGCCCCCTTGGGACCATCCAGAATCACCAACGCCTAAACTTGGCACGGCCTGGGGAACGCTCTTCCGCATGTCCAGCAATCCCCGCGTCAAAACCTTTCTCAGCAGAGGCAGGCACTCTCTCCCTTGTACTACATAGCTCGGCAGAGCCTTCCGAGAAACATGCTGCGTCATTCAGCTTGAAAGTGGGACGCGGATGGGAGAGTACGCTTTCTCCCCGATTGGAGGCGCCTTGCGCTTGGCTTCAAAGCGGCCCGAACAGCACTAGCGGCCCGACGTCTCTGCACGGCAGGATTGTCGTTGTGGGCCAAGGCTGCGTGTTCTCCCAAAGCGAAAACCGTGCTGGCAATTCCTTTCTAAGAACTCCTCCCACGGCACCCCAGGTTCAGCTGCGGCCAAGTGGAAGGTGACCTCGGGCCTCAAGGTTGAGTTCCAGTGTTTCACGTCAGGGGAGTTGGGTGTGCAGGGGTCTCCAATGAGGCCATACTCCACCACGGAGTGCCTTAACCCTGCGACGCTCCTGGGGACACACAGGATAGGAGCCCATTCACCAGTTTCGCATGATGACCTCTCTCCGTGCCGGAACGGCGGCCTCTGGCTTCTGAGGAACCTTCGTGTAAGCAGGCCCCTGGAGACAGCTCTTCACATTCGTAGCTAGGGCAGTGTACTCCTCTCTGGGTTGCCTAGGTGGAGTGCCCCCGTCGTCAAAGAGACTCGCGAAAGCAGCGCTGGGCGGACTCCCTTTGCCGGTCGAACGGCCTCCTTGACTGAAAGACAGCTGCAGTGCCAAAAGACACCGTGCTGACGACGGGCTCCAGGAAGAGACTCGGGACAGCACTCGCATAGAAGCGAAAGCTAGGCTGTGCGCCCAGCCTGAGGAGCAGTACGTACGTTTGCCACACTTCTTTACACAGCTAGGCATGAGCCAGAGAGCCTTGGTCACTGAGGCCTACCTAAGGGACTGCCATACTTACCCAGTAGATCCCACGCAGAGGTCCCTGTGCCCAAAAGTGCCTCCACGGAAGGGCCCTGTTCCTCCCGTTGTGTTTCCTTGAGGTAATCAGAAACCGCTGAGGATCCCTACGTGAGCTCAGGTTTGAAGCTGGGCGACCCTGGCCGACCCTTATTCCCCTCCGTGGCAGACGAGACAGGGGCGGGTCCTAAGCGGCCTGAAGCACACTCCTCGCGCCCACCTTCTCTTTGCTGCCCGAAGGCCTCCCATAAGAAGTCTGAGTTTACTCGTGACAGAAGAAGTCTGAGTTTACTCGTGTGAGGCCTGCGGCTCTCTCTCAGTTCCTTGCTGGGAGCTTCAGCAGGAGCGCTCTGGAGCCCGCCGGCAAAAGAACTGTGAGTCCCCGCGCCCCACCCCGGCCTCAAGCAAAAGTCCAGGTTTCCCCCGTTAGGAACACCTCGGAGTGCCAGAGGGAGCGGAGGGGCATGCGTTAACGGAACGCTTCAACCGTGTAAGGTATTTCACGAGACACTGTGCACTCACGTTCGTTGTAACAACTGTCAAAGGGCACTGTATGCCTTCCAACTCCTCGGCTGTGTTTGAGCCACAGGAAGGAAACGCGTTCGTTGGATTAAGCTCCGTGAACGTGCAACGATGATGGCGAAGCGCTGCCCTGTTCACTCGAAAGCTCTCGTTTGTACGGCCTTCACACGGCCTCAAGGTACGCAGTTCTAAACAGCCTTACATTCCACGCTGCTGTGCCCCCAATTAGGAATTGGGGCTCTTCTGTGAAACACCAATGTGCGTCCCAAAGGAAACCGGGGGGCTCCCCCAGGACGTCTGCGTAGGGCAGTCGGTTGCCAGATATTTACTACCAGCCGGAGAAAGAGAAAAAGGACAGCTTTCCCAGGGACAATTCTGCCCCCTTGGGACCATCCAGAATCACCAACGCCTAAACTTGGCACGGCCTGGGGAACGCTCTTCCGCATGTCCAGCAATCCCCGCGTCAAAACCTTTCTCAGCAGAGGCAGGCACTCTCTCCCTTGTACTACATAGCTCGGCAGAGCCTTCCGAGAAACATGCTGCGTCATTCAGCTTGAAAGTGGGACGCGGATGGGAGAGTACGCTTTCTCCCCGTTTGGAGGCGCCTTGCGCTTGGCTTCAAAGCGGCCCGAACAGCACTAGCGGCCCGACGTCTCTGCACGGCAGGATTGTCGTTGTGGGCCAAGGCTGCGTGTTCTCCCAAAGCGAAAACCGTGCTGGCAATTCCTTTCTAAGAACTCCTCCCACGGCACCCCAGGTTCAGCTGCGGCCAAGTGGAAGGTGACCTCGGGCCTCAAGGTTGAGTTCCAGTGTTTCACGTCAGGGGAGTTGGGTGTGCAGGGGTCTCCAATGAGGCCATACTCCACCACGGAGTGCCTTAACCCTGCGACGCTCCTGGGGACACACAGGATAGGAGCCCATTCACCAGTTTCGCATGATGACCTCTCTCCGTGCCGGAACGGCGGCCTCTGGCTTCTGAGGAACCTTCGTGTAAGCAGGCCCCTGGAGACAGCTCTTCACATTCGTAGCTAGGGCAGTGTACTCCTCTCTGGGTTGCCTAGGTGGAGTGCCCCCGTCGTCAAAGAGACTCGCGAAAGCAGCGCTGGGCGGACTCCCTTTGCCGGTCGAACGGCCTCCTTGACTGAAAGACAGCTGCAGTGCCAAAAGACACCGTGCTGACGACGGGCTCCAGGAAGAGACTCGGGACAGCACTCTCCTAGAAGCGAAAGCTAGGCTGTGCGCCCAGCCTGAGGAGCAGTACGTACGTTTGCCACACTTCTTTACACAGCTAGGCATGAGCCAGAGAGCCTTGGTCACTGAGGCCTACCTAAGGGACTGCCATACTTACCCAGTAGATCCCACGCAGAGGTCCCTGTGCCCAAAAGTGCCTCCACGGAAGGGCCCTGTTCCTCCCGTTGTGTTTCCTTGAGGTAATCAGAAACCGCTGAGGATCCCTACGTGAGCTCAGGTTTGAAGCTGGGCGACCCTGGCCGACCCTTATTCCCCTCCGTGGCAGACGAGACAGGGGCGGGTCCTAAGCGGCCTGAAGCACACTCCTCGCGCCCACCTTCTCTTTGCTGCCCGAAGGCCTCCCATAAGAAGTCTGAGTTTACTCGTGACAGAAGAAGTCTGAGTTTACTCGTGTGAGGCCTGCGGCTCTCTCTCAGTTCCTTGCTGGGAGCTTCAGCAGGAGCGCTCTGGAGCCCGCCGGCAAAAGAACTGTGAGTCCCCGCGCCCCACCCCGGCCTCAAGCAAAAGTCCAGGTTTCCCCCGTTAGGAACACCTCGGAGTGCCAGAGGGAGCGGAGGGGCATGCGTTAACGGAACGCTTCAACCGTGTAAGGTATTTCACGAGACACTGTGCACTCACGTTCCTTGTAACAACTGTCAAAGGGCACTGTATGCCTTCCAACTCCTCGGCTGTGTTTGAGCCACAGGAAGGAAACGCGTTCGTTGGATTAAGCTCCGTGAACGTGCAACGATGATGGCGAAGCGCTGCCCTGTTCACTCGAAAGCTCTCGTTTGTACGGCCTTCACACGGCCTCAAGGTACGCAGTTCTAAACAGCCTTACATTCCACGCTGCTGTGCCCCCAATTAGGAATTGGGGCTCTTCTGTGAAACACCAATGTGCGTCCCAAAGGAAACCGGGGGGCTCCCCCAGGACGTCTGCGTACGGCAGTCGGTTGCCAGATATTTACTACCAGCCGGAGAAAGAGAAAAAGGACAGCTTTCCCAGGGACAATTCTGCCCCCTTGGGACCATCCAGAATCACCAAAGCCTAAACTTGGCACGGCCTGGGGAACGCTCTTCCGCATGTCCAGCAATCCCCGCGTCAAAACCTTTCTCAGCAGAGGCAGGCACTCTCTCCCTTGTACTACATAGCTCGGCAGAGCCTTCCGAGAAACATGCTGCGTCATTCAGCTTGAAAGTGGGACGCGGATGGGAGAGTACGCTTTCTCCCCGTTTGGAGGCGCCTTGCGCTTGGCTTCAAAGCGGCCCGAACAGCACTAGCGGCCCGACGTCTCTGCACGGCAGGATTGTCGTTGTGGGCCAAGGCTGCGTGTTCTCCCAAAGCGAAAACCGTGCTGGCAATTCCTTTCTAAGAACTCCTCCCACGGCACCCCAGGTTCAGCTGCGGCCAAGTGGAAGGTGACCTCGGGCCTCAAGGTTGAGTTCCAGTGTTTCACGTCAGGGGAGTTGGGTGTGCAGGGGTCTCCAATGAGGCCATACTCCACCACGGAGTGCCTTAACCCTGCGACGCTCCTGGGGACACACAGGATAGGAGCCCATTCACCAGTTTCGCCTGATGACCTCTCTCCGTGCCGGAACGGCGGCCTCTGGCTTCTGAGGAACCTTCGTGTAAGCAGGCCCCTGGAGACAGCTCTTCACATTCGTAGCTAGGGCAGTGTACTCCTCTCTGGGTTGCCTAGGTGGAGTGCCCCCGTCGTCAAAGAGACTCGCGAAAGCAGCGCTGGGCGGACTCCCTTTGCCGGTCGAACGGCCTCCTTGACTGAAAGACAGCTGCAGTGCCAAAAGACACCGTGCTGACGACGGGCTCCAGGAAGAGACTCGGGACAGCACTCTCCTAGAAGCGAAAGCTAGGCTGTGCGCCCAGCCTGAGGAGCAGTACGTACGTTTGCCACACTTCTTTACACAGCTAGGCATGAGCCAGAGAGCCTTGGTCACTGAGGCCTACCTAAGGGACTGCCATACTTACCCAGTAGATCCCACGCAGAGGTCCCTGTGCCCAAAAGTGCCTCCACGGAAGGGCCCTGTTCCTCCCGTTGTGTTTCCTTGAGGTAATCAGAAACCGCTGAGGATCCCTACGTGAGCTCAGGTTTGAAGCTGGGCGACCCTGGCCGACCCTTATTCCCCTCCGTGGCAGACGAGACAGGGGCGGGTCCTAAGCGGCCTGAAGCACACTCCTCGCGCCCACCTTCTCTTTGCTGCCCGAAGGCCTCCCATAAGAAGTCTGAGTTTACTCGTGACAGAAGAAGTCTGAGTTTACTCGTGTGAGGCCTGCGGCTCTCTCTCAGTTCCTTGCTGGGAGCTTCAGCAGGAGCGCTCTGGAGCCCGCCGGCAAAAGAACTGTGAGTCCCCGCGCCCCACCCCGGCCTCAAGCAAAAGTCCAGGTTTCCCCCGTTAGGAACACCTCGGAGTGCCAGAGGGAGCGGAGGGGCATGCGTTAACGGAACGCTTCAACCGTGTAAGGTATTTCACGAGACACTGTGCACTCACGTTCGTTGTAACAACTGTCAAAGGGCACTGTATGCCTTCCAACTCCTCGGCTGTGTTTGAGCCACAGGAAGGAAACGCGTTCGTTGGATTAAGCTCCGTGAACGTGCAACGATGATGGCGAAGCGCTGCCCTGTTCACTCGAAAGCTCTCGTTTGTACGGCCTTCACACGGCCTCAAGGTACGCAGTTCTAAACAGCCTTACATTCCACGCTGCTGTGCCCCCAATTAGGAATTGGGGCTCTTCTGTGAAACACCAATGTGCGTCCCAAAGGAAACCGGGGGGCTCCCCCAGGACGTCTGCGTACGGCAGTCGGTTGCCAGATATTTACTACCAGCCGGAGAAAGAGAAAAAGGACAGCTTTCCCAGGGACAATTCTGCCCCCTTGGGACCATCCAGAATCACCAAAGCCTAAACTTGGCACGGCCTGGGGAACGCTCTTCCGCATGTCCAGCAATCCCCGCGTCAAAACCTTTCTCAGCAGAGGCAGGCACTCTCTCCCTTGTACTACATAGCTCGGCAGAGCCTTCCGAGAAACATGCTGCGTCATTCAGCTTGAAAGTGGGACGCGGATGGGAGAGTACGCTTTCTCCCCGTTTGGAGGCGCCTTGCGCTTGGCTTCAAAGCGGCCCGAACAGCACTAGCGGCCCGACGTCTCTGCACGGCAGGATTGTCGTTGTGGGCCAAGGCTGCGTGTTCTCCCAAAGCGAAAACCGTGCTGGCAATTCCTTTCTAAGAACTCCTCCCACGGCACCCCAGGTTCAGCTGCGGCCAAGTGGAAGGTGACCTCGGGCCTCAAGGTTGAGTTCCAGTGTTTCACGTCAGGGGAGTTGGGTGTGCAGGGGTCTCCAATGAGGCCATACTCCACCACGGAGTGCCTTAACCCTGCGACGCTCCTGGGGACACACAGGATAGGAGCCCATTCACCAGTTTCGCCTGATGACCTCTCTCCGTGCCGGAACGGCGGCCTCTGGCTTCTGAGGAACCTTCGTGTAAGCAGGCCCCTGGAGACAGCTCTTCACATTCGTAGCTAGGGCAGTGTACTCCTCTCTGGGTTGCCTAGGTGGAGTGCCCCCGTCGTCAAAGAGACTCGCGAAAGCAGCGCTGGGCGGACTCCCTTTGCCGGTCGAACGGCCTCCTTGACTGAAAGACAGCTGCAGTGCCAAAAGACACCGTGCTGACGACGGGCTCCAGGAAGAGACTCGGGACAGCACTCTCCTAGAAGCGAAAGCTAGGCTGTGCGCCCAGCCTGAGGAGCAGTACGTACGTTTGCCACACTTCTTTACACAGCTAGGCATGAGCCAGAGAGCCTTGGTCACTGAGGCCTACCTAAGGGACTGCCATACTTACCCAGTAGATCCCACGCAGAGGTCCCTGTGCCCAAAAGTGCCTCCACGGAAGGGCCCTGTTCCTCCCGTTGTGTTTCCTTGAGGTAATCAGAAACCGCTGAGGATCCCTACGTGAGCTCAGGTTTGAAGCTGGGCGACCCTGGCCGACCCTTATTCCCCTCCGTGGCAGACGAGACAGGGGCGGGTCCTAAGCGGCCTGAAGCACACTCCTCGCGCCCACCTTCTCTTTGCTGCCCGAAGGCCTCCCATAAGAAGTCTGAGTTTACTCGTGACAGAAGAAGTCTGAGTTTACTCGTGTGAGGCCTGCGGCTCTCTCTCAGTTCCTTGCTGGGAGCTTCAGCAGGAGCGCTCTGGAGCCCGCCGGCAAAAGAACTGTGAGTCCCCGCGCCCCACCCCGGCCTCAAGCAAAAGTCCAGGTTTCCCCCGTTAGGAACACCTCGGAGTGCCAGAGGGAGCGGAGGGGCATGCGTTAACGGAACGCTTCAACCGTGTAAGGTATTTCACGAGACACTGTGCACTCACGTTCGTTGTAACAACTGTCAAAGGGCACTGTATGCCTTCCAACTCCTCGGCTGTGTTTGAGCCACAGGAAGGAAACGCGTTCGTTGGATTAAGCTCCGTGAACGTGCAACGATGATGGCGAAGCGCTGCCCTGTTCACTCGAAAGCTCTCGTTTGTACGGCCTTCACACGGCCTCAAGGTACGCAGTTCTAAACAGCCTTACATTCCACGCTGCTGTGCCCCCAATTAGGAATTGGGGCTCTTCTGTGAAACACCAATGTGCGTCCCAAAGGAAACCGGGGGGCTCCCCCAGGACGTCTGCGTACGGCAGTCGGTTGCCAGATATTTACTACCAGCCGGAGAAAGAGAAAAAGGACAGCTTTCCCAGGGACAATTCTGCCCCCTTGGGACCATCCAGAATCACCAACGCCTAAACTTGGCACGGCCTGGGGAACGCTCTTCCGCATGTCCAGCAATCCCCGCGTCAAAACCTTTCTCAGCAGAGGCAGGCACTCTCTCCCTTGTACTACATAGCTCGGCAGAGCCTTCCGAGAAACATGCTGCGTCATTCAGCTTGAAAGTGGGACGCGGATGGGAGAGTACGCTTTCTCCCCGTTTGGAGGCGCCTTGCGCTTGGCTTCAAAGCGGCCCGAACAGCACTAGCGGCCCGACGTCTCTGCACGGCAGGATTGTCGTTGTGGGCCAAGGCTGCGTGTTCTCCCAAAGCGAAAACCGTGCTGGCAATTCCTTTCTAAGAACTCCTCCCACGGCACCCCAGGTTCAGCTGCGGCCAAGTGGAAGGTGACCTCGGGCCTCAAGGTTGAGTTCCAGTGTTTCACGTCAGGGGAGTTGGGTGTGCAGGGGTCTCCAATGAGGCCATACTCCACCACGGAGTGCCTTAACCCTGCGACGCTCCTGGGGACACACAGGATAGGAGCCCATTCACCAGTTTCGCCTGATGACCTCTCTCCGTGCCGGAACGGCGGCCTCTGGCTTCTGAGGAACCTTCGTGTAAGCAGGCCCCTGGAGACAGCTCTTCACATTCGTAGCTAGGGCAGTGTACTCCTCTCTGGGTTGCCTAGGTGGAGTGCCCCCGTCGTCAAAGAGACTCGCGAAAGCAGCGCTGGGCGGACTCCCTTTGCCGGTCGAACGGCCTCCTTGACTGAAAGACAGCTGCAGTGCCAAAAGACACCGTGCTGACGACGGGCTCCAGGAAGAGACTCGGGACAGCACTCTCCTAGAAGCGAAAGCTAGGCTGTGCGCCCAGCCTGAGGAGCAGTACGTACGTTTGCCACACTTCTTTACACAGCTAGGCATGAGCCAGAGAGCCTTGGTCACTGAGGCCTACCTAAGGGACTGCCATACTTACCCAGTAGATCCCACGCAGAGGTCCCTGTGCCCAAAAGTGCCTCCACGGAAGGGCCCTGTTCCTCCCGTTGTGTTTCCTTGAGGTAATCAGAAACCGCTGAGGATCCCTACGTGAGATCAGGTTTGAAGCTGGGCGACCCTGGCCGACCCTTATTCCCCTCCGTGGCAGACGAGACAGGGGCGGGTCCTAAGCGGCCTGAAGCACACTCCTCGCGCCCACCTTCTCTTTGCTGCCCGAAGGCCTCCCATAAGAAGTCTGAGTTTACTCGTGACAGAAGAAGTCTGAGTTTACTCGTGTGAGGCCTGCGGCTCTCTCTCAGTTCCTTGCTGGGAGCTTCAGCAGGAGCGCTCTGGAGCCCGCCGGCAAAAGAACTGTGAGTCCCCGCGCCCCACCCCGGCCTCAAGCAAAAGTCCAGGTTTCCCCCGTTAGGAACACCTCGGAGTGCCAGAGGGAGCGGAGGGGCATGCGTTAACGGAACGCTTCAACCGTGTAAGGTATTTCACGAGACACTGTGCACTCACGTTCGTTGTAACAACTGTCAAAGGGCACTGTATGCCTTCCAACTCCTCGGCTGTGTTTGAGCCACAGGAAGGAAACGCGTTCGTTGGATTAAGCTCCGTGAACGTGCAACGATGATGGCGAAGCGCTGCCCTGTTCACTCGAAAGCTCTCGTTTGTACGGCCTTCACACGGCCTCAAGGTACGCAGTTCTAAACAGCCTTACATTCCACGCTGCTGTGCCCCCAATTAGGAATTGGGGCTCTTCTGTGAAACACCAATGTGCGTCCCAAAGGAAACCGGGGGGCTCCCCCAGGACGTCTGCGTAGGGCAGTCGGTTGCCAGATATTTACTACCAGCCGGAGAAAGAGAAAAAGGACAGCTTTCCCAGGGACAATTCTGCCCCCTTGGGACCATCCAGAATCACCAAAGCCTAAACTTGGCACGGCCTGGGGAACGCTCTTCCGCATGTCCAGCAATCCCCGCGTCAAAACCTTTCTCAGCAGAGGCAGGCACTCTCTCCCTTGTACTACATAGCTCGGCAGAGCCTTCCGAGAAACATGCTGCGTCATTCAGCTTGAAAGTGGGACGCGGATGGGAGAGTACGCTTTCTCCCCGTTTGGAGGCGCCTTGCGCTTGGCTTCAAAGCGGCCCGAACAGCACTAGCGGCCCGACGTCTCTGCACGGCAGGATTGTCGTTGTGGGCCAAGGCTGCGTGTTCTCCCAAAGCGAAAACCGTGCTGGCAATTCCTTTCTAAGAACTCCTCCCACGGCACCCCAGGTTCAGCTGCGGCCAAGTGGAAGGTGACCTCGGGCCTCAAGGTTGAGTTCCAGTGTTTCACGTCAGGGGAGTTGGGTGTGCAGGGGTCTCCAATGAGGCCATACTCCACCACGGAGTGCCTTAACCCTGCGACGCTCCTGGGGACACACAGGATAGGAGCCCATTCACCAGTTTCGCATGATGACCTCTCTCCGTGCCGGAACGGCGGCCTCTGGCTTCTGAGGAACCTTCGTGTAAGCAGGCCCCTGGAGACAGCTCTTCACATTCGTAGCTAGGGCAGTGTACTCCTCTCTGGGTTGCCTAGGTGGAGTGCCCCCGTCGTCAAAGAGACTCGCGAAAGCAGCGCTGGGCGGACTCCCTTTGCCGGTCGAACGGCCTCCTTGACTGAAAGACAGCTGCAGTGCCAAAAGACACCGTGCTGACGACGGGCTCCAGGAAGAGACTCGGGACAGCACTCTCCTAGAAGCGAAAGCTAGGCTGTGCGCCCAGCCTGAGGAGCAGTACGTACGTTTGCCACACTTCTTTACACAGCTAGGCATGAGCCAGAGAGCCTTGGTCACTGAGGCCTACCTAAGGGACTGCCATACTTACCCAGTAGATCCCACGCAGAGGTCCCTGTGCCCAAAAGTGCCTCCACGGAAGGGCCCTGTTCCTCCCGTTGTGTTTCCTTGAGGTAATCAGAAACCGCTGAGGATCCCTACGTGAGCTCAGGTTTGAAGCTGGGCGACCCTGGCCGACCCTTATTCCCCTCCGTGGCAGACGAGACAGGGGCGGGTCCTAAGCGGCCTGAAGCACACTCCTCGCGCCCACCTTCTCTTTGCTGCCCGAAGGCCTCCCATAAGAAGTCTGAGTTTACTCGTGACAGAAGAAGTCTGAGTTTACTCGTGTGAGGCCTGCGGCTCTCTCTCAGTTCCTTGCTGGGAGCTTCAGCAGGAGCGCTCTGGAGCCCGCCGGCAAAAGAACTGTGAGTCCCCGCGCCCCACCCCGGCCTCAAGCAAAAGTCCAGGTTTCCCCCGTTAGGAACACCTCGGAGTGCCAGAGGGAGCGGAGGGGCATGCGTTAACGGAACGCTTCAACCGTGTAAGGTATTTCACGAGACACTGTGCACTCACGTTCCTTGTAACAACTGTCAAAGGGCACTGTATGCCTTCCAACTCCTCGGCTGTGTTTGAGCCACAGGAAGGAAACGCGTTCGTTGGATTAAGCTCCGTGAACGTGCAACGATGATGGCGAAGCGCTGCCCTGTTCACTCGAAAGCTCTCGTTTGTACGGCCTTCACACGGCCTCAAGGTACGCAGTTCTAAACAGCCTTACATTCCACGCTGCTGTGCCCCCAATTAGGAATTGGGGCTCTTCTGTGAAACACCAATGTGCGTCCCAAAGGAAACCGGGGGGCTCCCCCAGGACGTCTGCGTAGGGCAGTCGGTTGCCAGATATTTACTACCAGCCGGAGAAAGAGAAAAAGGACAGCTTTCCCAGGGACAATTCTGCCCCCTTGGGACCATCCAGAATCACCAAAGCCTAAACTTGGCACGGCCTGGGGAACGCTCTTCCGCATGTCCAGCAATCCCCGCGTCAAAACCTTTCTCAGCAGAGGCAGGCACTCTCTCCCTTGTACTCCATAGCTCGGCAGAGCCTCCCGAGAAACATGCTGCGTCATTCAGCTTGAAAGTGGGACGCGGATGGGAGAGTACGCTTTCTCCCCGTTTGGAGGCGCCTTGCGCTTGGCTTCAAAGCGGCCCGAACAGCACTAGCGGCCCGACGTCTCTGCACGGCAGGATTGTCGTTGTGGGCCAAGGCTGCGTGTTCTCCCAAAGCGAAAACCGTGCTGGCAATTCCTTTCTAAGAACTCCTCCCACGGCACCCCAGGTTCAGCTGCGGCCAAGTGGAAGGTGACCTCGGGCCTCAAGGTTGAGTTCCAGTGTTTCACGTCAGGGGAGTTGGGTGTGCAGGGGTCTCCAATGAGGCCATACTCCACCACGGAGTGCCTTAACCCTGCGACGCTCCTGGGGACACACAGGATAGGAGCCCATTCACCAGTTTCGCATGATGACCTCTCTCCGTGCCGGAACGGCGGCCTCTGGCTTCTGAGGAACCTTCGTGTAAGCAGGCCCCTGGAGACAGCTCTTCACATTCGTAGCTAGGGCAGTGTACTCCTCTCTGGGTTGCCTAGGTGGAGTGCCCCCGTCGTCAAAGAGACTCGCGAAAGCAGCGCTGGGCGGACTCCCTTTGCCGGTCGAACGGCCTCCTTGACTGAAAGACAGCTGCAGTGCCAAAAGACACCGTGCTGACGACGGGCTCCAGGAAGAGACTCGGGACAGCACTCTCCTAGAAGCGAAAGCTAGGCTGTGCGCCCAGCCTGAGGAGCAGTACGTACGTTTGCCACACTTCTTTACACAGCTAGGCATGAGCCAGAGAGCCTTGGTCACTGAGGCCTACCTAAGGGACTGCCATACTTACCCAGTAGATCCCACGCAGAGGTCCCTGTGCCCAAAAGTGCCTCCACGGAAGGGCCCTGTTCCTCCCGTTGTGTTTCCTTGAGGTAATCAGAAACCGCTGAGGATCCCTACGTGAGCTCAGGTTTGAAGCTGGGCGACCCTGGCCGACCCTTATTCCCCTCCGTGGCAGACGAGACAGGGGCGGGTCCTAAGCGGCCTGAAGCACACTCCTCGCGCCCACCTTCTCTTTGCTGCCCGAAGGCCTCCCATAAGAAGTCTGAGTTTACTCGTGACAGAAGAAGTCTGAGTTTACTCGTGTGAGGCCTGCGGCTCTCTCTCAGTTCCTTGCTGGGAGCTTCAGCAGGAGCGCTCTGGAGCCCGCCGGCAAAAGAACTGTGAGTCCCCGCGCCCCACCCCGGCCTCAAGCAAAAGTCCAGGTTTCCCCCGTTAGGAACACCTCGGAGTGCCAGAGGGAGCGGAGGGGCATGCGTTAACGGAACGCTTCAACCGTGTAAGGTATTTCACGAGACACTGTGCACTCACGTTCCTTGTAACAACTGTCAAAGGGCACTGTATGCCTTCCAACTCCTCGGCTGTGTTTGAGCCACAGGAAGGAAACGCGTTCGTTGGATTAAGCTCCGTGAACGTGCAACGATGATGGCGAAGCGCTGCCCTGTTCACTCGAAAGCTCTCGTTTGTACGGCCTTCACACGGCCTCAAGGTACGCAGTTCTAAACAGCCTTACATTCCACGCTGCTGTGCCCCCAATTAGGAATTGGGGCTCTTCTGTGAAACACCAATGTGCGTCCCAAAGGAAACCGGGGGGCTCCCCCAGGACGTCTGCGTAGGGCAGTCGGTTGCCAGATATTTACTACCAGCCGGAGAAAGAGAAAAAGGACAGCTTTCCCAGGGACAATTCTGCCCCCTTGGGACCATCCAGAATCACCAAAGCCTAAACTTGGCACGGCCTGGGGAACGCTCTTCCGCATGTCCAGCAATCCCCGCGTCAAAACCTTTCTCAGCAGAGGCAGGCACTCTCTCCCTTGTACTCCATAGCTCGGCAGAGCCTTCCGAGAAACATGCTGCGTCATTCAGCTTGAAAGTGGGACGCGGATGGGAGAGTACGCTTTCTCCCCGTTTGGAGGCGCCTTGCGCTTGGCTTCAAAGCGGCCCGAACAGCACTAGCGGCCCGACGTCTCTGCACGGCAGGATTGTCGTTGTGGGCCAAGGCTGCGTGTTCTCCCAAAGCGAAAACCGTGCTGGCAATTCCTTTCTAAGAACTCCTCCCACGGCACCCCAGGTTCAGCTGCGGCCAAGTGGAAGGTGACCTCGGGCCTCAAGGTTGAGTTCCAGTGTTTCACGTCAGGGGAGTTGGGTGTGCAGGGGTCTCCAATGAGGCCATACTCCACCACGGAGTGCCTTAACCCTGCGACGCTCCTGGGGACACACAGGATAGGAGCCCATTCACCAGTTTCGCATGATGACCTCTCTCCGTGCCGGAACGGCGGCCTCTGGCTTCTGAGGAACCTTCGTGTAAGCAGGCCCCTGGAGACAGCTCTTCACATTCGTAGCTAGGGCAGTGTACTCCTCTCTGGGTTGCCTAGGTGGAGTGCCCCCGTCGTCAAAGAGACTCGCGAAAGCAGCGCTGGGCGGACTCCCTTTGCCGGTCGAACGGCCTCCTTGACTGAAAGACAGCTGCAGTGCCAAAAGACACCGTGCTGACGACGGGCTCCAGGAAGAGACTCGGGACAGCACTCTCCTAGAAGCGAAAGCTAGGCTGTGCGCCCAGCCTGAGGAGCAGTACGTACGTTTGCCACACTTCTTTACACAGCTAGGCATGAGCCAGAGAGCCTTGGTCACTGAGGCCTACCTAAGGGACTGCCATACTTACCCAGTAGATCCCACGCAGAGGTCCCTGTGCCCAAAAGTGCCTCCACGGAAGGGCCCTGTTCCTCCCGTTGTGTTTCCTTGAGGTAATCAGAAACCGCTGAGGATCCCTACGTGAGATCAGGTTTGAAGCTGGGCGACCCTGGCCGACCCTTATTCCCCTCCGTGGCAGACGAGACAGGGGCGGGTCCTAAGCGGCCTGAAGCACACTCCTCGCGCCCACCTTCTCTTTGCTGCCCGAAGGCCTCCCATAAGAAGTCTGAGTTTACTCGTGACAGAAGAAGTCTGAGTTTACTCGTGTGAGGCCTGCGGCTCTCTCTCAGTTCCTTGCTGGGAGCTTCAGCAGGAGCGCTCTGGAGCCCGCCGGCAAAAGAACTGTGAGTCCCCGCGCCCCACCCCGGCCTCAAGCAAAAGTCCAGGTTTCCCCCGTTAGGAACACCTCGGAGTGCCAGAGGGAGCGGAGGGGCATGCGTTAACGGAACGCTTCAACCGTGTAAGGTATTTCACGAGACACTGTGCACTCACGTTCCTTGTAACAACTGTCAAAGGGCACTGTATGCCTTCCAACTCCTCGGCTGTGTTTGAGCCACAGGAAGGAAACGCGTTCGTTGGATTAAGCTCCGTGAACGTGCAACGATGATGGCGAAGCGCTGCCCTGTTCACTCGAAAGCTCTCGTTTGTACGGCCTTCACACGGCCTCAAGGTACGCAGTTCTAAACAGCCTTACATTCCACGCTGCTGTGCCCCCAATTAGGAATTGGGGCTCTTCTGTGAAACACCAATGTGCGTCCCAAAGGAAACCGGGGGGCTCCCCCAGGACGTCTGCGTAGGGCAGTCGGTTGCCAGATATTTACTACCAGCCGGAGAAAGAGAAAAAGGACAGCTTTCCCAGGGACAATTCTGCCCCCTTGGGACCATCCAGAATCACCAAAGCCTAAACTTGGCACGGCCTGGGGAACGCTCTTCCGCATGTCCAGCAATCCCCGCGTCAAAACCTTTCTCAGCAGAGGCAGGCACTCTCTCCCTTGTACTACATAGCTCGGCAGAGCCTTCCGAGAAACATGCTGCGTCATTCAGCTTGAAAGTGGGACGCGGATGGGAGAGTACGCTTTCTCCCCGTTTGGAGGCGCCTTGCGCTTGGCTTCAAAGCGGCCCGAACAGCACTAGCGGCCCGACGTCTCTGCACGGCAGGATTGTCGTTGTGGGCCAAGGCTGCGTGTTCTCCCAAAGCGAAAACCGTGCTGGCAATTCCTTTCTAAGAACTCCTCCCACGGCACCCCAGGTTCAGCTGCGGCCAAGTGGAAGGTGACCTCGGGCCTCAAGGTTGAGTTCCAGTGTTTCACGTCAGGGGAGTTGGGTGTGCAGGGGTCTCCAATGAGGCCATACTCCACCACGGAGTGCCTTAACCCTGCGACGCTCCTGGGGACACACAGGATAGGAGCCCATTCACCAGTTTCGCATGATGACCTCTCTCCGTGCCGGAACGGCGGCCTCTGGCTTCTGAGGAACCTTCGTGTAAGCAGGCCCCTGGAGACAGCTCTTCACATTCGTAGCTAGGGCAGTGTACTCCTCTCTGGGTTGCCTAGGTGGAGTGCCCCCGTCGTCAAAGAGACTCGCGAAAGCAGCGCTGGGCGGACTCCCTTTGCCGGTCGAACGGCCTCCTTGACTGAAAGACAGCTGCAGTGCCAAAAGACACCGTGCTGACGACGGGCTCCAGGAAGAGACTCGGGACAGCACTCGCATAGAAGCGAAAGCTAGGCTGTGCGCCCAGCCTGAGGAGCAGTACGTACGTTTGCCACACTTCTTTACACAGCTAGGCATGAGCCAGAGAGCCTTGGTCACTGAGGCCTACCTAAGGGACTGCCATACTTACCCAGTAGATCCCACGCAGAGGTCCCTGTGCCCAAAAGTGCCTCCACGGAAGGGCCCTGTTCCTCCCGTTGTGTTTCCTTGAGGTAATCAGAAACCGCTGAGGATCCCTACGTGAGCTCAGGTTTGAAGCTGGGCGACCCTGGCCGACCCTTATTCCCCTCCGTGGCAGACGAGACAGGGGCGGGTCCTAAGCGGCCTGAAGCACACTCCTCGCGCCCACCTTCTCTTTGCTGCCCGAAGGCCTCCCATAAGAAGTCTGAGTTTACTCGTGACAGAAGAAGTCTGAGTTTACTCGTGTGAGGCCTGCGGCTCTCTCTCAGTTCCTTGCTGGGAGCTTCAGCAGGAGCGCTCTGGAGCCCGCCGGCAAAAGAACTGTGAGTCCCCGCGCCCCACCCCGGCCTCAAGCAAAAGTCCAGGTTTCCCCCGTTAGGAACACCTCGGAGTGCCAGAGGGAGCGGAGGGGCATGCGTTAACGGAACGCTTCAACCGTGTAAGGTATTTCACGAGACACTGTGCACTCACGTTCGTTGTAACAACTGTCAAAGGGCACTGTATGCCTTCCAACTCCTCGGCTGTGTTTGAGCCACAGGAAGGAAACGCGTTCGTTGGATTAAGCTCCGTGAACGTGCAACGATGATGGCGAAGCGCTGCCCTGTTCACTCGAAAGCTCTCGTTTGTACGGCCTTCACACGGCCTCAAGGTACGCAGTTCTAAACAGCCTTACATTCCACGCTGCTGTGCCCCCAATTAGGAATTGGGGCTCTTCTGTGAAACACCAATGTGCGTCCCAAAGGAAACCGGGGGGCTCCCCCAGGACGTCTGCGTAGGGCAGTCGGTTGCCAGATATTTACTACCAGCCGGAGAAAGAGAAAAAGGACAGCTTTCCCAGGGACAATTCTGCCCCCTTGGGACCATCCAGAATCACCAAAGCCTAAACTTGGCACGGCCTGGGGAACGCTCTTCCGCATGTCCAGCAATCCCCGCGTCAAAACCTTTCTCAGCAGAGGCAGGCACTCTCTCCCTTGTACTCCATAGCTCGGCAGAGCCTTCCGAGAAACATGCTGCGTCATTCAGCTTGAAAGTGGGACGCGGATGGGAGAGTACGCTTTCTCCCCGTTTGGAGGCGCCTTGCGCTTGGCTTCAAAGCGGCCCGAACAGCACTAGCGGCCCGACGTCTCTGCACGGCAGGATTGTCGTTGTGGGCCAAGGCTGCGTGTTCTCCCAAAGCGAAAACCGTGCTGGCAATTCCTTTCTAAGAACTCCTCCCACGGTACCCCAGGTTCAGCTGCGGCCAAGTGGAAGGTGACCTCGGGCCTCAAGGTTGAGTTCCAGTGTTTCACGTCAGGGGAGTTGGGTGTGCAGGGGTCTCCAATGAGGCCATACTCCACCACGGAGTGCCTTAACCCTGCGACGCTCCTGGGGACACACAGGATAGGAGCCCATTCACCAGTTTCGCATGATGACCTCTCTCCGTGCCGGAACGGCGGCCTCTGGCTTCTGAGGAACCTTCGTGTAAGCAGGCCCCTGGAGACAGCTCTTCACATTCGTAGCTAGGGCAGTGTACTCCTCTCTGGGTTGCCTAGGTGGAGTGCCCCCGTCGTCAAAGAGACTCGCGAAAGCAGCGCTGGGCGGACTCCCTTTGCCGGTCGAACGGCCTCCTTGACTGAAAGACAGCTGCAGTGCCAAAAGACACCGTGCTGACGACGGGCTCCAGGAAGAGACTCGGGACAGCACTCGCATAGAAGCGAAAGCTAGGCTGTGCGCCCAGCCTGAGGAGCAGTACGTACGTTTGCCACACTTCTTTACACAGCTAGGCATGAGCCAGAGAGCCTTGGTCACTGAGGCCTACCTAAGGGACTGCCATACTTACCCAGTAGATCCCACGCAGAGGTCCCTGTGCCCAAAAGTGCCTCCACGGAAGGGCCCTGTTCCTCCCGTTGTGTTTCCTTGAGGTAATCAGAAACCGCTGAGGATCCCTACGTGAGCTCAGGTTTGAAGCTGGGCGACCCTAGCCGACCCTTATTCCCCTCCGTGGCAGACGAGACAGGGGCGGGTCCTAAGCGGCCTGAAGCACACTCCTCGCGCCCACCTTCTCTTTGCTGCCCGAAGGCCTCCCATAAGAAGTCTGAGTTTACTCGTTACAGAAGAAGTCTGAGTTTACTCGTGTGAGGCCTGCGGCTCTCTCTCAGTTCCTTGCTGGGAGCTTCAGCAGGAGCGCTCTGGAGCCCGCCGGCAAAAGAACTGTGAGTCCCCGCGCCCCACCCCGGCCTCAAGCAAAAGTCCAGGTTTCCCCCGTTAGGAACACCTCGGAGTGCCAGAGGGAGCGGAGGGGCATGCGTTAACGGAACGCTTCAACCGTGTAAGGTATTTCACGAGACACTGTGCACTCACGTTCGTTGTAACAACTGTCAAAGGGCACTGTATGCCTTCCAACTCCTCGGCTGTGTTTGAGCCACAGGAAGGAAACGCGTTCGTTGGATTAAGCTCCGTGAACGTGCAACGATGATGGCGAAGCGCTGCCCTGTTCACTCGAAAGCTCTCGTTTGTACGGCCTTCACACGGCCTCAAGGTACGCAGTTCTAAACAGCCTTACATTCCACGCTGCTGTGCCCCCAATTAGGAATTGGGGCTCTTCTGTGAAACACCAATGTGCGTCCCAAAGGAAACCGGGGGGCTCCCCCAGGACGTCTGCGTAGGGCAGTCGGTTGCCAGATATTTACTACCAGCCGGAGAAAGAGAAAAAGGACAGCTTTCCCAGGGACAATTCTGCCCCCTTGGGACCATCCAGAATCACCAAAGCCTAAACTTGGCACGGCCTGGGGAACGCTCTTCCGCATGTCCAGCAATCCCCGCGTCAAAACCTTTCTCAGCAGAGGCAGGCACTCTCTCCCTTGTACTCCATAGCTCGGCAGAGCCTTCCGAGAAACATGCTGCGTCATTCAGCTTGAAAGTGGGACGCGGATGGGAGAGTACGCTTTCTCCCCGTTTGGAGGCGCCTTGCGCTTGGCTTCAAAGCGGCCCGAACAGCACTAGCGGCCCGACGTCTCTGCACGGCAGGATTGTCGTTGTGGGCCAAGGCTGCGTGTTCTCCCAAAGCGAAAACCGTGCTGGCAATTCCTTTCTAAGAACTCCTCCCACGGCACCCCAGGTTCAGCTGCGGCCAAGTGGAAGGTGACCTCGGGCCTCAAGGTTGAGTTCCAGTGTTTCACGTCAGGGGAGTTGGGTGTGCAGGGGTCTCCAATGAGGCCATACTCCACCACGGAGTGCCTTAACCCTGCGACGCTCCTGGGGACACACAGGATAGGAGCCCATTCACCAGTTTCGCCTGATGACCTCTCTCCGTGCCGGAACGGCGGCCTCTGGCTTCTGAGGAACCTTCGTGTAAGCAGGCCCCTGGAGACAGCTCTTCACATTCGTAGCTAGGGCAGTGTACTCCTCTCTGGGTTGCCTAGGTGGAGTGCCCCCGTCGTCAAAGAGACTCGCGAAAGCAGCGCTGGGCGGACTCCCTTTGCCGGTCGAACGGCCTCCTTGACTGAAAGACAGCTGCAGTGCCAAAAGACACCGTGCTGACGACGGGCTCCAGGAAGAGACTCGGGACAGCACTCTCCTAGAAGCGAAAGCTAGGCTGTGCGCCCAGCCTGAGGAGCAGTACGTACGTTTGCCACACTTCTTTACACAGCTAGGCATGAGCCAGAGAGCCTTGGTCACTGAGGCCTACCTAAGGGACTGCCATACTTACCCAGTAGATCCCACGCAGAGGTCCCTGTGCCCAAAAGTGCCTCCACGGAAGGGCCCTGTTCCTCCCGTTGTGTTTCCTTGAGGTAATCAGAAACCGCTGAGGATCCCTACGTGAGCTCAGGTTTGAAGCTGGGCGACCCTGGCCGACCCTTATTCCCCTCCGTGGCAGACGAGACAGGGGCGGGTCCTAAGCGGCCTGAAGCACACTCCTCGCGCCCACCTTCTCTTTGCTGCCCGAAGGCCTCCCATAAGAAGTCTGAGTTTACTCGTGACAGAAGAAGTCTGAGTTTACTCGTGTGAGGCCTGCGGCTCTCTCTCAGTTCCTTGCTGGGAGCTTCAGCAGGAGCGCTCTGGAGCCCGCCGGCAAAAGAACTGTGAGTCCCCGCGCCCCACCCCGGCCTCAAGCAAAAGTCCAGGTTTCCCCCGTTAGGAACACCTCGGAGTGCCAGAGGGAGCGGAGGGGCATGCGTTAACGGAACGCTTCAACCGTGTAAGGTATTTCACGAGACACTGTGCACTCACGTTCCTTGTAACAACTGTCAAAGGGCACTGTATGCCTTCCAACTCCTCGGCTGTGTTTGAGCCACAGGAAGGAAACGCGTTCGTTGGATTAAGCTCCGTGAACGTGCAACGATGATGGCGAAGCGCTGCCCTGTTCACTCGAAAGCTCTCGTTTGTACGGCCTTCACACGGCCTCAAGGTACGCAGTTCTAAACAGCCTTACATTCCACGCTGCTGTGCCCCCAATTAGGAATTGGGGCTCTTCTGTGAAACACCAATGTGCGTCCCAAAGGAAACCGGGGGCCTCCCCCAGGACGTCTGCGTAGGGCAGTCGGTTGCCAGATATTTACTACCAGCCGGAGAAAGAGAAAAAGGACAGCTTTCCCAGGGACAATTCTGCCCCCTTGGGACCATCCAGAATCACCAAAGCCTAAACTTGGCACGGCCTGGGGAACGCTCTTCCGCATGTCCAGCAATCCCCGCGTCAAAACCTTTCTCAGCAGAGGCAGGCACTCTCTCCCTTGTACTACATAGCTCGGCAGAGCCTTCCGAGAAACATGCTGCGTCATTCAGCTTGAAAGTGGGACGCGGATGGGAGAGTACGCTTTCTCCCCGTTTGGAGGCGCCTTGCGCTTGGCTTCAAAGCGGCCCGAACAGCACTAGCGGCCCGACGTCTCTGCACGGCAGGATTGTCGTTGTGGGCCAAGGCTGCGTGTTCTCCCAAAGCGAAAACCGTGCTGGCAATTCCTTTCTAAGAACTCCTCCCACGGCACCCCAGGTTCAGCTGCGGCCAAGTGGAAGGTGACCTCGGGCCTCAAGGTTGAGTTCCAGTGTTTCACGTCAGGGGAGTTGGGTGTGCAGGGGTCTCCAATGAGGCCATACTCCACCACGGAGTGCCTTAACCCTGCGACGCTCCTGGGGACACACAGGATAGGAGCCCATTCACCAGTTTCGCCTGATGACCTCTCTCCGTGCCGGAACGGCGGCCTCTGGCTTCTGAGGAACCTTCGTGTAAGCAGGCCCCTGGAGACAGCTCTTCACATTCGTAGCTAGGGCAGTGTACTCCTCTCTGGGTTGCCTAGGTGGAGTGCCCCCGTCGTCAAAGAGACTCGCGAAAGCAGCGCTGGGCGGACTCCCTTTGCCGGTCGAACGGCCTCCTTGACTGAAAGACAGCTGCAGTGCCAAAAGACACCGTGCTGACGACGGGCTCCAGGAAGAGACTCGGGACAGCACTCTCCTAGAAGCGAAAGCTAGGCTGTGCGCCCAGCCTGAGGAGCAGTACGTACGTTTGCCACACTTCTTTACACAGCTAGGCATGAGCCAGAGAGCCTTGGTCACTGAGGCCTACCTAAGGGACTGCCATACTTACCCAGTAGATCCCACGCAGAGGTCCCTGTGCCCAAAAGTGCCTCCACGGAAGGGCCCTGTTCCTCCCGTTGTGTTTCCTTGAGGTAATCAGAAACCGCTGAGGATCCCTACGTGAGCTCAGGTTTGAAGCTGGGCGACCCTGGCCGACCCTTATTCCCCTCCGTGGCAGACGAGACAGGGGCGGGTCCTAAGCGGCCTGAAGCACACTCCTCGCGCCCACCTTCTCTTTGCTGCCCGAAGGCCTCCCATAAGAAGTCTGAGTTTACTCGTGACAGAAGAAGTCTGAGTTTACTCGTGTGAGGCCTGCGGCTCTCTCTCAGTTCCTTGCTGGGAGCTTCAGCAGGAGCGCTCTGGAGCCCGCCGGCAAAAGAACTGTGAGTCCCCGCGCCCCACCCCGGCCTCAAGCAAAAGTCCAGGTTTCCCCCGTTAGGAACACCTCGGAGTGCCAGAGGGAGCGGAGGGGCATGCGTTAACGGAACGCTTCAACCGTGTAAGGTATTTCACGAGACACTGTGCACTCACGTTCCTTGTAACAACTGTCAAAGGGCACTGTATGCCTTCCAACTCCTCGGCTGTGTTTGAGCCACAGGAAGGAAACGCGTTCGTTGGATTAAGCTCCGTGAACGTGCAACGATGATGGCGAAGCGCTGCCCTGTTCACTCGAAAGCTCTCGTTTGTACGGCCTTCACACGGCCTCAAGGTACGCAGTTCTAAACAGCCTTACATTCCACGCTGCTGTGCCCCCAATTAGGAATTGGGGCTCTTCTGTGAAACACCAATGTGCGTCCCAAAGGAAACCGGGGGCCTCCCCCAGGACGTCTGCGTAGGGCAGTCGGTTGCCAGATATTTACTACCAGCCGGAGAAAGAGAAAAAGGACAGCTTTCCCAGGGACAATTCTGCCCCCTTGGGACCATCCAGAATCACCAAAGCCTAAACTTGGCACGGCCTGGGGAACGCTCTTCCGCATGTCCAGCAATCCCCGCGTCAAAACCTTTCTCAGCAGAGGCAGGCACTCTCTCCCTTGTACTACATAGCTCGGCAGAGCCTTCCGAGAAACATGCTGCGTCATTCAGCTTGAAAGTGGGACGCGGATGGGAGAGTACGCTTTCTCCCCGTTTGGAGGCGCCTTGCGCTTGGCTTCAAAGCGGCCCGAACAGCACTAGCGGCCCGACGTCTCTGCACGGCAGGATTGTCGTTGTGGGCCAAGGCTGCGTGTTCTCCCAAAGCGAAAACCGTGCTGGCAATTCCTTTCTAAGAACTCCTCCCACGGCACCCCAGGTTCAGCTGCGGCCAAGTGGAAGGTGACCTCGGGCCTCAAGGTTGAGTTCCAGTGTTTCACGTCAGGGGAGTTGGGTGTGCAGGGGTCTCCAATGAGGCCATACTCCACCACGGAGTGCCTTAACCCTGCGACGCTCCTGGGGACACACAGGATAGGAGCCCATTCACCAGTTTCGCCTGATGACCTCTCTCCGTGCCGGAACGGCGGCCTCTGGCTTCTGAGGAACCTTCGTGTAAGCAGGCCCCTGGAGACAGCTCTTCACATTCGTAGCTAGGGCAGTGTACTCCTCTCTGGGTTGCCTAGGTGGAGTGCCCCCGTCGTCAAAGAGACTCGCGAAAGCAGCGCTGGGCGGACTCCCTTTGCCGGTCGAACGGCCTCCTTGACTGAAAGACAGCTGCAGTGCCAAAAGACACCGTGCTGACGACGGGCTCCAGGAAGAGACTCGGGACAGCACTCTCCTAGAAGCGAAAGCTAGGCTGTGCGCCCAGCCTGAGGAGCAGTACGTACGTTTGCCACACTTCTTTACACAGCTAGGCATGAGCCAGAGAGCCTTGGTCACTGAGGCCTACCTAAGGGACTGCCATACTTACCCAGTAGATCCCACGCAGAGGTCCCTGTGCCCAAAAGTGCCTCCACGGAAGGGCCCTGTTCCTCCCGTTGTGTTTCCTTGAGGTAATCAGAAACCGCTGAGGATCCCTACGTGAGCTCAGGTTTGAAGCTGGGCGACCCTGGCCGACCCTTATTCCCCTCCGTGGCAGACGAGACAGGGGCGGGTCCTAAGCGGCCTGAAGCACACTCCTCGCGCCCACCTTCTCTTTGCTGCCCGAAGGCCTCCCATAAGAAGTCTGAGTTTACTCGTGACAGAAGAAGTCTGAGTTTACTCGTGTGAGGCCTGCGGCTCTCTCTCAGTTCCTTGCTGGGAGCTTCAGCAGGAGCGCTCTGGAGCCCGCCGGCAAAAGAACTGTGAGTCCCCGCGCCCCACCCCGGCCTCAAGCAAAAGTCCAGGTTTCCCCCGTTAGGAACACCTCGGAGTGCCAGAGGGAGCGGAGGGGCATGCGTTAACGGAACGCTTCAACCGTGTAAGGTATTTCACGAGACACTGTGCACTCACGTTCCTTGTAACAACTGTCAAAGGGCACTGTATGCCTTCCAACTCCTCGGCTGTGTTTGAGCCACAGGAAGGAAACGCGTTCGTTGGATTAAGCTCCGTGAACGTGCAACGATGATGGCGAAGCGCTGCCCTGTTCACTCGAAAGCTCTCGTTTGTACGGCCTTCACACGGCCTCAAGGTACGCAGTTCTAAACAGCCTTACATTCCACGCTGCTGTGCCCCCAATTAGGAATTGGGGCTCTTCTGTGAAACACCAATGTGCGTCCCAAAGGAAACCGGGGGCCTCCCCCAGGACGTCTGCGTAGGGCAGTCGGTTGCCAGATATTTACTACCAGCCGGAGAAAGAGAAAAAGGACAGCTTTCCCAGGGACAATTCTGCCCCCTTGGGACCATCCAGAATCACCAAAGCCTAAACTTGGCACGGCCTGGGGAACGCTCTTCCGCATGTCCAGCAATCCCCGCGTCAAAACCTTTCTCAGCAGAGGCAGGCACTCTCTCCCTTGTACTACATAGCTCGGCAGAGCCTTCCGAGAAACATGCTGCGTCATTCAGCTTGAAAGTGGGACGCGGATGGGAGAGTACGCTTTCTCCCCGTTTGGAGGCGCCTTGCGCTTGGCTTCAAAGCGGCCCGAACAGCACTAGCGGCCCGACGTCTCTGCACGGCAGGATTGTCGTTGTGGGCCAAGGCTGCGTGTTCTCCCAAAGCGAAAACCGTGCTGGCAATTCCTTTCTAAGAACTCCTCCCACGGCACCCCAGGTTCAGCTGCGGCCAAGTGGAAGGTGACCTCGGGCCTCAAGGTTGAGTTCCAGTGTTTCACGTCAGGGGAGTTGGGTGTGCAGGGGTCTCCAATGAGGCCATACTCCACCACGGAGTGCCTTAACCCTGCGACGCTCCTGGGGACACACAGGATAGGAGCCCATTCACCAGTTTCGCCTGATGACCTCTCTCCGTGCCGGAACGGCGGCCTCTGGCTTCTGAGGAACCTTCGTGTAAGCAGGCCCCTGGAGACAGCTCTTCACATTCGTAGCTAGGGCAGTGTACTCCTCTCTGGGTTGCCTAGGTGGAGTGCCCCCGTCGTCAAAGAGACTCGCGAAAGCAGCGCTGGGCGGACTCCCTTTGCCGGTCGAACGGCCTCCTTGACTGAAAGACAGCTGCAGTGCCAAAAGACACCGTGCTGACGACGGGCTCCAGGAAGAGACTCGGGACAGCACTCTCCTAGAAGCGAAAGCTAGGCTGTGCGCCCAGCCTGAGGAGCAGTACGTACGTTTGCCACACTTCTTTACACAGCTAGGCATGAGCCAGAGAGCCTTGGTCACTGAGGCCTACCTAAGGGACTGCCATACTTACCCAGTAGATCCCACGCAGAGGTCCCTGTGCCCAAAAGTGCCTCCACGGAAGGGCCCTGTTCCTCCCGTTGTGTTTCCTTGAGGTAATCAGAAACCGCTGAGGATCCCTACGTGAGCTCAGGTTTGAAGCTGGGCGACCCTGGCCGACCCTTATTCCCCTCCGTGGCAGACGAGACAGGGGCGGGTCCTAAGCGGCCTGAAGCACACTCCTCGCGCCCACCTTCTCTTTGCTGCCCGAAGGCCTCCCATAAGAAGTCTGAGTTTACTCGTGACAGAAGAAGTCTGAGTTTACTCGTGTGAGGCCTGCGGCTCTCTCTCAGTTCCTTGCTGGGAGCTTCAGCAGGAGCGCTCTGGAGCCCGCCGGCAAAAGAACTGTGAGTCCCCGCGCCCCACCCCGGCCTCAAGCAAAAGTCCAGGTTTCCCCCGTTAGGAACACCTCGGAGTGCCAGAGGGAGCGGAGGGGCATGCGTTAACGGAACGCTTCAACCGTGTAAGGTATTTCACGAGACACTGTGCACTCACGTTCCTTATAACAACTGTCAAAGGGCACTGTATGCCTTCCAACTCCTCGGCTGTGTTTGAGCCACAGGAAGGAAACGCGTTCGTTGGATTAAGCTCCGTGAACGTGCAACGATGATGGCGAAGCGCTGCCCTGTTCACTCGAAAGCTCTCGTTTGTACGGCCTTCACACGGCCTCAAGGTACGCAGTTCTAAACAGCCTTACATTCCACGCTGCTGTGCCCCCAATTAGGAATTGGGGCTCTTCTGTGAAACACCAATGTGCGTCCCAAAGGAAACCGGGGGCCTCCCCCAGGACGTCTGCGTAGGGCAGTCGGTTGCCAGATATTTACTACCAGCCGGAGAAAGAGAAAAAGGACAGCTTTCCCAGGGACAATTCTGCCCCCTTGGGACCATCCAGAATCACCAAAGCCTAAACTTGGCACGGCCTGGGGAACGCTCTTCCGCATGTCCAGCAATCCCCGCGTCAAAACCTTTCTCAGCAGAGGCAGGCACTCTCTCCCTTGTACTACATAGCTCGGCAGAGCCTTCCGAGAAACATGCTGCGTCATTCAGCTTGAAAGTGGGACGCGGATGGGAGAGTACGCTTTCTCCCCGTTTGGAGGCGCCTTGCGCTTGGCTTCAAAGCGGCCCGAACAGCACTAGCGGCCCGACGTCTCTGCACGGCAGGATTGTCGTTGTGGGCCAAGGCTGCGTGTTCTCCCAAAGCGAAAACCGTGCTGGCAATTCCTTTCTAAGAACTCCTCCCACGGCACCCCAGGTTCAGCTGCGGCCAAGTGGAAGGTGACCTCGGGCCTCAAGGTTGAGTTCCAGTGTTTCACGTCAGGGGAGTTGGGTGTGCAGGGGTCTCCAATGAGGCCATACTCCACCACGGAGTGCCTTAACCCTGCGACGCTCCTGGGGACACACAGGATAGGAGCCCATTCACCAGTTTCGCCTGATGACCTCTCTCCGTGCCGGAACGGCGGCCTCTGGCTTCTGAGGAACCTTCGTGTAAGCAGGCCCCTGGAGACAGCTCTTCACATTCGTAGCTAGGGCAGTGTACTCCTCTCTGGGTTGCCTAGGTGGAGTGCCCCCGTCGTCAAAGAGACTCGCGAAAGCAGCGCTGGGCGGACTCCCTTTGCCGGTCGAACGGCCTCCTTGACTGAAAGACAGCTGCAGTGCCAAAAGACACCGTGCTGACGACGGGCTCCAGGAAGAGACTCGGGACAGCACTCTCCTAGAAGCGAAAGCTAGGCTGTGCGCCCAGCCTGAGGAGCAGTACGTACGTTTGCCACACTTCTTTACACAGCTAGGCATGAGCCAGAGAGCCTTGGTCACTGAGGCCTACCTAAGGGACTGCCATACTTACCCAGTAGATCCCACGCAGAGGTCCCTGTGCCCAAAAGTGCCTCCACGGAAGGGCCCTGTTCCTCCCGTTGTGTTTCCTTGAGGTAATCAGAAACCGCTGAGGATCCCTACGTGAGCTCAGGTTTGAAGCTGGGCGACCCTGGCCGACCCTTATTCCCCTCCGTGGCAGACGAGACAGGGGCGGGTCCTAAGCGGCCTGAAGCACACTCCTCGCGCCCACCTTCTCTTTGCTGCCCGAAGGCCTCCCATAAGAAGTCTGAGTTTACTCGTGACAGAAGAAGTCTGAGTTTACTCGTGTGAGGCCTGCGGCTCTCTCTCAGTTCCTTGCTGGGAGCTTCAGCAGGAGCGCTCTGGAGCCCGCCGGCAAAAGAACTGTGAGTCCCCGCGCCCCACCCCGGCCTCAAGCAAAAGTCCAGGTTTCCCCCGTTAGGAACACCTCGGAGTGCCAGAGGGAGCGGAGGGGCATGCGTTAACGGAACGCTTCAACCGTGTAAGGTATTTCACGAGACACTGTGCACTCACGTTCGTTGTAACAACTGTCAAAGGGCACTGTATGCCTTCCAACTCCTCGGCTGTGTTTGAGCCACAGGAAGGAAACGCGTTCGTTGGATTAAGCTCCGTGAACGTGCAACGATGATGGCGAAGCGCTGCCCTGTTCACTCGAAAGCTCTCGTTTGTACGGCCTTCACACGGCCTCAAGGTACGCAGTTCTAAACAGCCTTACATTCCACGCTGCTGTGCCCCCAATTAGGAATTGGGGCTCTTCTGTGAAACACCAATGTGCGTCCCAAAGGAAACCGGGGGCCTCCCCCAGGACGTCTGCGTAGGGCAGTCGGTTGCCAGATATTTACTACCAGCCGGAGAAAGAGAAAAAGGACAGCTTTCCCAGGGACAATTCTGCCCCCTTGGGACCATCCAGAATCACCAAAGCCTAAACTTGGCACGGCCTGGGGAACGCTCTTCCGCATGTCCAGCAATCCCCGCGTCAAAACCTTTCTCAGCAGAGGCAGGCACTCTCTCCCTTGTACTACATAGCTCGGCAGAGCCTTCCGAGAAACATGCTGCGTCATTCAGCTTGAAAGTGGGACGCGGATGGGAGAGTACGCTTTCTCCCCGTTTGGAGGCGCCTTGCGCTTGGCTTCAAAGCGGCCCGAACAGCACTAGCGGCCCGACGTCTCTGCACGGCAGGATTGTTGTTGTGGGCCAAGGCTGCGTGTTCTCCCAAAGCGAAAACCGTGCTGGCAATTCCTTTCTAAGAACTCCTCCCACGGCACCCCAGGTTCAGCTGCGGCCAAGTGGAAGGTGACCTCGGGCCTCAAGGTTGAGTTCCAGTGTTTCACGTCAGGGGAGTTGGGTGTGCAGGGGTCTCCAATGAGGCCATACTCCACCACGGAGTGCCTTAACCCTGCGACGCTCCTGGGGACACACAGGATAGGAGCCCATTCACCAGTTTCGCCTGATGACCTCTCTCCGTGCCGGAACGGCGGCCTCTGGCTTCTGAGGAACCTTCGTGTAAGCAGGCCCCTGGAGACAGCTCTTCACATTCGTAGCTAGGGCAGTGTACTCCTCTCTGGGTTGCCTAGGTGGAGTGCCCCCGTCGTCAAAGAGACTCGCGAAAGCAGCGCTGGGCGGACTCCCTTTGCCGGTCGAACGGCCTCCTTGACTGAAAGACAGCTGCAGTGCCAAAAGACACCGTGCTGACGACGGGCTCCAGGAAGAGACTCGGGACAGCACTCTCCTAGAAGCGAAAGCTAGGCTGTGCGCCCAGCCTGAGGAGCAGTACGTACGTTTGCCACACTTCTTTACACAGCTAGGCATGAGCCAGAGAGCCTTGGTCACTGAGGCCTACCTAAGGGACTGCCATACTTACCCAGTAGATCCCACGCAGAGGTCCCTGTGCCCAAAAGTGCCTCCACGGAAGGGCCCTGTTCCTCCCGTTGTGTTTCCTTGAGGTAATCAGAAACCGCTGAGGATCCCTACGTGAGCTCAGGTTTGAAGCTGGGCGACCCTGGCCGACCCTTATTCCCCTCCGTGGCAGACGAGACAGGGGCGGGTCCTAAGCGGCCTGAAGCACACTCCTCGCGCCCACCTTCTCTTTGCTGCCCGAAGGCCTCCCATAAGAAGTCTGAGTTTACTCGTGACAGAAGAAGTCTGAGTTTACTCGTGTGAGGCCTGCGGCTCTCTCTCAGTTCCTTGCTGGGAGCTTCAGCAGGAGCGCTCTGGAGCCCGCCGGCAAAAGAACTGTGAGTCCCCGCGCCCCACCCCGGCCTCAAGCAAAAGTCCAGGTTTCCCCCGTTAGGAACACCTCGGAGTGCCAGAGGGAGCGGAGGGGCATGCGTTAACGGAACGCTTCAACCGTGTAAGGTATTTCACGAGACACTGTGCACTCACGTTCGTTGTAACAACTGTCAAAGGGCACTGTATGCCTTCCAACTCCTCGGCTGTGTTTGAGCCACAGGAAGGAAACGCGTTCGTTGGATTAAGCTCCGTGAACGTGCAACGATGATGGCGAAGCGCTGCCCTGTTCACTCGAAAGCTCTCGTTTGTACGGCCTTCACACGGCCTCAAGGTACGCAGTTCTAAACAGCCTTACATTCCACGCTGCTGTGCCCCCAATTAGGAATTGGGGCTCTTCTGTGAAACACCAATGTGCGTCCCAAAGGAAACCGGGGGCCTCCCCCAGGACGTCTGCGTAGGGCAGTCGGTTGCCAGATATTTACTACCAGCCGGAGAAAGAGAAAAAGGACAGCTTTCCCAGGGACAATTCTGTCCCCTTGGGACCATCCAGAATCACCAAAGCCTAAACTTGGCACGGCCTGGGGAACGCTCTTCCGCATGTCCAGCAATCCCCGCGTCAAAACCTTTCTCAGCAGAGGCAGGCACTCTCTCCCTTGTACTACATAGCTCGGCAGAGCCTTCCGAGAAACATGCTGCGTCATTCAGCTTGAAAGTGGGACGCGGATGGGAGAGTACGCTTTCTCCCCGTTTGGAGGCGCCTTGCGCTTGGCTTCAAAGCGGCCCGAACAGCACTAGCGGCCCGACGTCTCTGCACGGCAGGATTGTCGTTGTGGGCCAAGGCTGCGTGTTCTCCCAAAGCGAAAACCGTGCTGGCAATTCCTTTCTAAGAACTCCTCCCACGGCACCCCAGGTTCAGCTGCGGCCAAGTGGAAGGTGACCTCGGGCCTCAAGGTTGAGTTCCAGTGTTTCACGTCAGGGGAGTTGGGTGTGCAGGGGTCTCCAATGAGGCCATACTCCACCACGGAGTGCCTTAACCCTGCGACGCTCCTGGGGACACACAGGATAGGAGCCCATTCACCAGTTTCGCCTGATGACCTCTCTCCGTGCCGGAACGGCGGCCTCTGGCTTCTGAGGAACCTTCGTGTAAGCAGGCCCCTGGAGACAGCTCTTCACATTCGTAGCTAGGGCAGTGTACTCCTCTCTGGGTTGCCTAGGTGGAGTGCCCCCGTCGTCAAAGAGACTCGCGAAAGCAGCGCTGGGCGGACTCCCTTTGCCGGTCGAACGGCCTCCTTGACTGAAAGACAGCTGCAGTGCCAAAAGACACCGTGCTGACGACGGGCTCCAGGAAGAGACTCGGGACAGCACTCGCATAGAAGCGAAAGCTAGGCTGTGCGCCCAGCCTGAGGAGCAGTACGTACGTTTGCCACACTTCTTTACACAGCTAGGCATGAGCCAGAGAGCCTTGGTCACTGAGGCCTACCTAAGGGACTGCCATACTTACCCAGTAGATCCCACGCAGAGGTCCCTGTGCCCAAAAGTGCCTCCACGGAAGGGCCCTGTTCCTCCCGTTGTGTTTCCTTGAGGTAATCAGAAACCGCTGAGGATCCCTACGTGAGCTCAGGTTTGAAGCTGGGCGACCCTGGCCGACCCTTATTCCCCTCCGTGGCAGACGAGACAGGGGCGGGTCCTAAGCGGCCTGAAGCACACTCCTCGCGCCCACCTTCTCTTTGCTGCCCGAAGGCCTCCCATAAGAAGTCTGAGTTTACTCGTGACAGAAGAAGTCTGAGTTTACTCGTGTGAGGCCTGCGGCTCTCTCTCAGTTCCTTGCTGGGAGCTTCAGCAGGAGCGCTCTGGAGCCCGCCGGCAAAAGAACTGTGAGTCCCCGCGCCCCACCCCGGCCTCAAGCAAAAGTCCAGGTTTCCCCCGTTAGGAACACCTCGGAGTGCCAGAGGGAGCGGAGGGGCATGCGTTAACGGAACGCTTCAACCGTGTAAGGTATTTCACGAGACACTGTGCACTCACGTTCCTTGTAACAACTGTCAAAGGGCACTGTATGCCTTCCAACTCCTCGGCTGTGTTTGAGCCACAGGAAGGAAACGCGTTCGTTGGATTAAGCTCCGTGAACGTGCAACGATGATGGCGAAGCGCTGCCCTGTTCACTCGAAAGCTCTCGTTTGTACGGCCTTCACACGGCCTCAAGGTACGCAGTTCTAAACAGCCTTACATTCCACGCTGCTGTGCCCCCAATTAGGAATTGGGGCTCTTCTGTGAAACACCAATGTGCGTCCCAAAGGAAACCGGGGGCCTCCCCCAGGACGTCTGCGTAGGGCAGTCGGTTGCCAGATATTTACTACCAGCCGGAGAAAGAGAAAAAGGACAGCTTTCCCAGGGACAATTCTGCCCCCTTGGGACCATCCAGAATCACCAAAGCCTAAACTTGGCACGGCCTGGGGAACGCTCTTCCGCATGTCCAGCAATCCCCGCGTCAAAACCTTTCTCAGCAGAGGCAGGCACTCTCTCCCTTGTACTACATAGCTCGGCAGAGCCTTCCGAGAAACATGCTGCGTCATTCAGCTTGAAAGTGGGACGCGGATGGGAGAGTACGCTTTCTCCCCGTTTGGAGGCGCCTTGCGCTTGGCTTCAAAGCGGCCCGAACAGCACTAGCGGCCCGACGTCTCTGCACGGCAGGATTGTCGTTGTGGGCCAAGGCTGCGTGTTCTCCCAAAGCGAAAACCGTGCTGGCAATTCCTTTCTAAGAACTCCTCCCACGGCACCCCAGGTTCAGCTGCGGCCAAGTGGAAGGTGACCTCGGGCCTCAAGGTTGAGTTCCAGTGTTTCACGTCAGGGGAGTTGGGTGTGCAGGGGTCTCCAATGAGGCCATACTCCACCACGGAGTGCCTTAACCCTGCGACGCTCCTGGGGACACACAGGATAGGAGCCCATTCACCAGTTTCGCATGATGACCTCTCTCCGTGCCGGAACGGCGGCCTCTGGCTTCTGAGGAACCTTCGTGTAAGCAGGCCCCTGGAGACAGCTCTTCACATTCGTAGCTAGGGCAGTGTACTCCTCTCTGGGTTGCCTAGGTGGAGTGCCCCCGTCGTCAAAGAGACTCGCGAAAGCAGCGCTGGGCGGACTCCCTTTGCCGGTCGAACGGCCTCCTTGACTGAAAGACAGCTGCAGTGCCAAAAGACACCGTGCTGACGACGGGCTCCAGGAAGAGACTCGGGACAGCACTCTCCTAGAAGCGAAAGCTAGGCTGTGCGCCCAGCCTGAGGAGCAGTACGTACGTTTGCCACACTTCTTTACACAGCTAGGCATGAGCCAGAGAGCCTTGGTCACTGAGGCCTACCTAAGGGACTGCCATACTTACCCAGTAGATCCCACGCAGAGGTCCCTGTGCCCAAAAGTGCCTCCACGGAAGGGCCCTGTTCCTCCCGTTGTGTTTCCTTGAGGTAATCAGAAACCGCTGAGGATCCCTACGTGAGCTCAGGTTTGAAGCTGGGCGACCCTGGCCGACCCTTATTCCCCTCCGTGGCAGACGAGACAGGGGCGGGTCCTAAGCGGCCTGAAGCACACTCCTCGCGCCCACCTTCTCTTTGCTGCCCGAAGGCCTCCCATAAGAAGTCTGAGTTTACTCGTGACAGAAGAAGTCTGAGTTTACTCGTGTGAGGCCTGCGGCTCTCTCTCAGTTCCTTGCTGGGAGCTTCAGCAGGAGCGCTCTGGAGCCCGCCGGCAAAAGAACTGTGAGTCCCCGCGCCCCACCCCGGCCTCAAGCAAAAGTCCAGGTTTCCCCCGTTAGGAACACCTCGGAGTGCCAGAGGGAGCGGAGGGGCATGCGTTAACGGAACGCTTCAACCGTGTAAGGTATTTCACGAGACACTGTGCACTCACGTTCGTTGTAACAACTGTCAAAGGGCACTGTATGCCTTCCAACTCCTCGGCTGTGTTTGAGCCACAGGAAGGAAACGCGTTCGTTGGATTAAGCTCCGTGAACGTGCAACGATGATGGCGAAGCGCTGCCCTGTTCACTCGAAAGCTCTCGTTTGTACGGCCTTCACACGGCCTCAAGGTACGCAGTTCTAAACAGCCTTACATTCCACGCTGCTGTGCCCCCAATTAGGAATTGGGGCTCTTCTGTGAAACACCAATGTGCGTCCCAAAGGAAACCGGGGGCCTCCCCCAGGACGTCTGCGTAGGGCAGTCGGTTGCCAGATATTTACTACCAGCCGGAGAAAGAGAAAAAGGACAGCTTTCCCAGGGACAATTCTGCCCCCTTGGGACCATCCAGAATCACCAAAGCCTAAACTTGGCACGGCCTGGGGAACGCTCTTCCGCATGTCCAGCAATCCCCGCGTCAAAACCTTTCTCAGCAGAGGCAGGCACTCTCTCCCTTGTACTACATAGCTCGGCAGAGCCTTCCGAGAAACATGCTGCGTCATTCAGCTTGAAAGTGGGACGCGGATGGGAGAGTACGCTTTCTCCCCGTTTGGAGGCGCCTTGCGCTTGGCTTCAAAGCGGCCCGAACAGCACTAGCGGCCCGACGTCTCTGCACGGCAGGATTGTCGTTGTGGGCCAAGGCTGCGTGTTCTCCCAAAGCGAAAACCGTGCTGGCAATTCCTTTCTAAGAACTCCTCCCACGGCACCCCAGGTTCAGCTGCGGCCAAGTGGAAGGTGACCTCGGGCCTCAAGGTTGAGTTCCAGTGTTTCACGTCAGGGGAGTTGGGTGTGCAGGGGTCTCCAATGAGGCCATACTCCACCACGGAGTGCCTTAACCCTGCGACGCTCCTGGGGACACACAGGATAGGAGCCCATTCACCAGTTTCGCCTGATGACCTCTCTCCGTGCCGGAACGGCGGCCTCTGGCTTCTGAGGAACCTTCGTGTAAGCAGGCCCCTGGAGACAGCTCTTCACATTCGTAGCTAGGGCAGTGTACTCCTCTCTGGGTTGCCTAGGTGGAGTGCCCCCGTCGTCAAAGAGACTCGCGAAAGCAGCGCTGGGCGGACTCCCTTTGCCGGTCGAACGGCCTCCTTGACTGAAAGACAGCTGCAGTGCCAAAAGACACCGTGCTGACGACGGGCTCCAGGAAGAGACTCGGGACAGCACTCTCCTAGAAGCGAAAGCTAGGCTGTGCGCCCAGCCTGAGGAGCAGTACGTACGTTTGCCACACTTCTTTACACAGCTAGGCATGAGCCAGAGAGCCTTGGTCACTGAGGCCTACCTAAGGGACTGCCATACTTACCCAGTAGATCCCACGCAGAGGTCCCTGTGCCCAAAAGTGCCTCCACGGAAGGGCCCTGTTCCTCCCGTTGTGTTTCCTTGAGGTAATCAGAAACCGCTGAGGATCCCTACGTGAGCTCAGGTTTGAAGCTGGGCGACCCTGGCCGACCCTTATTCCCCTCCGTGGCAGACGAGACAGGGGCGGGTCCTAAGCGGCCTGAAGCACACTCCTCGCGCCCACCTTCTCTTTGCTGCCCGAAGGCCTCCCATAAGAAGTCTGAGTTTACTCGTGACAGAAGAAGTCTGAGTTTACTCGTGTGAGGCCTGCGGCTCTCTCTCAGTTCCTTGCTGGGAGCTTCAGCAGGAGCGCTCTGGAGCCCGCCGGCAAAAGAACTGTGAGTCCCCGCGCCCCACCCCGGCCTCAAGCAAAAGTCCAGGTTTCCCCCGTTAGGAACACCTCGGAGTGCCAGAGGGAGCGGAGGGGCATGCGTTAACGGAACGCTTCAACCGTGTAAGGTATTTCACGAGACACTGTGCACTCACGTTCGTTGTAACAACTGTCAAAGGGCACTGTATGCCTTCCAACTCCTCGGCTGTGTTTGAGCCACAGGAAGGAAACGCGTTCGTTGGATTAAGCTCCGTGAACGTGCAACGATGATGGCGAAGCGCTGCCCTGTTCACTCGAAAGCTCTCGTTTGTACGGCCTTCACACGGCCTCAAGGTACGCAGTTCTAAACAGCCTTACATTCCACGCTGCTGTGCCCCCAATTAGGAATTGGGGCTCTTCTGTGAAACACCAATGTGCGTCCCAAAGGAAACCGGGGGCCTCCCCCAGGACGTCTGCGTAGGGCAGTCGGTTGCCAGATATTTACTACCAGCCGGAGAAAGAGAAAAAGGACAGCTTTCCCAGGGACAATTCTGCCCCCTTGGGACCATCCAGAATCACCAAAGCCTAAACTTGGCACGGCCTGGGGAACGCTCTTCCGCATGTCCAGCAATCCCCGCGTCAAAACCTTTCTCAGCAGAGGCAGGCACTCTCTCCCTTGTACTACATAGCTCGGCAGAGCCTTCCGAGAAACATGCTGCGTCATTCAGCTTGAAAGTGGGACGCGGATGGGAGAGTACGCTTTCTCCCCGTTTGGAGGCGCCTTGCGCTTGGCTTCAAAGCGGCCCGAACAGCACTAGCGGCCCGACGTCTCTGCACGGCAGGATTGTCGTTGTGGGCCAAGGCTGCGTGTTCTCCCAAAGCGAAAACCGTGCTGGCAATTCCTTTCTAAGAACTCCTCCCACGGCACCCCAGGTTCAGCTGCGGCCAAGTGGAAGGTGACCTCGGGCCTCAAGGTTGAGTTCCAGTGTTTCACGTCAGGGGAGTTGGGTGTGCAGGGGTCTCCAATGAGGCCATACTCCACCACGGAGTGCCTTAACCCTGCGACGCTCCTGGGGACACACAGGATAGGAGCCCATTCACCAGTTTCGCCTGATGACCTCTCTCCGTGCCGGAACGGCGGCCTCTGGCTTCTGAGGAACCTTCGTGTAAGCAGGCCCCTGGAGACAGCTCTTCACATTCGTAGCTAGGGCAGTGTACTCCTCTCTGGGTTGCCTAGGTGGAGTGCCCCCGTCGTCAAAGAGACTCGCGAAAGCAGCGCTGGGCGGACTCCCTTTGCCGGTCGAACGGCCTCCTTGACTGAAAGACAGCTGCAGTGCCAAAAGACACCGTGCTGACGACGGGCTCCAGGAAGAGACTCGGGACAGCACTCTCCTAGAAGCGAAAGCTAGGCTGTGCGCCCAGCCTGAGGAGCAGTACGTACGTTTGCCACACTTCTTTACACAGCTAGGCATGAGCCAGAGAGCCTTGGTCACTGAGGCCTACCTAAGGGACTGCCATACTTACCCAGTAGATCCCACGCAGAGGTCCCTGTGCCCAAAAGTGCCTCCACGGAAGGGCCCTGTTCCTCCCGTTGTGTTTCCTTGAGGTAATCAGAAACCGCTGAGGATCCCTACGTGAGCTCAGGTTTGAAGCTGGGCGACCCTGGCCGACCCTTATTCCCCTCCGTGGCAGACGAGACAGGGGCGGGTCCTAAGCGGCCTGAAGCACACTCCTCGCGCCCACCTTCTCTTTGCTGCCCGAAGGCCTCCCATAAGAAGTCTGAGTTTACTCGTGACAGAAGAAGTCTGAGTTTACTCGTGTGAGGCCTGCGGCTCTCTCTCAGTTCCTTGCTGGGAGCTTCAGCAGGAGCGCTCTGGAGCCCGCCGGCAAAAGAACTGTGAGTCCCCGCGCCCCACCCCGGCCTCAAGCAAAAGTCCAGGTTTCCCCCGTTAGGAACACCTCGGAGTGCCAGAGGGAGCGGAGGGGCATGCGTTAACGGAACGCTTCAACCGTGTAAGGTATTTCACGAGACACTGTGCACTCACGTTCCTTGTAACAACTGTCAAAGGGCACTGTATGCCTTCCAACTCCTCGGCTGTGTTTGAGCCACAGGAAGGAAACGCGTTCGTTGGATTAAGCTCCGTGAACGTGCAACGATGATGGCGAAGCGCTGCCCTGTTCACTCGAAAGCTCTCGTTTGTACGGCCTTCACACGGCCTCAAGGTACGCAGTTCTAAACAGCCTTACATTCCACGCTGCTGTGCCCCCAATTAGGAATTGGGGCTCTTCTGTGAAACACCAATGTGCGTCCCAAAGGAAACCGGGGGCCTCCCCCAGGACGTCTGCGTAGGGCAGTCGGTTGCCAGATATTTACTACCAGCCGGAGAAAGAGAAAAAGGACAGCTTTCCCAGGGACAATTCTGCCCCCTTGGGACCATCCAGAATCACCAAAGCCTAAACTTGGCACGGCCTGGGGAACGCTCTTCCGCATGTCCAGCAATCCCCGCGTCAAAACCTTTCTCAGCAGAGGCAGGCACTCTCTCCCTTGTACTACATAGCTCGGCAGAGCCTTCCGAGAAACATGCTGCGTCATTCAGCTTGAAAGTGGGACGCGGATGGGAGAGTACGCTTTCTCCCCGTTTGGAGGCGCCTTGCGCTTGGCTTCAAAGCGGCCCGAACAGCACTAGCGGCCCGACGTCTCTGCACGGCAGGATTGTCGTTGTGGGCCAAGGCTGCGTGTTCTCCCAAAGCGAAAACCGTGCTGGCAATTCCTTTCTAAGAACTCCTCCCACGGCACCCCAGGTTCAGCTGCGGCCAAGTGGAAGGTGACCTCGGGCCTCAAGGTTGAGTTCCAGTGTTTCACGTCAGGGGAGTTGGGTGTGCAGGGGTCTCCAATGAGGCCATACTCCACCACGGAGTGCCTTAACCCTGCGACGCTCCTGGGGACACACAGGATAGGAGCCCATTCACCAGTTTCGCCTGATGACCTCTCTCCGTGCCGGAACGGCGGCCTCTGGCTTCTGAGGAACCTTCGTGTAAGCAGGCCCCTGGAGACAGCTCTTCACATTCGTAGCTAGGGCAGTGTACTCCTCTCTGGGTTGCCTAGGTGGAGTGCCCCCGTCGTCAAAGAGACTCGCGAAAGCAGCGCTGGGCGGACTCCCTTTGCCGGTCGAACGGCCTCCTTGACTGAAAGACAGCTGCAGTGCCAAAAGACACCGTGCTGACGACGGGCTCCAGGAAGAGACTCGGGACAGCACTCTCCTAGAAGCGAAAGCTAGGCTGTGCGCCCAGCCTGAGGAGCAGTACGTACGTTTGCCACACTTCTTTACACAGCTAGGCATGAGCCAGAGAGCCTTGGTCACTGAGGCCTACCTAAGGGACTGCCATACTTACCCAGTAGATCCCACGCAGAGGTCCCTGTGCCCAAAAGTGCCTCCATGGAAGGGCCCTGTTCCTCCCGTTGTGTTTCCTTGAGGTAATCAGAAACCGCTGAGGATCCCTACGTGAGCTCAGGTTTGAAGCTGGGCGACCCTGGCCGACCCTTATTCCCCTCCGTGGCAGACGAGACAGGGGCGGGTCCTAAGCGGCCTGAAGCACACTCCTCGCGCCCACCTTCTCTTTGCTGCCCGAAGGCCTCCCATAAGAAGTCTGAGTTTACTCGTGACAGAAGAAGTCTGAGTTTACTCGTGTGAGGCCTGCGGCTCTCTCTCAGTTCCTTGCTGGGAGCTTCAGCAGGAGCGCTCTGGAGCCCGCCGGCAAAAGAACTGTGAGTCCCCGCGCCCCACCCCGGCCTCAAGCAAAAGTCCAGGTTTCCCCCGTTAGGAACACCTCGGAGTGCCAGAGGGAGCGGAGGGGCATGCGTTAACGGAACGCTTCAACCGTGTAAGGTATTTCACGAGACACTGTGCACTCACGTTCCTTGTAACAACTGTCAAAGGGCACTGTATGCCTTCCAACTCCTCGGCTGTGTTTGAGCCACAGGAAGGAAACGCGTTCGTTGGATTAAGCTCCGTGAACGTGCAACGATGATGGCGAAGCGCTGCCCTGTTCACTCGAAAGCTCTCGTTTGTACGGCCTTCACACGGCCTCAAGGTACGCAGTTCTAAACAGCCTTACATTCCACGCTGCTGTGCCCCCAATTAGGAATTGGGGCTCTTCTGTGAAACACCAATGTGCGTCCCAAAGGAAACCGGGGGCCTCCCCCAGGACGTCTGCGTAGGGCAGTCGGTTGCCAGATATTTACTACCAGCCGGAGAAAGAGAAAAAGGACAGCTTTCCCAGGGACAATTCTGCCCCCTTGGGACCATCCAGAATCACCAAAGCCTAAACTTGGCACGGCCTGGGGAACGCTCTTCCGCATGTCCAGCAATCCCCGCGTCAAAACCTTTCTCAGCAGAGGCAGGCACTCTCTCCCTTGTACTACATAGCTCGGCAGAGCCTTCCGAGAAACATGCTGCGTCATTCAGCTTGAAAGTGGGACGCGGATGGGAGAGTACGCTTTCTCCCCGTTTGGAGGCGCCTTGCGCTTGGCTTCAAAGCGGCCCGAACAGCACTAGCGGCCCGACGTCTCTGCACGGCAGGATTGTCGTTGTGGGCCAAGGCTGCGTGTTCTCCCAAAGCGAAAACCGTGCTGGCAATTCCTTTCTAAGAACTCCTCCCACGGCACCCCAGGTTCAGCTGCGGCCAAGTGGAAGGTGACCTCGGGCCTCAAGGTTGAGTTCCAGTGTTTCACGTCAGGGGAGTTGGGTGTGCAGGGGTCTCCAATGAGGCCATACTCCACCACGGAGTGCCTTAACCCTGCGACGCTCCTGGGGACACACAGGATAGGAGCCCATTCACCAGTTTCGCATGATGACCTCTCTCCGTGCCGGAACGGCGGCCTCTGGCTTCTGAGGAACCTTCGTGTAAGCAGGCCCCTGGAGACAGCTCTTCACATTCGTAGCTAGGGCAGTGTACTCCTCTCTGGGTTGCCTAGGTGGAGTGCCCCCGTCGTCAAAGAGACTCGCGAAAGCAGCGCTGGGCGGACTCCCTTTGCCGGTCGAACGGCCTCCTTGACTGAAAGACAGCTGCAGTGCCAAAAGACACCGTGCTGACGACGGGCTCCAGGAAGAGACTCGGGACAGCACTCTCCTAGAAGCGAAAGCTAGGCTGTGCGCCCAGCCTGAGGAGCAGTACGTACGTTTGCCACACTTCTTTACACAGCTAGGCATGAGCCAGAGAGCCTTGGTCACTGAGGCCTACCTAAGGGACTGCCATACTTACCCAGTAGATCCCACGCAGAGGTCCCTGTGCCCAAAAGTGCCTCCACGGAAGGGCCCTGTTCCTCCCGTTGTGTTTCCTTGAGGTAATCAGAAACCGCTGAGGATCCCTACGTGAGCTCAGGTTTGAAGCTGGGCGACCCTGGCCGACCCTTATTCCCCTCCGTGGCAGACGAGACAGGGGCGGGTCCTAAGCGGCCTGAAGCACACTCCTCGCGCCCACCTTCTCTTTGCTGCCCGAAGGCCTCCCATAAGAAGTCTGAGTTTACTCGTGACAGAAGAAGTCTGAGTTTACTCGTGTGAGGCCTGCGGCTCTCTCTCAGTTCCTTGCTGGGAGCTTCAGCAGGAGCGCTCTGGAGCCCGCCGGCAAAAGAACTGTGAGTCCCCGCGCCCCACCCCGGCCTCAAGCAAAAGTCCAGGTTTCCCCCGTTAGGAACACCTCGGAGTGCCAGAGGGAGCGGAGGGGCATGCGTTAACGGAACGCTTCAACCGTGTAAGGTATTTCACGAGACACTGTGCACTCACGTTCGTTGTAACAACTGTCAAAGGGCACTGTATGCCTTCCAACTCCTCGGCTGTGTTTGAGCCACAGGAAGGAAACGCGTTCGTTGGATTAAGCTCCGTGAACGTGCAACGATGATGGCGAAGCGCTGCCCTGTTCACTCGAAAGCTCTCGTTTGTACGGCCTTCACACGGCCTCAAGGTACGCAGTTCTAAACAGCCTTACATTCCACGCTGCTGTGCCCCCAATTAGGAATTGGGGCTCTTCTGTGAAACACCAATGTGCGTCCCAAAGGAAACCGGGGGGCTCCCCCAGGACGTCTGCGTAGGGCAGTCGGTTGCCAGATATTTACTACCAGCCGGAGAAAGAGAAAAAGGACAGCTTTCCCAGGGACAATTCTGCCCCCTTGGGACCATCCAGAATCACCAAAGCCTAAACTTGGCACGGCCTGGGGAACGCTCTTCCGCATGTCCAGCAATCCCCGCGTCAAAACCTTTCTCAGCAGAGGCAGGCACTCTCTCCCTTGTACTACATAGCTCGGCAGAGCCTTCCGAGAAACATGCTGCGTCATTCAGCTTGAAAGTGGGACGCGGATGGGAGAGTACGCTTTCTCCCCGTTTGGAGGCGCCTTGCGCTTGGCTTCAAAGCGGCCCGAACAGCACTAGCGGCCCGACGTCTCTGCACGGCAGGATTGTCGTTGTGGGCCAAGGCTGCGTGTTCTCCCAAAGCGAAAACCGTGCTGGCAATTCCTTTCTAAGAACTCCTCCCACGGCACCCCAGGTTCAGCTGCGGCCAAGTGGAAGGTGACCTCGGGCCTCAAGGTTGAGTTCCAGTGTTTCACGTCAGGGGAGTTGGGTGTGCAGGGGTCTCCAATGAGGCCATACTCCACCACGGAGTGCCTTAACCCTGCGACGCTCCTGGGGACACACAGGATAGGAGCCCATTCACCAGTTTCGCCTGATGACCTCTCTCCGTGCCGGAACGGCGGCCTCTGGCTTCTGAGGAACCTTCGTGTAAGCAGGCCCCTGGAGACAGCTCTTCACATTCGTAGCTAGGGCAGTGTACTCCTCTCTGGGTTGCCTAGGTGGAGTGCCCCCGTCGTCAAAGAGACTCGCGAAAGCAGCGCTGGGCGGACTCCCTTTGCCGGTCGAACGGCCTCCTTGACTGAAAGACAGCTGCAGTGCCAAAAGACACCGTGCTGACGACGGGCTCCAGGAAGAGACTCGGGACAGCACTCTCCTAGAAGCGAAAGCTAGGCTGTGCGCCCAGCCTGAGGAGCAGTACGTACGTTTGCCACACTTCTTTACACAGCTAGGCATGAGCCAGAGAGCCTTGGTCACTGAGGCCTACCTAAGGGACTGCCATACTTACCCAGTAGATCCCACGCAGAGGTCCCTGTGCCCAAAAGTGCCTCCACGGAAGGGCCCTGTTCCTCCCGTTGTGTTTCCTTGAGGTAATCAGAAACCGCTGAGGATCCCTACGTGAGCTCAGGTTTGAAGCTGGGCGACCCTGGCCGACCCTTATTCCCCTCCGTGGCAGACGAGACAGGGGCGGGTCCTAAGCGGCCTGAAGCACACTCCTCGCGCCCACCTTCTCTTTGCTGCCCGAAGGCCTCCCATAAGAAGTCTGAGTTTACTCGTGACAGAAGAAGTCTGAGTTTACTCGTGTGAGGCCTGCGGCTCTCTCTCAGTTCCTTGCTGGGAGCTTCAGCAGGAGCGCTCTGGAGCCCGCCGGCAAAAGAACTGTGAGTCCCCGCGCCCCACCCCGGCCTCAAGCAAAAGTCCAGGTTTCCCCCGTTAGGAACACCTCGGAGTGCCAGAGGGAGCGGAGGGGCATGCGTTAACGGAACGCTTCAACCGTGTAAGGTATTTCACGAGACACTGTGCACTCACGTTCGTTGTAACAACTGTCAAAGGGCACTGTATGCCTTCCAACTCCTCGGCTGTGTTTGAGCCACAGGAAGGAAACGCGTTCGTTGGATTAAGCTCCGTGAACGTGCAACGATGATGGCGAAGCGCTGCCCTGTTCACTCGAAAGCTCTCGTTTGTACGGCCTTCACACGGCCTCAAGGTACGCAGTTCTAAACAGCCTTACATTCCACGCTGCTGTGCCCCCAATTAGGAATTGGGGCTCTTCTGTGAAACACCAATGTGCGTCCCAAAGGAAACCGGGGGCCTCCCCCAGGACGTCTGCGTAGGGCAGTCGGTTGCCAGATATTTACTACCAGCCGGAGAAAGAGAAAAAGGACAGCTTTCCCAGGGACAATTCTGTCCCCTTGGGACCATCCAGAATCACCAAAGCCTAAACTTGGCACGGCCTGGGGAACGCTCTTCCGCATGTCCAGCAATCCCCGCGTCAAAACCTTTCTCAGCAGAGGCAGGCACTCTCTCCCTTGTACTACATAGCTCGGCAGAGCCTTCCGAGAAACATGCTGCGTCATTCAGCTTGAAAGTGGGACGCGGATGGGAGAGTACGCTTTCTCCCCGTTTGGAGGCGCCTTGCGCTTGGCTTCAAAGCGGCCCGAACAGCACTAGCGGCCCGACGTCTCTGCACGGCAGGATTGTCGTTGTGGGCCAAGGCTGCGTGTTCTCCCAAAGCGAAAACCGTGCTGGCAATTCCTTTCTAAGAACTCCTCCCACGGCACCCCAGGTTCAGCTGCGGCCAAGTGGAAGGTGACCTCGGGCCTCAAGGTTGAGTTCCAGTGTTTCACGTCAGGGGAGTTGGGTGTGCAGGGGTCTCCAATGAGGCCATACTCCACCACGGAGTGCCTTAACCCTGCGACGCTCCTGGGGACACACAGGATAGGAGCCCATTCACCAGTTTCGCCTGATGACCTCTCTCCGTGCCGGAACGGCGGCCTCTGGCTTCTGAGGAACCTTCGTGTAAGCAGGCCCCTGGAGACAGCTCTTCACATTCGTAGCTAGGGCAGTGTACTCCTCTCTGGGTTGCCTAGGTGGAGTGCCCCCGTCGTCAAAGAGACTCGCGAAAGCAGCGCTGGGCGGACTCCCTTTGCCGGTCGAACGGCCTCCTTGACTGAAAGACAGCTGCAGTGCCAAAAGACACCGTGCTGACGACGGGCTCCAGGAAGAGACTCGGGACAGCACTCTCCTAGAAGCGAAAGCTAGGCTGTGCGCCCAGCCTGAGGAGCAGTACGTACGTTTGCCACACTTCTTTACACAGCTAGGCATGAGCCAGAGAGCCTTGGTCACTGAGGCCTACCTAAGGGACTGCCATACTTACCCAGTAGATCCCACGCAGAGGTCCCTGTGCCCAAAAGTGCCTCCACGGAAGGGCCCTGTTCCTCCCGTTGTGTTTCCTTGAGGTAATCAGAAACCGCTGAGGATCCCTACGTGAGCTCAGGTTTGAAGCTGGGCGACCCTGGCCGACCCTTATTCCCCTCCGTGGCAGACGAGACAGGGGCGGGTCCTAAGCGGCCTGAAGCACACTCCTCGCGCCCACCTTCTCTTTGCTGCCCGAAGGCCTCCCATAAGAAGTCTGAGTTTACTCGTGACAGAAGAAGTCTGAGTTTACTCGTGTGAGGCCTGCGGCTCTCTCTCAGTTCCTTGCTGGGAGCTTCAGCAGGAGCGCTCTGGAGCCCGCCGGCAAAAGAACTGTGAGTCCCCGCGCCCCACCCCGGCCTCAAGCAAAAGTCCAGGTTTCCCCCGTTAGGAACACCTCGGAGTGCCAGAGGGAGCGGAGGGGCATGCGTTAACGGAACGCTTCAACCGTGTAAGGTATTTCACGAGACACTGTGCACTCACGTTCCTTGTAACAACTGTCAAAGGGCACTGTATGCCTTCCAACTCCTCGGCTGTGTTTGAGCCACAGGAAGGAAACGCGTTCGTTGGATTAAGCTCCGTGAACGTGCAACGATGATGGCGAAGCGCTGCCCTGTTCACTCGAAAGCTCTCGTTTGTACGGCCTTCACACGGCCTCAAGGTACGCAGTTCTAAACAGCCTTACATTCCACGCTGCTGTGCCCCCAATTAGGAATTGGGGCTCTTCTGTGAAACACCAATGTGCGTCCCAAAGGAAACCGGGGGCCTCCCCCAGGACGTCTGCGTAGGGCAGTCGGTTGCCAGATATTTACTACCAGCCGGAGAAAGAGAAAAAGGACAGCTTTCCCAGGGACAATTCTGCCCCCTTGGGACCATCCAGAATCACCAAAGCCTAAACTTGGCACGGCCTGGGGAACGCTCTTCCGCATGTCCAGCAATCCCCGCGTCAAAACCTTTCTCAGCAGAGGCAGGCACTCTCTCCCTTGTACTACATAGCTCGGCAGAGCCTTCCGAGAAACATGCTGCGTCATTCAGCTTGAAAGTGGGACGCGGATGGGAGAGTACGCTTTCTCCCCGTTTGGAGGCGCCTTGCGCTTGGCTTCAAAGCGGCCCGAACAGCACTAGCGGCCCGACGTCTCTGCACGGCAGGATTGTCGTTGTGGGCCAAGGCTGCGTGTTCTCCCAAAGCGAAAACCGTGCTGGCAATTCCTTTCTAAGAACTCCTCCCACGGCACCCCAGGTTCAGCTGCGGCCAAGTGGAAGGTGACCTCGGGCCTCAAGGTTGAGTTCCAGTGTTTCACGTCAGGGGAGTTGGGTGTGCAGGGGTCTCCAATGAGGCCATACTCCACCACGGAGTGCCTTAACCCTGCGACGCTCCTGGGGACACACAGGATAGGAGCCCATTCACCAGTTTCGCATGATGACCTCTCTCCGTGCCGGAACGGCGGCCTCTGGCTTCTGAGGAACCTTCGTGTAAGCAGGCCCCTGGAGACAGCTCTTCACATTCGTAGCTAGGGCAGTGTACTCCTCTCTGGGTTGCCTAGGTGGAGTGCCCCCGTCGTCAAAGAGACTCGCGAAAGCAGCGCTGGGCGGACTCCCTTTGCCGGTCGAACGGCCTCCTTGACTGAAAGACAGCTGCAGTGCCAAAAGACACCGTGCTGACGACGGGCTCCAGGAAGAGACTCGGGACAGCACTCTCCTAGAAGCGAAAGCTAGGCTGTGCGCCCAGCCTGAGGAGCAGTACGTACGTTTGCCACACTTCTTTACACAGCTAGGCATGAGCCAGAGAGCCTTGGTCACTGAGGCCTACCTAAGGGACTGCCATACTTACCCAGTAGATCCCACGCAGAGGTCCCTGTGCCCAAAAGTGCCTCCACGGAAGGGCCCTGTTCCTCCCGTTGTGTTTCCTTGAGGTAATCAGAAACCGCTGAGGATCCCTACGTGAGCTCAGGTTTGAAGCTGGGCGACCCTGGCCGACCCTTATTCCCCTCCGTGGCAGACGAGACAGGGGCGGGTCCTAAGCGGCCTGAAGCACACTCCTCGCGCCCACCTTCTCTTTGCTGCCCGAAGGCCTCCCATAAGAAGTCTGAGTTTACTCGTGACAGAAGAAGTCTGAGTTTACTCGTGTGAGGCCTGCGGCTCTCTCTCAGTTCCTTGCTGGGAGCTTCAGCAGGAGCGCTCTGGAGCCCGCCGGCAAAAGAACTGTGAGTCCCCGCGCCCCACCCCGGCCTCAAGCAAAAGTCCAGGTTTCCCCCGTTAGGAACACCTCGGAGTGCCAGAGGGAGCGGAGGGGCATGCGTTAACGGAACGCTTCAACCGTGTAAGGTATTTCACGAGACACTGTGCACTCACGTTCCTTGTAACAACTGTCAAAGGGCACTGTATGCCTTCCAACTCCTCGGCTGTGTTTGAGCCACAGGAAGGAAACGCGTTCGTTGGATTAAGCTCCGTGAACGTGCAACGATGATGGCGAAGCGCTGCCCTGTTCACTCGAAAGCTCTCGTTTGTACGGCCTTCACACGGCCTCAAGGTACGCAGTTCTAAACAGCCTTACATTCCACGCTGCTGTGCCCCCAATTAGGAATTGGGGCTCTTCTGTGAAACACCAATGTGCGTCCCAAAGGAAACCGGGGGCCTCCCCCAGGACGTCTGCGTAGGGCAGTCGGTTGCCAGATATTTACTACCAGCCGGAGAAAGAGAAAAAGGACAGCTTTCCCAGGGACAATTCTGCCCCCTTGGGACCATCCAGAATCACCAAAGCCTAAACTTGGCACGGCCTGGGGAACGCTCTTCCGCATGTCCAGCAATCCCCGCGTCAAAACCTTTCTCAGCAGAGGCAGGCACTCTCTCCCTTGTACTACATAGCTCGGCAGAGCCTTCCGAGAAACATGCTGCGTCATTCAGCTTGAAAGTGGGACGCGGATGGGAGAGTACGCTTTCTCCCCGTTTGGAGGCGCCTTGCGCTTGGCTTCAAAGCGGCCCGAACAGCACTAGCGGCCCGACGTCTCTGCACGGCAGGATTGTCGTTGTGGGCCAAGGCTGCGTGTTCTCCCAAAGCGAAAACCGTGCTGGCAATTCCTTTCTAAGAACTCCTCCCACGGCACCCCAGGTTCAGCTGCGGCCAAGTGGAAGGTGACCTCGGGCCTCAAGGTTGAGTTCCAGTGTTTCACGTCAGGGGAGTTGGGTGTGCAGGGGTCTCCAATGAGGCCATACTCCACCACGGAGTGCCTTAACCCTGCGACGCTCCTGGGGACACACAGGATAGGAGCCCATTCACCAGTTTCGCCTGATGACCTCTCTCCGTGCCGGAACGGCGGCCTCTGGCTTCTGAGGAACCTTCGTGTAAGCAGGCCCCTGGAGACAGCTCTTCACATTCGTAGCTAGGGCAGTGTACTCCTCTCTGGGTTGCCTAGGTGGAGTGCCCCCGTCGTCAAAGAGACTCGCGAAAGCAGCGCTGGGCGGACTCCCTTTGCCGGTCGAACGGCCTCCTTGACTGAAAGACAGCTGCAGTGCCAAAAGACACCGTGCTGACGACGGGCTCCAGGAAGAGACTCGGGACAGCACTCTCCTAGAAGCGAAAGCTAGGCTGTGCGCCCAGCCTGAGGAGCAGTACGTACGTTTGCCACACTTCTTTACACAGCTAGGCATGAGCCAGAGAGCCTTGGTCACTGAGGCCTACCTAAGGGACTGCCATACTTACCCAGTAGATCCCACGCAGAGGTCCCTGTGCCCAAAAGTGCCTCCACGGAAGGGCCCTGTTCCTCCCGTTGTGTTTCCTTGAGGTAATCAGAAACCGCTGAGGATCCCTACGTGAGCTCAGGTTTGAAGCTGGGCGACCCTGGCCGACCCTTATTCCCCTCCGTGGCAGACGAGACAGGGGCGGGTCCTAAGCGGCCTGAAGCACACTCCTCGCGCCCACCTTCTCTTTGCTGCCCGAAGGCCTCCCATAAGAAGTCTGAGTTTACTCGTGACAGAAGAAGTCTGAGTTTACTCGTGTGAGGCCTGCGGCTCTCTCTCAGTTCCTTGCTGGGAGCTTCAGCAGGAGCGCTCTGGAGCCCGCCGGCAAAAGAACTGTGAGTCCCCGCGCCCCACCCCGGCCTCAAGCAAAAGTCCAGGTTTCCCCCGTTAGGAACACCTCGGAGTGCCAGAGGGAGCGGAGGGGCATGCGTTAACGGAACGCTTCAACCGTGTAAGGTATTTCACGAGACACTGTGCACTCACGTTCGTTGTAACAACTGTCAAAGGGCACTGTATGCCTTCCAACTCCTCGGCTGTGTTTGAGCCACAGGAAGGAAACGCGTTCGTTGGATTAAGCTCCGTGAACGTGCAACGATGATGGCGAAGCGCTGCCCTGTTCACTCGAAAGCTCTCGTTTGTACGGCCTTCACACGGCCTCAAGGTACGCAGTTCTAAACAGCCTTACATTCCACGCTGCTGTGCCCCCAATTAGGAATTGGGGCTCTTCTGTGAAACACCAATGTGCGTCCCAAAGGAAACCGGGGGCCTCCCCCAGGACGTCTGCGTAGGGCAGTCGGTTGCCAGATATTTACTACCAGCCGGAGAAAGAGAAAAAGGACAGCTTTCCCAGGGACAATTCTGCCCCCTTGGGACCATCCAGAATCACCAAAGCCTAAACTTGGCACGGCCTGGGGAACGCTCTTCCGCATGTCCAGCAATCCCCGCGTCAAAACCTTTCTCAGCAGAGGCAGGCACTCTCTCCCTTGTACTACATAGCTCGGCAGAGCCTTCCGAGAAACATGCTGCGTCATTCAGCTTGAAAGTGGGACGCGGATGGGAGAGTACGCTTTCTCCCCGTTTGGAGGCGCCTTGCGCTTGGCTTCAAAGCGGCCCGAACAGCACTAGCGGCCCGACGTCTCTGCACGGCAGGATTGTCGTTGTGGGCCAAGGCTGCGTGTTCTCCCAAAGCGAAAACCGTGCTGGCAATTCCTTTCTAAGAACTCCTCCCACGGCACCCCAGGTTCAGCTGCGGCCAAGTGGAAGGTGACCTCGGGCCTCAAGGTTGAGTTCCAGTGTTTCACGTCAGGGGAGTTGGGTGTGCAGGGGTCTCCAATGAGGCCATACTCCACCACGGAGTGCCTTAACCCTGCGACGCTCCTGGGGACACACAGGATAGGAGCCCATTCACCAGTTTCGCATGATGACCTCTCTCCGTGCCGGAACGGCGGCCTCTGGCTTCTGAGGAACCTTCGTGTAAGCAGGCCCCTGGAGACAGCTCTTCACATTCGTAGCTAGGGCAGTGTACTCCTCTCTGGGTTGCCTAGGTGGAGTGCCCCCGTCGTCAAAGAGACTCGCGAAAGCAGCGCTGGGCGGACTCCCTTTGCCGGTCGAACGGCCTCCTTGACTGAAAGACAGCTGCAGTGCCAAAAGACACCGTGCTGACGACGGGCTCCAGGAAGAGACTCGGGACAGCACTCTCCTAGAAGCGAAAGCTAGGCTGTGCGCCCAGCCTGAGGAGCAGTACGTACGTTTGCCACACTTCTTTACACAGCTAGGCATGAGCCAGAGAGCCTTGGTCACTGAGGCCTACCTAAGGGACTGCCATACTTACCCAGTAGATCCCACGCAGAGGTCCCTGTGCCCAAAAGTGCCTCCACGGAAGGGCCCTGTTCCTCCCGTTGTGTTTCCTTGAGGTAATCAGAAACCGCTGAGGATCCCTACGTGAGCTCAGGTTTGAAGCTGGGCGACCCTGGCCGACCCTTATTCCCCTCCGTGGCAGACGAGACAGGGGCGGGTCCTAAGCGGCCTGAAGCACACTCCTCGCGCCCACCTTCTCTTTGCTGCCCGAAGGCCTCCCATAAGAAGTCTGAGTTTACTCGTGACAGAAGAAGTCTGAGTTTACTCGTGTGAGGCCTGCGGCTCTCTCTCAGTTCCTTGCTGGGAGCTTCAGCAGGAGCGCTCTGGAGCCCGCCGGCAAAAGAACTGTGAGTCCCCGCGCCCCACCCCGGCCTCAAGCAAAAGTCCAGGTTTCCCCCGTTAGGAACACCTCGGAGTGCCAGAGGGAGCGGAGGGGCATGCGTTAACGGAACGCTTCAACCGTGTAAGGTATTTCACGAGACACTGTGCACTCACGTTCGTTGTAACAACTGTCAAAGGGCACTGTATGCCTTCCAACTCCTCGGCTGTGTTTGAGCCACAGGAAGGAAACGCGTTCGTTGGATTAAGCTCTGTGAACGTGCAACGATGATGGCGAAGCGCTGCCCTGTTCACTCGAAAGCTCTCGTTTGTACGGCCTTCACACGGCCTCAAGGTACGCAGTTCTAAACAGCCTTACATTCCACGCTGCTGTGCCCCCAATTAGGAATTGGGGCTCTTCTGTGAAACACCAATGTGCGTCCCAAAGGAAACCGGGGGCCTCCCCCAGGACGTCTGCGTAGGGCAGTCGGTTGCCAGATATTTACTACCAGCCGGAGAAAGAGAAAAAGGACAGCTTTCCCAGGGACAATTCTGTCCCCTTGGGACCATCCAGAATCACCAAAGCCTAAACTTGGCACGGCCTGGGGAACGCTCTTCCGCATGTCCAGCAATCCCCGCGTCAAAACCTTTCTCAGCAGAGGCAGGCACTCTCTCCCTTGTACTACATAGCTCGGCAGAGCCTTCCGAGAAACATGCTGCGTCATTCAGCTTGAAAGTGGGACGCGGATGGGAGAGTACGCTTTCTCCCCGTTTGGAGGCGCCTTGCGCTTGGCTTCAAAGCGGCCCGAACAGCACTAGCGGCCCGACGTCTCTGCACGGCAGGATTGTCGTTGTGGGCCAAGGCTGCGTGTTCTCCCAAAGCGAAAACCGTGCTGGCAATTCCTTTCTAAGAACTCCTCCCACGGCACCCCAGGTTCAGCTGCGGCCAAGTGGAAGGTGACCTCGGGCCTCAAGGTTGAGTTCCAGTGTTTCACGTCAGGGGAGTTGGGTGTGCAGGGGTCTCCAATGAGGCCATACTCCACCACGGAGTGCCTTAACCCTGCGACGCTCCTGGGGACACACAGGATAGGAGCCCATTCACCAGTTTCGCATGATGACCTCTCTCCGTGCCGGAACGGCGGCCTCTGGCTTCTGAGGAACCTTCGTGTAAGCAGGCCCCTGGAGACAGCTCTTCACATTCGTAGCTAGGGCAGTGTACTCCTCTCTGGGTTGCCTAGGTGGAGTGCCCCCGTCGTCAAAGAGACTCGCGAAAGCAGCGCTGGGCGGACTCCCTTTGCCGGTCGAACGGCCTCCTTGACTGAAAGACAGCTGCAGTGCCAAAAGACACCGTGCTGACGACGGGCTCCAGGAAGAGACTCGGGACAGCACTCTCCTAGAAGCGAAAGCTAGGCTGTGCGCCCAGCCTGAGGAGCAGTACGTACGTTTGCCACACTTCTTTACACAGCTAGGCATGAGCCAGAGAGCCTTGGTCACTGAGGCCTACCTAAGGGACTGCCATACTTACCCAGTAGATCCCACGCAGAGGTCCCTGTGCCCAAAAGTGCCTCCACGGAAGGGCCCTGTTCCTCCCGTTGTGTTTCCTTGAGGTAATCAGAAACCGCTGAGGATCCCTACGTGAGCTCAGGTTTGAAGCTGGGCGACCCTGGCCGACCCTTATTCCCCTCCGTGGCAGACGAGACAGGGGCGGGTCCTAAGCGGCCTGAAGCACACTCCTCGCGCCCACCTTCTCTTTGCTGCCCGAAGGCCTCCCATAAGAAGTCTGAGTTTACTCGTGACAGAAGAAGTCTGAGTTTACTCGTGTGAGGCCTGCGGCTCTCTCTCAGTTCCTTGCTGGGAGCTTCAGCAGGAGCGCTCTGGAGCCCGCCGGCAAAAGAACTGTGAGTCCCCGCGCCCCACCCCGGCCTCAAGCAAAAGTCCAGGTTTCCCCCGTTAGGAACACCTCGGAGTGCCAGAGGGAGCGGAGGGGCATGCGTTAACGGAACGCTTCAACCGTGTAAGGTATTTCACGAGACACTGTGCACTCACGTTCGTTGTAACAACTGTCAAAGGGCACTGTATGCCTTCCAACTCCTCGGCTGTGTTTGAGCCACAGGAAGGAAACGCGTTCGTTGGATTAAGCTCCGTGAACGTGCAACGATGATGGCGAAGCGCTGCCCTGTTCACTCGAAAGCTCTCGTTTGTACGGCCTTCACACGGCCTCAAGGTACGCAGTTCTAAACAGCCTTACATTCCACGCTGCTGTGCCCCCAATTAGGAATTGGGGCTCTTCTGTGAAACACCAATGTGCGTCCCAAAGGAAACCGGGGGCCTCCCCCAGGACGTCTGCGTAGGGCAGTCGGTTGCCAGATATTTACTACCAGCCGGAGAAAGAGAAAAAGGACAGCTTTCCCAGGGACAATTCTGCCCCCTTGGGACCATCCAGAATCACCAAAGCCTAAACTTGGCACGGCCTGGGGAACGCTCTTCCGCATGTCCAGCAATCCCCGCGTCAAAACCTTTCTCAGCAGAGGCAGGCACTCTCTCCCTTGTACTACATAGCTCGGCAGAGCCTTCCGAGAAACATGCTGCGTCATTCAGCTTGAAAGTGGGACGCGGATGGGAGAGTACGCTTTCTCCCCGTTTGGAGGCGCCTTGCGCTTGGCTTCAAAGCGGCCCGAACAGCACTAGCGGCCCGACGTCTCTGCACGGCAGGATTGTCGTTGTGGGCCAAGGCTGCGTGTTCTCCCAAAGCGAAAACCGTGCTGGCAATTCCTTTCTAAGAACTCCTCCCACGGCACCCCAGGTTCAGCTGCGGCCAAGTGGAAGGTGACCTCGGGCCTCAAGGTTGAGTTCCAGTGTTTCACGTCAGGGGAGTTGGGTGTGCAGGGGTCTCCAATGAGGCCATACTCCACCACGGAGTGCCTTAACCCTGCGACGCTCCTGGGGACACACAGGATAGGAGCCCATTCACCAGTTTCGCCTGATGACCTCTCTCCGTGCCGGAACGGCGGCCTCTGGCTTCTGAGGAACCTTCGTGTAAGCAGGCCCCTGGAGACAGCTCTTCACATTCGTAGCTAGGGCAGTGTACTCCTCTCTGGGTTGCCTAGGTGGAGTGCCCCCGTCGTCAAAGAGACTCGCGAAAGCAGCGCTGGGCGGACTCCCTTTGCCGGTCGAACGGCCTCCTTGACTGAAAGACAGCTGCAGTGCCAAAAGACACCGTGCTGACGACGGGCTCCAGGAAGAGACTCGGGACAGCACTCTCCTAGAAGCGAAAGCTAGGCTGTGCGCCCAGCCTGAGGAGCAGTACGTACGTTTGCCACACTTCTTTACACAGCTAGGCATGAGCCAGAGAGCCTTGGTCACTGAGGCCTACCTAAGGGACTGCCATACTTACCCAGTAGATCCCACGCAGAGGTCCCTGTGCCCAAAAGTGCCTCCACGGAAGGGCCCTGTTCCTCCCGTTGTGTTTCCTTGAGGTAATCAGAAACCGCTGAGGATCCCTACGTGAGCTCAGGTTTGAAGCTGGGCGACCCTGGCCGACCCTTATTCCCCTCCGTGGCAGACGAGACAGGGGCGGGTCCTAAGCGGCCTGAAGCACACTCCTCGCGCCCACCTTCTCTTTGCTGCCCGAAGGCCTCCCATAAGAAGTCTGAGTTTACTCGTGACAGAAGAAGTCTGAGTTTACTCGTGTGAGGCCTGCGGCTCTCTCTCAGTTCCTTGCTGGGAGCTTCAGCAGGAGCGCTCTGGAGCCCGCCGGCAAAAGAACTGTGAGTCCCCGCGCCCCACCCCGGCCTCAAGCAAAAGTCCAGGTTTCCCCCGTTAGGAACACCTCGGAGTGCCAGAGGGAGCGGAGGGGCATGCGTTAACGGAACGCTTCAACCGTGTAAGGTATTTCACGAGACACTGTGCACTCACGTTCGTTGTAACAACTGTCAAAGGGCACTGTATGCCTTCCAACTCCTCGGCTGTGTTTGAGCCACAGGAAGGAAACGCGTTCGTTGGATTAAGCTCCGTGAACGTGCAACGATGATGGCGAAGCGCTGCCCTGTTCACTCGAAAGCTCTCGTTTGTACGGCCTTCACACGGCCTCAAGGTACGCAGTTCTAAACAGCCTTACATTCCACGCTGCTGTGCCCCCAATTAGGAATTGGGGCTCTTCTGTGAAACACCAATGTGCGTCCCAAAGGAAACCGGGGGCCTCCCCCAGGACGTCTGCGTAGGGCAGTCGGTTGCCAGATATTTACTACCAGCCGGAGAAAGAGAAAAAGGACAGCTTTCCCAGGGACAATTCTGCCCCCTTGGGACCATCCAGAATCACCAAAGCCTAAACTTGGCACGGCCTGGGGAACGCTCTTCCGCATGTCCAGCAATCCCCGCGTCAAAACCTTTCTCAGCAGAGGCAGGCACTCTCTCCCTTGTACTACATAGCTCGGCAGAGCCTTCCGAGAAACATGCTGCGTCATTCAGCTTGAAAGTGGGACGCGGATGGGAGAGTACGCTTTCTCCCCGTTTGGAGGCGCCTTGCGCTTGGCTTCAAAGCGGCCCGAACAGCACTAGCGGCCCGACGTCTCTGCACGGCAGGATTGTCGTTGTGGGCCAAGGCTGCGTGTTCTCCCAAAGCGAAAACCGTGCTGGCAATTCCTTTCTAAGAACTCCTCCCACGGCACCCCAGGTTCAGCTGCGGCCAAGTGGAAGGTGACCTCGGGCCTCAAGGTTGAGTTTCAGTGTTTCACGTCAGGGGAGTTGGGTGTGCAGGGGTCTCCAATGAGGCCATACTCCACCACGGAGTGCCTTAACCCTGCGACGCTCCTGGGGACACACAGGATAGGAGCCCATTCACCAGTTTCGCCTGATGACCTCTCTCCGTGCCGGAACGGCGGCCTCTGGCTTCTGAGGAACCTTCGTGTAAGCAGGCCCCTGGAGACAGCTCTTCACATTCGTAGCTAGGGCAGTGTACTCCTCTCTGGGTTGCCTAGGTGGAGTGCCCCCGTCGTCAAAGAGACTCGCGAAAGCAGCGCTGGGCGGACTCCCTTTGCCGGTCGAACGGCCTCCTTGACTGAAAGACAGCTGCAGTGCCAAAAGACACCGTGCTGACGACGGGCTCCAGGAAGAGACTCGGGACAGCACTCTCCTAGAAGCGAAAGCTAGGCTGTGCGCCCAGCCTGAGGAGCAGTACGTACGTTTGCCACACTTCTTTACACAGCTAGGCATGAGCCAGAGAGCCTTGGTCACTGAGGCCTACCTAAGGGACTGCCATACTTACCCAGTAGATCCCACGCAGAGGTCCCTGTGCCCAAAAGTGCCTCCACGGAAGGGCCCTGTTCCTCCCGTTGTGTTTCCTTGAGGTAATCAGAAACCGCTGAGGATCCCTACGTGAGCTCAGGTTTGAAGCTGGGCGACCCTGGCCGACCCTTATTCCCCTCCGTGGCAGACGAGACAGGGGCGGGTCCTAAGCGGCCTGAAGCACACTCCTCGCGCCCACCTTCTCTTTGCTGCCCGAAGGCCTCCCATAAGAAGTCTGAGTTTACTCGTGACAGAAGAAGTCTGAGTTTACTCGTGTGAGGCCTGCGGCTCTCTCTCAGTTCCTTGCTGGGAGCTTCAGCAGGAGCGCTCTGGAGCCCGCCGGCAAAAGAACTGTGAGTCCCCGCGCCCCACCCCGGCCTCAAGCAAAAGTCCAGGTTTCCCCCGTTAGGAACACCTCGGAGTGCCAGAGGGAGCGGAGGGGCATGCGTTAACGGAACGCTTCAACCGTGTAAGGTATTTCACGAGACACTGTGCACTCACGTTCGTTGTAACAACTGTCAAAGGGCACTGTATGCCTTCCAACTCCTCGGCTGTGTTTGAGCCACAGGAAGGAAACGCGTTCGTTGGATTAAGCTCCGTGAACGTGCAACGATGATGGCGAAGCGCTGCCCTGTTCACTCGAAAGCTCTCGTTTGTACGGCCTTCACACGGCCTCAAGGTACGCAGTTCTAAACAGCCTTACATTCCACGCTGCTGTGCCCCCAATTAGGAATTGGGGCTCTTCTGTGAAACACCAATGTGCGTCCCAAAGGAAACCGGGGGCCTCCCCCAGGACGTCTGCGTAGGGCAGTCGGTTGCCAGATATTTACTACCAGCCGGAGAAAGAGAAAAAGGACAGCTTTCCCAGGGACAATTCTGCCCCCTTGGGACCATCCAGAATCACCAAAGCCTAAACTTGGCACGGCCTGGGGAACGCTCTTCCGCATGTCCAGCAATCCCCGCGTCAAAACCTTTCTCAGCAGAGGCAGGCACTCTCTCCCTTGTACTACATAGCTCGGCAGAGCCTTCCGAGAAACATGCTGCGTCATTCAGCTTGAAAGTGGGACGCGGATGGGAGAGTACGCTTTCTCCCCGTTTGGAGGCGCCTTGCGCTTGGCTTCAAAGCGGCCCGAACAGCACTAGCGGCCCGACGTCTCTGCACGGCAGGATTGTCGTTGTGGGCCAAGGCTGCGTGTTCTCCCAAAGCGAAAACCGTGCTGGCAATTCCTTTCTAAGAACTCCTCCCACGGCACCCCAGGTTCAGCTGCGGCCAAGTGGAAGGTGACCTCGGGCCTCAAGGTTGAGTTCCAGTGTTTCACGTCAGGGGAGTTGGGTGTGCAGGGGTCTCCAATGAGGCCATACTCCACCACGGAGTGCCTTAACCCTGCGACGCTCCTGGGGACACACAGGATAGGAGCCCATTCACCAGTTTCGCATGATGACCTCTCTCCGTGCCGGAACGGCGGCCTCTGGCTTCTGAGGAACCTTCGTGTAAGCAGGCCCCTGGAGACAGCTCTTCACATTCGTAGCTAGGGCAGTGTACTCCTCTCTGGGTTGCCTAGGTGGAGTGCCCCCGTCGTCAAAGAGACTCGCGAAAGCAGCGCTGGGCGGACTCCCTTTGCCGGTCGAACGGCCTCCTTGACTGAAAGACAGCTGCAGTGCCAAAAGACACCGTGCTGACGACGGGCTCCAGGAAGAGACTCGGGACAGCACTCTCCTAGAAGCGAAAGCTAGGCTGTGCGCCCAGCCTGAGGAGCAGTACGTACGTTTGCCACACTTCTTTACACAGCTAGGCATGAGCCAGAGAGCCTTGGTCACTGAGGCCTACCTAAGGGACTGCCATACTTACCCAGTAGATCCCACGCAGAGGTCCCTGTGCCCAAAAGTGCCTCCACGGAAGGGCCCTGTTCCTCCCGTTGTGTTTCCTTGAGGTAATCAGAAACCGCTGAGGATCCCTACGTGAGCTCAGGTTTGAAGCTGGGCGACCCTGGCCGACCCTTATTCCCCTCCGTGGCAGACGAGACAGGGGCGGGTCCTAAGCGGCCTGAAGCACACTCCTCGCGCCCACCTTCTCTTTGCTGCCCGAAGGCCTCCCATAAGAAGTCTGAGTTTACTCGTGACAGAAGAAGTCTGAGTTTACTCGTGTGAGGCCTGCGGCTCTCTCTCAGTTCCTTGCTGGGAGCTTCAGCAGGAGCGCTCTGGAGCCCGCCGGCAAAAGAACTGTGAGTCCCCGCGCCCCACCCCGGCCTCAAGCAAAAGTCCAGGTTTCCCCCGTTAGGAACACCTCGGAGTGCCAGAGGGAGCGGAGGGGCATGCGTTAACGGAACGCTTCAACCGTGTAAGGTATTTCACGAGACACTGTGCACTCACGTTCGTTGTAACAACTGTCAAAGGGCACTGTATGCCTTCCAACTCCTCGGCTGTGTTTGAGCCACAGGAAGGAAACGCGTTCGTTGGATTAAGCTCCGTGAACGTGCAACGATGATGGCGAAGCGCTGCCCTGTTCACTCGAAAGCTCTCGTTTGTACGGCCTTCACACGGCCTCAAGGTACGCAGTTCTAAACAGCCTTACATTCCACGCTGCTGTGCCCCCAATTAGGAATTGGGGCTCTTCTGTGAAACACCAATGTGCGTCCCAAAGGAAACCGGGGGCCTCCCCCAGGACGTCTGCGTAGGGCAGTCGGTTGCCAGATATTTACTACCAGCCGGAGAAAGAGAAAAAGGACAGCTTTCCCAGGGACAATTCTGCCCCCTTGGGACCATCCAGAATCACCAAAGCCTAAACTTGGCACGGCCTGGGGAACGCTCTTCCGCATGTCCAGCAATCCCCGCGTCAAAACCTTTCTCAGCAGAGGCAGGCACTCTCTCCCTTGTACTACATAGCTCGGCAGAGCCTTCCGAGAAACATGCTGCGTCATTCAGCTTGAAAGTGGGACGCGGATGGGAGAGTACGCTTTCTCCCCGTTTGGAGGCGCCTTGCGCTTGGCTTCAAAGCGGCCCGAACAGCACTAGCGGCCCGACGTCTCTGCACGGCAGGATTGTCGTTGTGGGCCAAGGCTGCGTGTTCTCCCAAAGCGAAAACCGTGCTGGCAATTCCTTTCTAAGAACTCCTCCCACGGCACCCCAGGTTCAGCTGCGGCCAAGTGGAAGGTGACCTCGGGCCTCAAGGTTGAGTTCCAGTGTTTCACGTCAGGGGAGTTGGGTGTGCAGGGGTCTCCAATGAGGCCATACTCCACCACGGAGTGCCTTAACCCTGCGACGCTCCTGGGGACACACAGGATAGGAGCCCATTCACCAGTTTCGCCTGATGACCTCTCTCCGTGCCGGAACGGCGGCCTCTGGCTTCTGAGGAACCTTCGTGTAAGCAGGCCCCTGGAGACAGCTCTTCACATTCGTAGCTAGGGCAGTGTACTCCTCTCTGGGTTGCCTAGGTGGAGTGCCCCCGTCGTCAAAGAGACTCGCGAAAGCAGCGCTGGGCGGACTCCCTTTGCCGGTCGAACGGCCTCCTTGACTGAAAGACAGCTGCAGTGCCAAAAGACACCGTGCTGACGACGGGCTCCAGGAAGAGACTCGGGACAGCACTCTCCTAGAAGCGAAAGCTAGGCTGTGCGCCCAGCCTGAGGAGCAGTACGTACGTTTGCCACACTTCTTTACACAGCTAGGCATGAGCCAGAGAGCCTTGGTCACTGAGGCCTACCTAAGGGACTGCCATACTTACCCAGTAGATCCCACGCAGAGGTCCCTGTGCCCAAAAGTGCCTCCACGGAAGGGCCCTGTTCCTCCCGTTGTGTTTCCTTGAGGTAATCAGAAACCGCTGAGGATCCCTACGTGAGCTCAGGTTTGAAGCTGGGCGACCCTGGCCGACCCTTATTCCCCTCCGTGGCAGACGAGACAGGGGCGGGTCCTAAGCGGCCTGAAGCACACTCCTCGCGCCCACCTTCTCTTTGCTGCCCGAAGGCCTCCCATAAGAAGTCTGAGTTTACTCGTGACAGAAGAAGTCTGAGTTTACTCGTGTGAGGCCTGCGGCTCTCTCTCAGTTCCTTGCTGGGAGCTTCAGCAGGAGCGCTCTGGAGCCCGCCGGCAAAAGAACTGTGAGTCCCCGCGCCCCACCCCGGCCTCAAGCAAAAGTCCAGGTTTCCCCCGTTAGGAACACCTCGGAGTGCCAGAGGGAGCGGAGGGGCATGCGTTAACGGAACGCTTCAACCGTGTAAGGTATTTCACGAGACACTGTGCACTCACGTTCGTTGTAACAACTGTCAAAGGGCACTGTATGCCTTCCAACTCCTCGGCTGTGTTTGAGCCACAGGAAGGAAACGCGTTCGTTGGATTAAGCTCCGTGAACGTGCAACGATGATGGCGAAGCGCTGCCCTGTTCACTCGAAAGCTCTCGTTTGTACGGCCTTCACACGGCCTCAAGGTACGCAGTTCTAAACAGCCTTACATTCCACGCTGCTGTGCCCCCAATTAGGAATTGGGGCTCTTCTGTGAAACACCAATGTGCGTCCCAAAGGAAACCGGGGGCCTCCCCCAGGACGTCTGCGTAGGGCAGTCGGTTGCCAGATATTTACTACCAGCCGGAGAAAGAGAAAAAGGACAGCTTTCCCAGGGACAATTCTGCCCCCTTGGGACCATCCAGAATCACCAAAGCCTAAACTTGGCACGGCCTGGGGAACGCTCTTCCGCATGTCCAGCAATCCCCGCGTCAAAACCTTTCTCAGCAGAGGCAGGCACTCTCTCCCTTGTACTACATAGCTCGGCAGAGCCTTCCGAGAAACATGCTGCGTCATTCAGCTTGAAAGTGGGACGCGGATGGGAGAGTACGCTTTCTCCCCGTTTGGAGGCGCCTTGCGCTTGGCTTCAAAGCGGCCCGAACAGCACTAGCGGCCCGACGTCTCTGCACGGCAGGATTGTCGTTGTGGGCCAAGGCTGCGTGTTCTCCCAAAGCGAAAACCGTGCTGGCAATTCCTTTCTAAGAACTCCTCCCACGGCACCCCAGGTTCAGCTGCGGCCAAGTGGAAGGTGACCTCGGGCCTCAAGGTTGAGTTCCAGTGTTTCACGTCAGGGGAGTTGGGTGTGCAGGGGTCTCCAATGAGGCCATACTCCACCACGGAGTGCCTTAACCCTGCGACGCTCCTGGGGACACACAGGATAGGAGCCCATTCACCAGTTTCGCCTGATGACCTCTCTCCGTGCCGGAACGGCGGCCTCTGGCTTCTGAGGAACCTTCGTGTAAGCAGGCCCCTGGAGACAGCTCTTCACATTCGTAGCTAGGGCAGTGTACTCCTCTCTGGGTTGCCTAGGTGGAGTGCCCCCGTCGTCAAAGAGACTCGCGAAAGCAGCGCTGGGCGGACTCCCTTTGCCGGTCGAACGGCCTCCTTGACTGAAAGACAGCTGCAGTGCCAAAAGACACCGTGCTGACGACGGGCTCCAGGAAGAGACTCGGGACAGCACTCTCCTAGAAGCGAAAGCTAGGCTGTGCGCCCAGCCTGAGGAGCAGTACGTACGTTTGCCACACTTCTTTACACAGCTAGGCATGAGCCAGAGAGCCTTGGTCACTGAGGCCTACCTAAGGGACTGCCATACTTACCCAGTAGATCCCACGCAGAGGTCCCTGTGCCCAAAAGTGCCTCCACGGAAGGGCCCTGTTCCTCCCGTTGTGTTTCCTTGAGGTAATCAGAAACCGCTGAGGATCCCTACGTGAGCTCAGGTTTGAAGCTGGGCGACCCTGGCCGACCCTTATTCCCCTCCGTGGCAGACGAGACAGGGGCGGGTCCTAAGCGGCCTGAAGCACACTCCTCGCGCCCACCTTCTCTTTGCTGCCCGAAGGCCTCCCATAAGAAGTCTGAGTTTACTCGTGACAGAAGAAGTCTGAGTTTACTCGTGTGAGGCCTGCGGCTCTCTCTCAGTTCCTTGCTGGGAGCTTCAGCAGGAGCGCTCTGGAGCCCGCCGGCAAAAGAACTGTGAGTCCCCGCGCCCCACCCCGGCCTCAAGCAAAAGTCCAGGTTTCCCCCGTTAGGAACACCTCGGAGTGCCAGAGGGAGCGGAGGGGCATGCGTTAACGGAACGCTTCAACCGTGTAAGGTATTTCACGAGACACTGTGCACTCACGTTCCTTGTAACAACTGTCAAAGGGCACTGTATGCCTTCCAACTCCTCGGCTGTGTTTGAGCCACAGGAAGGAAACGCGTTCGTTGGATTAAGCTCCGTGAACGTGCAACGATGATGGCGAAGCGCTGCCCTGTTCACTCGAAAGCTCTCGTTTGTACGGCCTTCACACGGCCTCAAGGTACGCAGTTCTAAACAGCCTTACATTCCACGCTGCTGTGCCCCCAATTAGGAATTGGGGCTCTTCTGTGAAACACCAATGTGCGTCCCAAAGGAAACCGGGGGCCTCCCCCAGGACGTCTGCGTAGGGCAGTCGGTTGCCAGATATTTACTACCAGCCGGAGAAAGAGAAAAAGGACAGCTTTCCCAGGGACAATTCTGCCCCCTTGGGACCATCCAGAATCACCAAAGCCTAAACTTGGCACGGCCTGGGGAACGCTCTTCCGCATGTCCAGCAATCCCCGCGTCAAAACCTTTCTCAGCAGAGGCAGGCACTCTCTCCCTTGTACTACATAGCTCGGCAGAGCCTTCCGAGAAACATGCTGCGTCATTCAGCTTGAAAGTGGGACGCGGATGGGAGAGTACGCTTTCTCCCCGTTTGGAGGCGCCTTGCGCTTGGCTTCAAAGCGGCCCGAACAGCACTAGCGGCCCGACGTCTCTGCACGGCAGGATTGTCGTTGTGGGCCAAGGCTGCGTGTTCTCCCAAAGCGAAAACCGTGCTGGCAATTCCTTTCTAAGAACTCCTCCCACGGCACCCCAGGTTCAGCTGCGGCCAAGTGGAAGGTGACCTCGGGCCTCAAGGTTGAGTTCCAGTGTTTCACGTCAGGGGAGTTGGGTGTGCAGGGGTCTCCAATGAGGCCATACTCCACCACGGAGTGCCTTAACCCTGCGACGCTCCTGGGGACACACAGGATAGGAGCCCATTCACCAGTTTCGCCTGATGACCTCTCTCCGTGCCGGAACGGCGGCCTCTGGCTTCTGAGGAACCTTCGTGTAAGCAGGCCCCTGGAGACAGCTCTTCACATTCGTAGCTAGGGCAGTGTACTCCTCTCTGGGTTGCCTAGGTGGAGTGCCCCCGTCGTCAAAGAGACTCGCGAAAGCAGCGCTGGGCGGACTCCCTTTGCCGGTCGAACGGCCTCCTTGACTGAAAGACAGCTGCAGTGCCAAAAGACACCGTGCTGACGACGGGCTCCAGGAAGAGACTCGGGACAGCACTCTCCTAGAAGCGAAAGCTAGGCTGTGCGCCCAGCCTGAGGAGCAGTACGTACGTTTGCCACACTTCTTTACACAGCTAGGCATGAGCCAGAGAGCCTTGGTCACTGAGGCCTACCTAAGGGACTGCCATACTTACCCAGTAGATCCCACGCAGAGGTCCCTGTGCCCAAAAGTGCCTCCACGGAAGGGCCCTGTTCCTCCCGTTGTGTTTCCTTGAGGTAATCAGAAACCGCTGAGGATCCCTACGTGAGCTCAGGTTTGAAGCTGGGCGACCCTGGCCGACCCTTATTCCCCTCCGTGGCAGACGAGACAGGGGCGGGTCCTAAGCGGCCTGAAGCACACTCCTCGCGCCCACCTTCTCTTTGCTGCCCGAAGGCCTCCCATAAGAAGTCTGAGTTTACTCGTGACAGAAGAAGTCTGAGTTTACTCGTGTGAGGCCTGCGGCTCTCTCTCAGTTCCTTGCTGGGAGCTTCAGCAGGAGCGCTCTGGAGCCCGCCGGCAAAAGAACTGTGAGTCCCCGCGCCCCACCCCGGCCTCAAGCAAAAGTCCAGGTTTCCCCCGTTAGGAACACCTCGGAGTGCCAGAGGGAGCGGAGGGGCATGCGTTAACGGAACGCTTCAACCGTGTAAGGTATTTCACGAGACACTGTGCACTCACGTTCGTTGTAACAACTGTCAAAGGGCACTGTATGCCTTCCAACTCCTCGGCTGTGTTTGAGCCACAGGAAGGAAACGCGTTCGTTGGATTAAGCTCCGTGAACGTGCAACGATGATGGCGAAGCGCTGCCCTGTTCACTCGAAAGCTCTCGTTTGTACGGCCTTCACACGGCCTCAAGGTACGCAGTTCTAAACAGCCTTACATTCCACGCTGCTGTGCCCCCAATTAGGAATTGGGGCTCTTCTGTGAAACACCAATGTGCGTCCCAAAGGAAACCGGGGGCCTCCCCCAGGACGTCTGCGTAGGGCAGTCGGTTGCCAGATATTTACTACCAGCCGGAGAAAGAGAAAAAGGACAGCTTTCCCAGGGACAATTCTGCCCCCTTGGGACCATCCAGAATCACCAAAGCCTAAACTTGGCACGGCCTGGGGAACGCTCTTCCGCATGTCCAGCAATCCCCGCGTCAAAACCTTTCTCAGCAGAGGCAGGCACTCTCTCCCTTGTACTACATAGCTCGGCAGAGCCTTCCGAGAAACATGCTGCGTCATTCAGCTTGAAAGTGGGACGCGGATGGGAGAGTACGCTTTCTCCCCGTTTGGAGGCGCCTTGCGCTTGGCTTCAAAGCGGCCCGAACAGCACTAGCGGCCCGACGTCTCTGCACGGCAGGATTGTCGTTGTGGGCCAAGGCTGCGTGTTCTCCCAAAGCGAAAACCGTGCTGGCAATTCCTTTCTAAGAACTCCTCCCACGGCACCCCAGGTTCAGCTGCGGCCAAGTGGAAGGTGACCTCGGGCCTCAAGGTTGAGTTCCAGTGTTTCACGTCAGGGGAGTTGGGTGTGCAGGGGTCTCCAATGAGGCCATACTCCACCACGGAGTGCCTTAACCCTGCGACGCTCCTGGGGACACACAGGATAGGAGCCCATTCACCAGTTTCGCATGATGACCTCTCTCCGTGCCGGAACGGCGGCCTCTGGCTTCTGAGGAACCTTCGTGTAAGCAGGCCCCTGGAGACAGCTCTTCACATTCGTAGCTAGGGCAGTGTACTCCTCTCTGGGTTGCCTAGGTGGAGTGCCCCCGTCGTCAAAGAGACTCGCGAAAGCAGCGCTGGGCGGACTCCCTTTGCCGGTCGAACGGCCTCCTTGACTGAAAGACAGCTGCAGTGCCAAAAGACACCGTGCTGACGACGGGCTCCAGGAAGAGACTCGGGACAGCACTCTCCTAGAAGCGAAAGCTAGGCTGTGCGCCCAGCCTGAGGAGCAGTACGTACGTTTGCCACACTTCTTTACACAGCTAGGCATGAGCCAGAGAGCCTTGGTCACTGAGGCCTACCTAAGGGACTGCCATACTTACCCAGTAGATCCCACGCAGAGGTCCCTGTGCCCAAAAGTGCCTCCACGGAAGGGCCCTGTTCCTCCCGTTGTGTTTCCTTGAGGTAATCAGAAACCGCTGAGGATCCCTACGTGAGCTCAGGTTTGAAGCTGGGCGACCCTGGCCGACCCTTATTCCCCTCCGTGGCAGACGAGACAGGGGCGGGTCCTAAGCGGCCTGAAGCACACTCCTCGCGCCCACCTTCTCTTTGCTGCCCGAAGGCCTCCCATAAGAAGTCTGAGTTTACTCGTGACAGAAGAAGTCTGAGTTTACTCGTGTGAGGCCTGCGGCTCTCTCTCAGTTCCTTGCTGGGAGCTTCAGCAGGAGCGCTCTGGAGCCCGCCGGCAAAAGAACTGTGAGTCCCCGCGCCCCACCCCGGCCTCAAGCAAAAGTCCAGGTTTCCCCCGTTAGGAACACCTCGGAGTGCCAGAGGGAGCGGAGGGGCATGCGTTAACGGAACGCTTCAACCGTGTAAGGTATTTCACGAGACACTGTGCACTCACGTTCGTTGTAACAACTGTCAAAGGGCACTGTATGCCTTCCAACTCCTCGGCTGTGTTTGAGCCACAGGAAGGAAACGCGTTCGTTGGATTAAGCTCTGTGAACGTGCAACGATGATGGCGAAGCGCTGCCCTGTTCACTCGAAAGCTCTCGTTTGTACGGCCTTCACACGGCCTCAAGGTACGCAGTTCTAAACAGCCTTACATTCCACGCTGCTGTGCCCCCAATTAGGAATTGGGGCTCTTCTGTGAAACACCAATGTGCGTCCCAAAGGAAACCGGGGGCCTCCCCCAGGACGTCTGCGTAGGGCAGTCGGTTGCCAGATATTTACTACCAGCCGGAGAAAGAGAAAAAGGACAGCTTTCCCAGGGACAATTCTGTCCCCTTGGGACCATCCAGAATCACCAAAGCCTAAACTTGGCACGGCCTGGGGAACGCTCTTCCGCATGTCCAGCAATCCCCGCGTCAAAACCTTTCTCAGCAGAGGCAGGCACTCTCTCCCTTGTACTACATAGCTCGGCAGAGCCTTCCGAGAAACATGCTGCGTCATTCAGCTTGAAAGTGGGACGCGGATGGGAGAGTACGCTTTCTCCCCGTTTGGAGGCGCCTTGCGCTTGGCTTCAAAGCGGCCCGAACAGCACTAGCGGCCCGACGTCTCTGCACGGCAGGATTGTCGTTGTGGGCCAAGGCTGCGTGTTCTCCCAAAGCGAAAACCGTGCTGGCAATTCCTTTCTAAGAACTCCTCCCACGGCACCCCAGGTTCAGCTGCGGCCAAGTGGAAGGTGACCTCGGGCCTCAAGGTTGAGTTCCAGTGTTTCACGTCAGGGGAGTTGGGTGTGCAGGGGTCTCCAATGAGGCCATACTCCACCACGGAGTGCCTTAACCCTGCGACGCTCCTGGGGACACACAGGATAGGAGCCCATTCACCAGTTTCGCATGATGACCTCTCTCCGTGCCGGAACGGCGGCCTCTGGCTTCTGAGGAACCTTCGTGTAAGCAGGCCCCTGGAGACAGCTCTTCACATTCGTAGCTAGGGCAGTGTACTCCTCTCTGGGTTGCCTAGGTGGAGTGCCCCCGTCGTCAAAGAGACTCGCGAAAGCAGCGCTGGGCGGACTCCCTTTGCCGGTCGAACGGCCTCCTTGACTGAAAGACAGCTGCAGTGCCAAAAGACACCGTGCTGACGACGGGCTCCAGGAAGAGACTCGGGACAGCACTCGCATAGAAGCGAAAGCTAGGCTGTGCGCCCAGCCTGAGGAGCAGTACGTACGTTTGCCACACTTCTTTACACAGCTAGGCATGAGCCAGAGAGCCTTGGTCACTGAGGCCTACCTAAGGGACTGCCATACTTACCCAGTAGATCCCACGCAGAGGTCCCTGTGCCCAAAAGTGCCTCCACGGAAGGGCCCTGTTCCTCCCGTTGTGTTTCCTTGAGGTAATCAGAAACCGCTGAGGATCCCTACGTGAGCTCAGGTTTGAAGCTGGGCGACCCTGGCCGACCCTTATTCCCCTCCGTGGCAGACGAGACAGGGGCGGGTCCTAAGCTGCCTGAAGCACACTCCTCGCGCCCACCTTCTCTTTGCTGCCCGAAGGCCTCCCATAAGAAGTCTGAGTTTACTCGTGACAGAAGAAGTCTGAGTTTACTCGTGTGAGGCCTGCGGCTCTCTCTCAGTTCCTTGCTGGGAGCTTCAGCAGGAGCGCTCTGGAGCCCGCCGGCAAAAGAACTGTGAGTCCCCGCGCCCCACCCCGGCCTCAAGCAAAAGTCCAGGTTTCCCCCGTTAGGAACACCTCGGAGTGCCAGAGGGAGCGGAGGGGCATGCGTTAACGGAACGCTTCAACCGTGTAAGGTATTTCACGAGACACTGTGCACTCACGTTCGTTGTAACAACTGTCAAAGGGCACTGTATGCCTTCCAACTCCTCGGCTGTGTTTGAGCCACAGGAAGGAAACGCGTTCGTTGGATTAAGCTCCGTGAACGTGCAACGATGATGGCGAAGCGCTGCCCTGTTCACTCGAAAGCTCTCGTTTGTACGGCCTTCACACGGCCTCAAGGTACGCAGTTCTAAACAGCCTTACATTCCACGCTGCTGTGTCCCCAATTAGGAATTGGGGCTCTTCTGTGAAACACCAATGTGCGTCCCAAAGGAAACCGGGGGGCTCCCCCAGGACGTCTGCGTAGGGCAGTCGGTTGCCAGATATTTACTACCAGCCGGAGAAAGAGAAAAAGGACAGCTTTCCCAGGGACAATTCTGCCCCCTTGGGACCATCCAGAATCACCAAAGCCTAAACTTGGCACGGCCTGGGGAACGCTCTTCCGCATGTCCAGCAATCCCCGCGTCAAAACCTTTCTCAGCAGAGGCAGGCACTCTCTCCCTTGTACTACATAGCTCGGCAGAGCCTTCCGAGAAACATGCTGCGTCATTCAGCTTGAAAGTGGGACGCGGATGGGAGAGTACGCTTTCTCCCCGTTTGGAGGCGCCTTGCGCTTGGCTTCAAAGCGGCCCGAACAGCACTAGCGGCCCGACGTCTCTGCACGGCAGGATTGTCGTTGTGGGCCAAGGCTGCGTGTTCTCCCAAAGCGAAAACCGTGCTGGCAATTCCTTTCTAAGAACTCCTCCCACGGCACCCCAGGTTCAGCTGCGGCCAAGTGGAAGGTGACCTCGGGCCTCAAGGTTGAGTTCCAGTGTTTCACGTCAGGGGAGTTGGGTGTGCAGGGGTCTCCAATGAGGCCATACTCCACCACGGAGTGCCTTAACCCTGCGACGCTCCTGGGGACACACAGGATAGGAGCCCATTCACCAGTTTCGCCTGATGACCTCTCTCCGTGCCGGAACGGCGGCCTCTGGCTTCTGAGGAACCTTCGTGTAAGCAGGCCCCTGGAGACAGCTCTTCACATTCGTAGCTAGGGCAGTGTACTCCTCTCTGGGTTGCCTAGGTGGAGTGCCCCCGTCGTCAAAGAGACTCGCGAAAGCAGCGCTGGGCGGACTCCCTTTGCCGGTCGAACGGCCTCCTTGACTGAAAGACAGCTGCAGTGCCAAAAGACACCGTGCTGACGACGGGCTCCAGGAAGAGACTCGGGACAGCACTCTCCTAGAAGCGAAAGCTAGGCTGTGCGCCCAGCCTGAGGAGCAGTACGTACGTTTGCCACACTTCTTTACACAGCTAGGCATGAGCCAGAGAGCCTTGGTCACTGAGGCCTACCTAAGGGACTGCCATACTTACCCAGTAGATCCCACGCAGAGGTCCCTGTGCCCAAAAGTGCCTCCACGGAAGGGCCCTGTTCCTCCCGTTGTGTTTCCTTGAGGTAATCAGAAACCGCTGAGGATCCCTACGTGAGCTCAGGTTTGAAGCTGGGCGACCCTGGCCGACCCTTATTCCCCTCCGTGGCAGACGAGACAGGGGCGGGTCCTAAGCGGCCTGAAGCACACTCCTCGCGCCCACCTTCTCTTTGCTGCCCGAAGGCCTCCCATAAGAAGTCTGAGTTTACTCGTGACAGAAGAAGTCTGAGTTTACTCGTGTGAGGCCTGCGGCTCTCTCTCAGTTCCTTGCTGGGAGCTTCAGCAGGAGCGCTCTGGAGCCCGCCGGCAAAAGAACTGTGAGTCCCCGCGCCCCACCCCGGCCTCAAGCAAAAGTCCAGGTTTCCCCCGTTAGGAACACCTCGGAGTGCCAGAGGGAGCGGAGGGGCATGCGTTAACGGAACGCTTCAACCGTGTAAGGTATTTCACGAGACACTGTGCACTCACGTTCGTTGTAACAACTGTCAAAGGGCACTGTATGCCTTCCAACTCCTCGGCTGTGTTTGAGCCACAGGAAGGAAACGCGTTCGTTGGATTAAGCTCCGTGAACGTGCAACGATGATGGCGAAGCGCTGCCCTGTTCACTCGAAAGCTCTCGTTTGTACGGCCTTCACACGGCCTCAAGGTACGCAGTTCTAAACAGCCTTACATTCCACGCTGCTGTGCCCCCAATTAGGAATTGGGGCTCTTCTGTGAAACACCAATGTGCGTCCCAAAGGAAACCGGGGGCCTCCCCCAGGACGTCTGCGTAGGGCAGTCGGTTGCCAGATATTTACTACCAGCCGGAGAAAGAGAAAAAGGACAGCTTTCCCAGGGACAATTCTGCCCCCTTGGGACCATCCAGAATCACCAAAGCCTAAACTTGGCACGGCCTGGGGAACGCTCTTCCGCATGTCCAGCAATCCCCGCGTCAAAACCTTTCTCAGCAGAGGCAGGCACTCTCTCCCTTGTACTACATAGCTCGGCAGAGCCTTCCGAGAAACATGCTGCGTCATTCAGCTTGAAAGTGGGACGCGGATGGGAGAGTACGCTTTCTCCCCGTTTGGAGGCGCCTTGCGCTTGGCTTCAAAGCGGCCCGAACAGCACTAGCGGCCCGACGTCTCTGCACGGCAGGATTGTCGTTGTGGGCCAAGGCTGCGTGTTCTCCCAAAGCGAAAACCGTGCTGGCAATTCCTTTCTAAGAACTCCTCCCACGGCACCCCAGGTTCAGCTGCGGCCAAGTGGAAGGTGACCTCGGGCCTCAAGGTTGAGTTTCAGTGTTTCACGTCAGGGGAGTTGGGTGTGCAGGGGTCTCCAATGAGGCCATACTCCACCACGGAGTGCCTTAACCCTGCGACGCTCCTGGGGACACACAGGATAGGAGCCCATTCACCAGTTTCGCCTGATGACCTCTCTCCGTGCCGGAACGGCGGCCTCTGGCTTCTGAGGAACCTTCGTGTAAGCAGGCCCCTGGAGACAGCTCTTCACATTCGTAGCTAGGGCAGTGTACTCCTCTCTGGGTTGCCTAGGTGGAGTGCCCCCGTCGTCAAAGAGACTCGCGAAAGCAGCGCTGGGCGGACTCCCTTTGCCGGTCGAACGGCCTCCTTGACTGAAAGACAGCTGCAGTGCCAAAAGACACCGTGCTGACGACGGGCTCCAGGAAGAGACTCGGGACAGCACTCTCCTAGAAGCGAAAGCTAGGCTGTGCGCCCAGCCTGAGGAGCAGTACGTACGTTTGCCACACTTCTTTACACAGCTAGGCATGAGCCAGAGAGCCTTGGTCACTGAGGCCTACCTAAGGGACTGCCATACTTACCCAGTAGATCCCACGCAGAGGTCCCTGTGCCCAAAAGTGCCTCCACGGAAGGGCCCTGTTCCTCCCGTTGTGTTTCCTTGAGGTAATCAGAAACCGCTGAGGATCCCTACGTGAGCTCAGGTTTGAAGCTGGGCGACCCTGGCCGACCCTTATTCCCCTCCGTGGCAGACGAGACAGGGGCGGGTCCTAAGCTGCCTGAAGCACACTCCTCGCGCCCACCTTCTCTTTGCTGCCCGAAGGCCTCCCATAAGAAGTCTGAGTTTACTCGTGACAGAAGAAGTCTGAGTTTACTCGTGTGAGGCCTGCGGCTCTCTCTCAGTTCCTTGCTGGGAGCTTCAGCAGGAGCGCTCTGGAGCCCGCCGGCAAAAGAACTGTGAGTCCCCGCGCCCCACCCCGGCCTCAAGCAAAAGTCCAGGTTTCCCCCGTTAGGAACACCTCGGAGTGCCAGAGGGAGCGGAGGGGCATGCGTTAACGGAACGCTTCAACCGTGTAAGGTATTTCACGAGACACTGTGCACTCACGTTCGTTGTAACAACTGTCAAAGGGCACTGTATGCCTTCCAACTCCTCGGCTGTGTTTGAGCCACAGGAAGGAAACGCGTTCGTTGGATTAAGCTCCGTGAACGTGCAACGATGATGGCGAAGCGCTGCCCTGTTCACTCGAAAGCTCTCGTTTGTACGGCCTTCACACGGCCTCAAGGTACGCAGTTCTAAACAGCCTTACATTCCACGCTGCTGTGCCCCCAATTAGGAATTGGGGCTCTTCTGTGAAACACCAATGTGCGTCCCAAAGGAAACCGGGGGCCTCCCCCAGGACGTCTGCGTAGGGCAGTCGGTTGCCAGATATTTACTACCAGCCGGAGAAAGAGAAAAAGGACAGCTTTCCCAGGGACAATTCTGCCCCCTTGGGACCATCCAGAATCACCAAAGCCTAAACTTGGCACGGCCTGGGGAACGCTCTTCCGCATGTCCAGCAATCCCCGCGTCAAAACCTTTCTCAGCAGAGGCAGGCACTCTCTCCCTTGTACTACATAGCTCGGCAGAGCCTTCCGAGAAACATGCTGCGTCATTCAGCTTGAAAGTGGGACGCGGATGGGAGAGTACGCTTTCTCCCCGTTTGGAGGCGCCTTGCGCTTGGCTTCAAAGCGGCCCGAACAGCACTAGCGGCCCGACGTCTCTGCACGGCAGGATTGTCGTTGTGGGCCAAGGCTGCGTGTTCTCCCAAAGCGAAAACCGTGCTGGCAATTCCTTTCTAAGAACTCCTCCCACGGCACCCCAGGTTCAGCTGCGGCCAAGTGGAAGGTGACCTCGGGCCTCAAGGTTGAGTTCCAGTGTTTCACGTCAGGGGAGTTGGGTGTGCAGGGGTCTCCAATGAGGCCATACTCCACCACGGAGTGCCTTAACCCTGCGACGCTCCTGGGGACACACAGGATAGGAGCCCATTCACCAGTTTCGCATGATGACCTCTCTCCGTGCCGGAACGGCGGCCTCTGGCTTCTGAGGAACCTTCGTGTAAGCAGGCCCCTGGAGACAGCTCTTCACATTCGTAGCTAGGGCAGTGTACTCCTCTCTGGGTTGCCTAGGTGGAGTGCCCCCGTCGTCAAAGAGACTCGCGAAAGCAGCGCTGGGCGGACTCCCTTTGCCGGTCGAACGGCCTCCTTGACTGAAAGACAGCTGCAGTGCCAAAAGACACCGTGCTGACGACGGGCTCCAGGAAGAGACTCGGGACAGCACTCTCCTAGAAGCGAAAGCTAGGCTGTGCGCCCAGCCTGAGGAGCAGTACGTACGTTTGCCACACTTCTTTACACAGCTAGGCATGAGCCAGAGAGCCTTGGTCACTGAGGCCTACCTAAGGGACTGCCATACTTACCCAGTAGATCCCACGCAGAGGTCCCTGTGCCCAAAAGTGCCTCCACGGAAGGGCCCTGTTCCTCCCGTTGTGTTTCCTTGAGGTAATCAGAAACCGCTGAGGATCCCTACGTGAGCTCAGGTTTGAAGCTGGGCGACCCTGGCCGACCCTTATTCCCCTCCGTGGCAGACGAGACAGGGGCGGGTCCTAAGCGGCCTGAAGCACACTCCTCGCGCCCACCTTCTCTTTGCTGCCCGAAGGCCTCCCATAAGAAGTCTGAGTTTACTCGTGACAGAAGAAGTCTGAGTTTACTCGTGTGAGGCCTGCGGCTCTCTCTCAGTTCCTTGCTGGGAGCTTCAGCAGGAGCGCTCTGGAGCCCGCCGGCAAAAGAACTGTGAGTCCCCGCGCCCCACCCCGGCCTCAAGCAAAAGTCCAGGTTTCCCCCGTTAGGAACACCTCGGAGTGCCAGAGGGAGCGGAGGGGCATGCGTTAACGGAACGCTTCAACCGTGTAAGGTATTTCACGAGACACTGTGCACTCACGTTCGTTGTAACAACTGTCAAAGGGCACTGTATGCCTTCCAACTCCTCGGCTGTGTTTGAGCCACAGGAAGGAAACGCGTTCGTTGGATTAAGCTCCGTGAACGTGCAACGATGATGGCGAAGCGCTGCCCTGTTCACTCGAAAGCTCTCGTTTGTACGGCCTTCACACGGCCTCAAGGTACGCAGTTCTAAACAGCCTTACATTCCACGCTGCTGTGCCCCCAATTAGGAATTGGGGCTCTTCTGTGAAACACCAATGTGCGTCCCAAAGGAAACCGGGGGCCTCCCCCAGGACGTCTGCGTAGGGCAGTCGGTTGCCAGATATTTACTACCAGCCGGAGAAAGAGAAAAAGGACAGCTTTCCCAGGGACAATTCTGCCCCCTTGGGACCATCCAGAATCACCAAAGCCTAAACTTGGCACGGCCTGGGGAACGCTCTTCCGCATGTCCAGCAATCCCCGCGTCAAAACCTTTCTCAGCAGAGGCAGGCACTCTCTCCCTTGTACTACATAGCTCGGCAGAGCCTTCCGAGAAACATGCTGCGTCATTCAGCTTGAAAGTGGGACGCGGATGGGAGAGTACGCTTTCTCCCCGTTTGGAGGCGCCTTGCGCTTGGCTTCAAAGCGGCCCGAACAGCACTAGCGGCCCGACGTCTCTGCACGGCAGGATTGTCGTTGTGGGCCAAGGCTGCGTGTTCTCCCAAAGCGAAAACCGTGCTGGCAATTCCTTTCTAAGAACTCCTCCCACGGCACCCCAGGTTCAGCTGCGGCCAAGTGGAAGGTGACCTCGGGCCTCAAGGTTGAGTTCCAGTGTTTCACGTCAGGGGAGTTGGGTGTGCAGGGGTCTCCAATGAGGCCATACTCCACCACGGAGTGCCTTAACCCTGCGACGCTCCTGGGGACACACAGGATAGGAGCCCATTCACCAGTTTCGCCTGATGACCTCTCTCCGTGCCGGAACGGCGGCCTCTGGCTTCTGAGGAACCTTCGTGTAAGCAGGCCCCTGGAGACAGCTCTTCACATTCGTAGCTAGGGCAGTGTACTCCTCTCTGGGTTGCCTAGGTGGAGTGCCCCCGTCGTCAAAGAGACTCGCGAAAGCAGCGCTGGGCGGACTCCCTTTGCCGGTCGAACGGCCTCCTTGACTGAAAGACAGCTGCAGTGCCAAAAGACACCGTGCTGACGACGGGCTCCAGGAAGAGACTCGGGACAGCACTCTCCTAGAAGCGAAAGCTAGGCTGTGCGCCCAGCCTGAGGAGCAGTACGTACGTTTGCCACACTTCTTTACACAGCTAGGCATGAGCCAGAGAGCCTTGGTCACTGAGGCCTACCTAAGGGACTGCCATACTTACCCAGTAGATCCCACGCAGAGGTCCCTGTGCCCAAAAGTGCCTCCACGGAAGGGCCCTGTTCCTCCCGTTGTGTTTCCTTGAGGTAATCAGAAACCGCTGAGGATCCCTACGTGAGCTCAGGTTTGAAGCTGGGCGACCCTGGCCGACCCTTATTCCCCTCCGTGGCAGACGAGACAGGGGCGGGTCCTAAGCGGCCTGAAGCACACTCCTCGCGCCCACCTTCTCTTTGCTGCCCGAAGGCCTCCCATAAGAAGTCTGAGTTTACTCGTGACAGAAGAAGTCTGAGTTTACTCGTGTGAGGCCTGCGGCTCTCTCTCAGTTCCTTGCTGGGAGCTTCAGCAGGAGCGCTCTGGAGCCCGCCGGCAAAAGAACTGTGAGTCCCCGCGCCCCACCCCGGCCTCAAGCAAAAGTCCAGGTTTCCCCCGTTAGGAACACCTCGGAGTGCCAGAGGGAGCGGAGGGGCATGCGTTAACGGAACGCTTCAACCGTGTAAGGTATTTCACGAGACACTGTGCACTCACGTTCGTTGTAACAACTGTCAAAGGGCACTGTATGCCTTCCAACTCCTCGGCTGTGTTTGAGCCACAGGAAGGAAACGCGTTCGTTGGATTAAGCTCCGTGAACGTGCAACGATGATGGCGAAGCGCTGCCCTGTTCACTCGAAAGCTCTCGTTTGTACGGCCTTCACACGGCCTCAAGGTACGCAGTTCTAAACAGCCTTACATTCCACGCTGCTGTGCCCCCAATTAGGAATTGGGGCTCTTCTGTGAAACACCAATGTGCGTCCCAAAGGAAACCGGGGGCCTCCCCCAGGACGTCTGCGTAGGGCAGTCGGTTGCCAGATATTTACTACCAGCCGGAGAAAGAGAAAAAGGACAGCTTTCCCAGGGACAATTCTGCCCCCTTGGGACCATCCAGAATCACCAAAGCCTAAACTTGGCACGGCCTGGGGAACGCTCTTCCGCATGTCCAGCAATCCCCGCGTCAAAACCTTTCTCAGCAGAGGCAGGCACTCTCTCCCTTGTACTACATAGCTCGGCAGAGCCTTCCGAGAAACATGCTGCGTCATTCAGCTTGAAAGTGGGACGCGGATGGGAGAGTACGCTTTCTCCCCGTTTGGAGGCGCCTTGCGCTTGGCTTCAAAGCGGCCCGAACAGCACTAGCGGCCCGACGTCTCTGCACGGCAGGATTGTCGTTGTGGGCCAAGGCTGCGTGTTCTCCCAAAGCGAAAACCGTGCTGGCAATTCCTTTCTAAGAACTCCTCCCACGGCACCCCAGGTTCAGCTGCGGCCAAGTGGAAGGTGACCTCGGGCCTCAAGGTTGAGTTCCAGTGTTTCACGTCAGGGGAGTTGGGTGTGCAGGGGTCTCCAATGAGGCCATACTCCACCACGGAGTGCCTTAACCCTGCGACGCTCCTGGGGACACACAGGATAGGAGCCCATTCACCAGTTTCGCCTGATGACCTCTCTCCGTGCCGGAACGGCGGCCTCTGGCTTCTGAGGAACCTTCGTGTAAGCAGGCCCCTGGAGACAGCTCTTCACATTCGTAGCTAGGGCAGTGTACTCCTCTCTGGGTTGCCTAGGTGGAGTGCCCCCGTCGTCAAAGAGACTCGCGAAAGCAGCGCTGGGCGGACTCCCTTTGCCGGTCGAACGGCCTCCTTGACTGAAAGACAGCTGCAGTGCCAAAAGACACCGTGCTGACGACGGGCTCCAGGAAGAGACTCGGGACAGCACTCTCCTAGAAGCGAAAGCTAGGCTGTGCGCCCAGCCTGAGGAGCAGTACGTACGTTTGCCACACTTCTTTACACAGCTAGGCATGAGCCAGAGAGCCTTGGTCACTGAGGCCTACCTAAGGGACTGCCATACTTACCCAGTAGATCCCACGCAGAGGTCCCTGTGCCCAAAAGTGCCTCCACGGAAGGGCCCTGTTCCTCCCGTTGTGTTTCCTTGAGGTAATCAGAAACCGCTGAGGATCCCTACGTGAGCTCAGGTTTGAAGCTGGGCGACCCTGGCCGACCCTTATTCCCCTCCGTGGCAGACGAGACAGGGGCGGGTCCTAAGCGGCCTGAAGCACACTCCTCGCGCCCACCTTCTCTTTGCTGCCCGAAGGCCTCCCATAAGAAGTCTGAGTTTACTCGTGACAGAAGAAGTCTGAGTTTACTCGTGTGAGGCCTGCGGCTCTCTCTCAGTTCCTTGCTGGGAGCTTCAGCAGGAGCGCTCTGGAGCCCGCCGGCAAAAGAACTGTGAGTCCCCGCGCCCCACCCCGGCCTCAAGCAAAAGTCCAGGTTTCCCCCGTTAGGAACACCTCGGAGTGCCAGAGGGAGCGGAGGGGCATGCGTTAACGGAACGCTTCAACCGTGTAAGGTATTTCACGAGACACTGTGCACTCACGTTCGTTGTAACAACTGTCAAAGGGCACTGTATGCCTTCCAACTCCTCGGCTGTGTTTGAGCCACAGGAAGGAAACGCGTTCGTTGGATTAAGCTCCGTGAACGTGCAACGATGATGGCGAAGCGCTGCCCTGTTCACTCGAAAGCTCTCGTTTGTACGGCCTTCACACGGCCTCAAGGTACGCAGTTCTAAACAGCCTTACATTCCACGCTGCTGTGCCCCCAATTAGGAATTGGGGCTCTTCTGTGAAACACCAATGTGCGTCCCAAAGGAAACCGGGGGCCTCCCCCAGGACGTCTGCGTAGGGCAGTCGGTTGCCAGATATTTACTACCAGCCGGAGAAAGAGAAAAAGGACAGCTTTCCCAGGGACAATTCTGCCCCCTTGGGACCATCCAGAATCACCAAAGCCTAAACTTGGCACGGCCTGGGGAACGCTCTTCCGCATGTCCAGCAATCCCCGCGTCAAAACCTTTCTCAGCAGAGGCAGGCACTCTCTCCCTTGTACTACATAGCTCGGCAGAGCCTTCCGAGAAACATGCTGCGTCATTCAGCTTGAAAGTGGGACGCGGATGGGAGAGTACGCTTTCTCCCCGTTTGGAGGCGCCTTGCGCTTGGCTTCAAAGCGGCCCGAACAGCACTAGCGGCCCGACGTCTCTGCACGGCAGGATTGTCGTTGTGGGCCAAGGCTGCGTGTTCTCCCAAAGCGAAAACCGTGCTGGCAATTCCTTTCTAAGAACTCCTCCCACGGCACCCCAGGTTCAGCTGCGGCCAAGTGGAAGGTGACCTCGGGCCTCAAGGTTGAGTTCCAGTGTTTCACGTCAGGGGAGTTGGGTGTGCAGGGGTCTCCAATGAGGCCATACTCCACCACGGAGTGCCTTAACCCTGCGACGCTCCTGGGGACACACAGGATAGGAGCCCATTCACCAGTTTCGCCTGATGACCTCTCTCCGTGCCGGAACGGCGGCCTCTGGCTTCTGAGGAACCTTCGTGTAAGCAGGCCCCTGGAGACAGCTCTTCACATTCGTAGCTAGGGCAGTGTACTCCTCTCTGGGTTGCCTAGGTGGAGTGCCCCCGTCGTCAAAGAGACTCGCGAAAGCAGCGCTGGGCGGACTCCCTTTGCCGGTCGAACGGCCTCCTTGACTGAAAGACAGCTGCAGTGCCAAAAGACACCGTGCTGACGACGGGCTCCAGGAAGAGACTCGGGACAGCACTCTCCTAGAAGCGAAAGCTAGGCTGTGCGCCCAGCCTGAGGAGCAGTACGTACGTTTGCCACACTTCTTTACACAGCTAGGCATGAGCCAGAGAGCCTTGGTCACTGAGGCCTACCTAAGGGACTGCCATACTTACCCAGTAGATCCCACGCAGAGGTCCCTGTGCCCAAAAGTGCCTCCACGGAAGGGCCCTGTTCCTCCCGTTGTGTTTCCTTGAGGTAATCAGAAACCGCTGAGGATCCCTACGTGAGCTCAGGTTTGAAGCTGGGCGACCCTGGCCGACCCTTATTCCCCTCCGTGGCAGACGAGACAGGGGCGGGTCCTAAGCGGCCTGAAGCACACTCCTCGCGCCCACCTTCTCTTTGCTGCCCGAAGGCCTCCCATAAGAAGTCTGAGTTTACTCGTGACAGAAGAAGTCTGAGTTTACTCGTGTGAGGCCTGCGGCTCTCTCTCAGTTCCTTGCTGGGAGCTTCAGCAGGAGCGCTCTGGAGCCCGCCGGCAAAAGAACTGTGAGTCCCCGCGCCCCACCCCGGCCTCAAGCAAAAGTCCAGGTTTCCCCCGTTAGGAACACCTCGGAGTGCCAGAGGGAGCGGAGGGGCATGCGTTAACGGAACGCTTCAACCGTGTAAGGTATTTCACGAGACACTGTGCACTCACGTTCGTTGTAACAACTGTCAAAGGGCACTGTATGCCTTCCAACTCCTCGGCTGTGTTTGAGCCACAGGAAGGAAACGCGTTCGTTGGATTAAGCTCCGTGAACGTGCAACGATGATGGCGAAGCGCTGCCCTGTTCACTCGAAAGCTCTCGTTTGTACGGCCTTCACACGGCCTCAAGGTACGCAGTTCTAAACAGCCTTACATTCCACGCTGCTGTGCCCCCAATTAGGAATTGGGGCTCTTCTGTGAAACACCAATGTGCGTCCCAAAGGAAACCGGGGGCCTCCCCCAGGACGTCTGCGTAGGGCAGTCGGTTGCCAGATATTTACTACCAGCCAGAGAAAGAGAAAAAGGACAGCTTTCCCAGGGACAATTCTGTCCCCTTGGGACCATCCAGAATCACCAAAGCCTAAACTTGGCACGGCCTGGGGAACGCTCTTCCGCATGTCCAGCAATCCCCGCGTCAAAACCTTTCTCAGCAGAGGCAGGCACTCTCTCCCTTGTACTACATAGCTCGGCAGAGCCTTCCGAGAAACATGCTGCGTCATTCAGCTTGAAAGTGGGACGCGGATGGGAGAGTACGCTTTCTCCCCGTTTGGAGGCGCCTTGCGCTTGGCTTCAAAGCGGCCCGAACAGCACTAGCGGCCCGACGTCTCTGCACGGCAGGATTGTCGTTGTGGGCCAAGGCTGCGTGTTCTCCCAAAGCGAAAACCGTGCTGGCAATTCCTTTCTAAGAACTCCTCCCACGGCACCCCAGGTTCAGCTGCGGCCAAGTGGAAGGTGACCTCGGGCCTCAAGGTTGAGTTCCAGTGTTTCACGTCAGGGGAGTTGGGTGTGCAGGGGTCTCCAATGAGGCCATACTCCACCACGGAGTGCCTTAACCCTGCGACGCTCCTGGGGACACACAGGATAGGAGCCCATTCACCAGTTTCGCATGATGACCTCTCTCCGTGCCGGAACGGCGGCCTCTGGCTTCTGAGGAACCTTCGTGTAAGCAGGCCCCTGGAGACAGCTCTTCACATTCGTAGCTAGGGCAGTGTACTCCTCTCTGGGTTGCCTAGGTGGAGTGCCCCCGTCGTCAAAGAGACTCGCGAAAGCAGCGCTGGGCGGACTCCCTTTGCCGGTCGAACGGCCTCCTTGACTGAAAGACAGCTGCAGTGCCAAAAGACACCGTGCTGACGACGGGCTCCAGGAAGAGACTCGGGACAGCACTCGCATAGAAGCGAAAGCTAGGCTGTGCGCCCAGCCTGAGGAGCAGTACGTACGTTTGCCACACTTCTTTACACAGCTAGGCATGAGCCAGAGAGCCTTGGTCACTGAGGCCTACCTAAGGGACTGCCATACTTACCCAGTAGATCCCACGCAGAGGTCCCTGTGCCCAAAAGTGCCTCCACGGAAGGGCCCTGTTCCTCCCGTTGTGTTTCCTTGAGGTAATCAGAAACCGCTGAGGATCCCTACGTGAGCTCAGGTTTGAAGCTGGGCGACCCTAGCCGACCCTTATTCCCCTCCGTGGCAGACGAGACAGGGGCGGGTCCTAAGCTGCCTGAAGCACACTCCTCGCGCCCACCTTCTCTTTGCTGCCCGAAGGCCTCCCATAAGAAGTCTGAGTTTACTCGTGACAGAAGAAGTCTGAGTTTACTCGTGTGAGGCCTGCGGCTCTCTCTCAGTTCCTTGCTGGGAGCTTCAGCAGGAGCGCTCTGGAGCCCGCCGGCAAAAGAACTGTGAGTCCCCGCGCCCCACCCCGGCCTCAAGCAAAAGTCCAGGTTTCCCCCGTTAGGAACACCTCGGAGTGCCAGAGGGAGCGGAGGGGCATGCGTTAACGGAACGCTTCAACCGTGTAAGGTATTTCACGAGACACTGTGCACTCACGTTCGTTGTAACAACTGTCAAAGGGCACTGTATGCCTTCCAACTCCTCGGCTGTGTTTGAGCCACAGGAAGGAAACGCGTTCGTTGGATTAAGCTCCGTGAACGTGCAACGATGATGGCGAAGCGCTGCCCTGTTCACTCGAAAGCTCTCGTTTGTACGGCCTTCACACGGCCTCAAGGTACGCAGTTCTAAACAGCCTTACATTCCACGCTGCTGTGCCCCCAATTAGGAATTGGGGCTCTTCTGTGAAACACCAATGTGCGTCCCAAAGGAAACCGGGGGGCTCCCCCAGGACGTCTGCGTAGGGCAGTCGGTTGCCAGATATTTACTACCAGCCGGAGAAAGAGAAAAAGGACAGCTTTCCCAGGGACAATTCTGCCCCCTTGGGACCATCCAGAATCACCAAAGCCTAAACTTGGCACGGCCTGGGGAACGCTCTTCCGCATGTCCAGCAATCCCCGCGTCAAAACCTTTCTCAGCAGAGGCAGGCACTCTCTCCCTTGTACTACATAGCTCGGCAGAGCCTTCCGAGAAACATGCTGCGTCATTCAGCTTGAAAGTGGGACGCGGATGGGAGAGTACGCTTTCTCCCCGTTTGGAGGCGCCTTGCGCTTGGCTTCAAAGCGGCCCGAACAGCACTAGCGGCCCGACGTCTCTGCACGGCAGGATTGTCGTTGTGGGCCAAGGCTGCGTGTTCTCCCAAAGCGAAAACCGTGCTGGCAATTCCTTTCTAAGAACTCCTCCCACGGCACCCCAGGTTCAGCTGCGGCCAAGTGGAAGGTGACCTCGGGCCTCAAGGTTGAGTTCCAGTGTTTCACGTCAGGGGAGTTGGGTGTGCAGGGGTCTCCAATGAGGCCATACTCCACCACGGAGTGCCTTAACCCTGCGACGCTCCTGGGGACACACAGGATAGGAGCCCATTCACCAGTTTCGCCTGATGACCTCTCTCCGTGCCGGAACGGCGGCCTCTGGCTTCTGAGGAACCTTCGTGTAAGCAGGCCCCTGGAGACAGCTCTTCACATTCGTAGCTAGGGCAGTGTACTCCTCTCTGGGTTGCCTAGGTGGAGTGCCCCCGTCGTCAAAGAGACTCGCGAAAGCAGCGCTGGGCGGACTCCCTTTGCCGGTCGAACGGCCTCCTTGACTGAAAGACAGCTGCAGTGCCAAAAGACACCGTGCTGACGACGGGCTCCAGGAAGAGACTCGGGACAGCACTCTCCTAGAAGCGAAAGCTAGGCTGTGCGCCCAGCCTGAGGAGCAGTATGTACGTTTGCCACACTTCTTTACACAGCTAGGCATGAGCCAGAGAGCCTTGGTCACTGAGGCCTACCTAAGGGACTGCCATACTTACCCAGTAGATCCCACGCAGAGGTCCCTGTGCCCAAAAGTGCCTCCACGGAAGGGCCCTGTTCCTCCCGTTGTGTTTCCTTGAGGTAATCAGAAACCGCTGAGGATCCCTACGTGAGCTCAGGTTTGAAGCTGGGCGACCCTGGCCGACCCTTATTCCCCTCCGTGGCAGACGAGACAGGGGCGGGTCCTAAGCTGCCTGAAGCACACTCCTCGCGCCCACCTTCTCTTTGCTGCCCGAAGGCCTCCCATAAGAAGTCTGAGTTTACTCGTGACAGAAGAAGTCTGAGTTTACTCGTGTGAGGCCTGCGGCTCTCTCTCAGTTCCTTGCTGGGAGCTTCAGCAGGAGCGCTCTGGAGCCCGCCGGCAAAAGAACTGTGAGTCCCCGCGCCCCACCCCGGCCTCAAGCAAAAGTCCAGGTTTCCCCCGTTAGGAACACCTCGGAGTGCCAGAGGGAGCGGAGGGGCATGCGTTAACGGAACGCTTCAACCGTGTAAGGTATTTCACGAGACACTGTGCACTCACGTTCGTTGTAACAACTGTCAAAGGGCACTGTATGCCTTCCAACTCCTCGGCTGTGTTTGAGCCACAGGAAGGAAACGCGTTCGTTGGATTAAGCTCCGTGAACGTGCAACGATGATGGCGAAGCGCTGCCCTGTTCACTCGAAAGCTCTCGTTTGTACGGCCTTCACACGGCCTCAAGGTACGCAGTTCTAAACAGCCTTACATTCCACGCTGCTGTGCCCCCAATTAGGAATTGGGGCTCTTCTGTGAAACACCAATGTGCGTCCCAAAGGAAACCGGGGGGCTCCCCCAGGACGTCTGCGTAGGGCAGTCGGTTGCCAGATATTTACTACCAGCCGGAGAAAGAGAAAAAGGACAGCTTTCCCAGGGACAATTCTGCCCCCTTGGGACCATCCAGAATCACCAAAGCCTAAACTTGGCACGGCCTGGGGAACGCTCTTCCGCATGTCCAGCAATCCCCGCGTCAAAACCTTTCTCAGCAGAGGCAGGCACTCTCTCCCTTGTACTACATAGCTCGGCAGAGCCTTCCGAGAAACATGCTGCGTCATTCAGCTTGAAAGTGGGACGCGGATGGGAGAGTACGCTTTCTCCCCGTTTGGAGGCGCCTTGCGCTTGGCTTCAAAGCGGCCCGAACAGCACTAGCGGCCCGACGTCTCTGCACGGCAGGATTGTCGTTGTGGGCCAAGGCTGCGTGTTCTCCCAAAGCGAAAACCGTGCTGGCAATTCCTTTCTAAGAACTCCTCCCACGGCACCCCAGGTTCAGCTGCGGCCAAGTGGAAGGTGACCTCGGGCCTCAAGGTTGAGTTCCAGTGTTTCACGTCAGGGGAGTTGGGTGTGCAGGGGTCTCCAATGAGGCCATACTCCACCACGGAGTGCCTTAACCCTGCGACGCTCCTGGGGACACACAGGATAGGAGCCCATTCACCAGTTTCGCCTGATGACCTCTCTCCGTGCCGGAACGGCGGCCTCTGGCTTCTGAGGAACCTTCGTGTAAGCAGGCCCCTGGAGACAGCTCTTCACATTCGTAGCTAGGGCAGTGTACTCCTCTCTGGGTTGCCTAGGTGGAGTGCCCCCGTCGTCAAAGAGACTCGCGAAAGCAGCGCTGGGCGGACTCCCTTTGCCGGTCGAACGGCCTCCTTGACTGAAAGACAGCTGCAGTGCCAAAAGACACCGTGCTGACGACGGGCTCCAGGAAGAGACTCGGGACAGCACTCTCCTAGAAGCGAAAGCTAGGCTGTGCGCCCAGCCTGAGGAGCAGTACGTACGTTTGCCACACTTCTTTACACAGCTAGGCATGAGCCAGAGAGCCTTGGTCACTGAGGCCTACCTAAGGGACTGCCATACTTACCCAGTAGATCCCACGCAGAGGTCCCTGTGCCCAAAAGTGCCTCCACGGAAGGGCCCTGTTCCTCCCGTTGTGTTTCCTTGAGGTAATCAGAAACCGCTGAGGATCCCTACGTGAGCTCAGGTTTGAAGCTGGGCGACCCTGGCCGACCCTTATTCCCCTCCGTGGCAGACGAGACAGGGGCGGGTCCTAAGCGGCCTGAAGCACACTCCTCGCGCCCACCTTCTCTTTGCTGCCCGAAGGCCTCCCATAAGAAGTCTGAGTTTACTCGTGACAGAAGAAGTCTGAGTTTACTCGTGTGAGGCCTGCGGCTCTCTCTCAGTTCCTTGCTGGGAGCTTCAGCAGGAGCGCTCTGGAGCCCGCCGGCAAAAGAACTGTGAGTCCCCGCGCCCCACCCCGGCCTCAAGCAAAAGTCCAGGTTTCCCCCGTTAGGAACACCTCGGAGTGCCAGAGGGAGCGGAGGGGCATGCGTTAACGGAACGCTTCAACCGTGTAAGGTATTTCACGAGACACTGTGCACTCACGTTCCTTGTAACAACTGTCAAAGGGCACTGTATGCCTTCCAACTCCTCGGCTGTGTTTGAGCCACAGGAAGGAAACGCGTTCGTTGGATTAAGCTCCGTGAACGTGCAACGATGATGGCGAAGCGCTGCCCTGTTCACTCGAAAGCTCTCGTTTGTACGGCCTTCACACGGCCTCAAGGTACGCAGTTCTAAACAGCCTTACATTCCACGCTGCTGTGCCCCCAATTAGGAATTGGGGCTCTTCTGTGAAACACCAATGTGCGTCCCAAAGGAAACCGGGGGGCTCCCCCAGGACGTCTGCGTAGGGCAGTCGGTTGCCAGATATTTACTACCAGCCGGAGAAAGAGAAAAAGGACAGCTTTCCCAGGGACAATTCTGCCCCCTTGGGACCATCCAGAATCACCAAAGCCTAAACTTGGCACGGCCTGGGGAACGCTCTTCCGCATGTCCAGCAATCCCCGCGTCAAAACCTTTCTCAGCAGAGGCAGGCACTCTCTCCCTTGTACTACATAGCTCGGCAGAGCCTTCCGAGAAACATGCTGCGTCATTCAGCTTGAAAGTGGGACGCGGATGGGAGAGTACGCTTTCTCCCCGTTTGGAGGCGCCTTGCGCTTGGCTTCAAAGCGGCCCGAACAGCACTAGCGGCCCGACGTCTCTGCACGGCAGGATTGTCGTTGTGGGCCAAGGCTGCGTGTTCTCCCAAAGCGAAAACCGTGCTGGCAATTCCTTTCTAAGAACTCCTCCCACGGCACCCCAGGTTCAGCTGCGGCCAAGTGGAAGGTGACCTCGGGCCTCAAGGTTGAGTTCCAGTGTTTCACGTCAGGGGAGTTGGGTGTGCAGGGGTCTCCAATGAGGCCATACTCCACCACGGAGTGCCTTAACCCTGCGACGCTCCTGGGGACACACAGGATAGGAGCCCATTCACCAGTTTCGCCTGATGACCTCTCTCCGTGCCGGAACGGCGGCCTCTGGCTTCTGAGGAACCTTCGTGTAAGCAGGCCCCTGGAGACAGCTCTTCACATTCGTAGCTAGGGCAGTGTACTCCTCTCTGGGTTGCCTAGGTGGAGTGCCCCCGTCGTCAAAGAGACTCGCGAAAGCAGCGCTGGGCGGACTCCCTTTGCCGGTCGAACGGCCTCCTTGACTGAAAGACAGCTGCAGTGCCAAAAGACACCGTGCTGACGACGGGCTCCAGGAAGAGACTCGGGACAGCACTCTCCTAGAAGCGAAAGCTAGGCTGTGCGCCCAGCCTGAGGAGCAGTACGTACGTTTGCCACACTTCTTTACACAGCTAGGCATGAGCCAGAGAGCCTTGGTCACTGAGGCCTACCTAAGGGACTGCCATACTTACCCAGTAGATCCCACGCAGAGGTCCCTGTGCCCAAAAGTGCCTCCACGGAAGGGCCCTGTTCCTCCCGTTGTGTTTCCTTGAGGTAATCAGAAACCGCTGAGGATCCCTACGTGAGCTCAGGTTTGAAGCTGGGCGACCCTGGCCGACCCTTATTCCCCTCCGTGGCAGACGAGACAGGGGCGGGTCCTAAGCGGCCTGAAGCACACTCCTCGCGCCCACCTTCTCTTTGCTGCCCGAAGGCCTCCCATAAGAAGTCTGAGTTTACTCGTGACAGAAGAAGTCTGAGTTTACTCGTGTGAGGCCTGCGGCTCTCTCTCAGTTCCTTGCTGGGAGCTTCAGCAGGAGCGCTCTGGAGCCCGCCGGCAAAAGAACTGTGAGTCCCCGCGCCCCACCCCGGCCTCAAGCAAAAGTCCAGGTTTCCCCCGTTAGGAACACCTCGGAGTGCCAGAGGGAGCGGAGGGGCATGCGTTAACGGAACGCTTCAACCGTGTAAGGTATTTCACGAGACACTGTGCACTCACGTTCCTTGTAACAACTGTCAAAGGGCACTGTATGCCTTCCAACTCCTCGGCTGTGTTTGAGCCACAGGAAGGAAACGCGTTCGTTGGATTAAGCTCCGTGAACGTGCAACGATGATGGCGAAGCGCTGCCCTGTTCACTCGAAAGCTCTCGTTTGTACGGCCTTCACACGGCCTCAAGGTACGCAGTTCTAAACAGCCTTACATTCCACGCTGCTGTGCCCCCAATTAGGAATTGGGGCTCTTCTGTGAAACACCAATGTGCGTCCCAAAGGAAACCGGGGGCCTCCCCCAGGACGTCTGCGTAGGGCAGTCGGTTGCCAGATATTTACTACCAGCCGGAGAAAGAGAAAAAGGACAGCTTTCCCAGGGACAATTCTGCCCCCTTGGGACCATCCAGAATCACCAAAGCCTAAACTTGGCACGGCCTGGGGAACGCTCTTCCGCATGTCCAGCAATCCCCGCGTCAAAACCTTTCTCAGCAGAGGCAGGCACTCTCTCCCTTGTACTACATAGCTCGGCAGAGCCTTCCGAGAAACATGCTGCGTCATTCAGCTTGAAAGTGGGACGCGGATGGGAGAGTACGCTTTCTCCCCGTTTGGAGGCGCCTTGCGCTTGGCTTCAAAGCGGCCCGAACAGCACTAGCGGCCCGACGTCTCTGCACGGCAGGATTGTCGTTGTGGGCCAAGGCTGCGTGTTCTCCCAAAGCGAAAACCGTGCTGGCAATTCCTTTCTAAGAACTCCTCCCACGGCACCCCAGGTTCAGCTGCGGCCAAGTGGAAGGTGACCTCGGGCCTCAAGGTTGAGTTCCAGTGTTTCACGTCAGGGGAGTTGGGTGTGCAGGGGTCTCCAATGAGGCCATACTCCACCACGGAGTGCCTTAACCCTGCGACGCTCCTGGGGACACACAGGATAGGAGCCCATTCACCAGTTTCGCCTGATGACCTCTCTCCGTGCCGGAACGGCGGCCTCTGGCTTCTGAGGAACCTTCGTGTAAGCAGGCCCCTGGAGACAGCTCTTCACATTCGTAGCTAGGGCAGTGTACTCCTCTCTGGGTTGCCTAGGTGGAGTGCCCCCGTCGTCAAAGAGACTCGCGAAAGCAGCGCTGGGCGGACTCCCTTTGCCGGTCGAACGGCCTCCTTGACTGAAAGACAGCTGCAGTGCCAAAAGACACCGTGCTGACGACGGGCTCCAGGAAGAGACTCGGGACAGCACTCTCCTAGAAGCGAAAGCTAGGCTGTGCGCCCAGCCTGAGGAGCAGTACGTACGTTTGCCACACTTCTTTACACAGCTAGGCATGAGCCAGAGAGCCTTGGTCACTGAGGCCTACCTAAGGGACTGCCATACTTACCCAGTAGATCCCACGCAGAGGTCCCTGTGCCCAAAAGTGCCTCCACGGAAGGGCCCTGTTCCTCCCGTTGTGTTTCCTTGAGGTAATCAGAAACCGCTGAGGATCCCTACGTGAGCTCAGGTTTGAAGCTGGGCGACCCTGGCCGACCCTTATTCCCCTCCGTGGCAGACGAGACAGGGGCGGGTCCTAAGCGGCCTGAAGCACACTCCTCGCGCCCACCTTCTCTTTGCTGCCCGAAGGCCTCCCATAAGAAGTCTGAGTTTACTCGTGACAGAAGAAGTCTGAGTTTACTCGTGTGAGGCCTGCGGCTCTCTCTCAGTTCCTTGCTGGGAGCTTCAGCAGGAGCGCTCTGGAGCCCGCCGGCAAAAGAACTGTGAGTCCCCGCGCCCCACCCCGGCCTCAAGCAAAAGTCCAGGTTTCCCCCGTTAGGAACACCTCGGAGTGCCAGAGGGAGCGGAGGGGCATGCGTTAACGGAACGCTTCAACCGTGTAAGGTATTTCACGAGACACTGTGCACTCACGTTCGTTGTAACAACTGTCAAAGGGCACTGTATGCCTTCCAACTCCTCGGCTGTGTTTGAGCCACAGGAAGGAAACGCGTTCGTTGGATTAAGCTCCGTGAACGTGCAACGATGATGGCGAAGCGCTGCCCTGTTCACTCGAAAGCTCTCGTTTGTACGGCCTTCACACGGCCTCAAGGTACGCAGTTCTAAACAGCCTTACATTCCACGCTGCTGTGCCCCCAATTAGGAATTGGGGCTCTTCTGTGAAACACCAATGTGCGTCCCAAAGGAAACCGGGGGCCTCCCCCAGGACGTCTGCGTAGGGCAGTCGGTTGCCAGATATTTACTACCAGCCGGAGAAAGAGAAAAAGGACAGCTTTCCCAGGGACAATTCTGCCCCCTTGGGACCATCCAGAATCACCAAAGCCTAAACTTGGCACGGCCTGGGGAACGCTCTTCCGCATGTCCAGCAATCCCCGCGTCAAAACCTTTCTCAGCAGAGGCAGGCACTCTCTCCCTTGTACTACATAGCTCGGCAGAGCCTTCCGAGAAACATGCTGCGTCATTCAGCTTGAAAGTGGGACGCGGATGGGAGAGTACGCTTTCTCCCCGTTTGGAGGCGCCTTGCGCTTGGCTTCAAAGCGGCCCGAACAGCACTAGCGGCCCGACGTCTCTGCACGGCAGGATTGTCGTTGTGGGCCAAGGCTGCGTGTTCTCCCAAAGCGAAAACCGTGCTGGCAATTCCTTTCTAAGAACTCCTCCCACGGCACCCCAGGTTCAGCTGCGGCCAAGTGGAAGGTGACCTCGGGCCTCAAGGTTGAGTTCCAGTGTTTCACGTCAGGGGAGTTGGGTGTGCAGGGGTCTCCAATGAGGCCATACTCCACCACGGAGTGCCTTAACCCTGCGACGCTCCTGGGGACACACAGGATAGGAGCCCATTCACCAGTTTCGCCTGATGACCTCTCTCCGTGCCGGAACGGCGGCCTCTGGCTTCTGAGGAACCTTCGTGTAAGCAGGCCCCTGGAGACAGCTCTTCACATTCGTAGCTAGGGCAGTGTACTCCTCTCTGGGTTGCCTAGGTGGAGTGCCCCCGTCGTCAAAGAGACTCGCGAAAGCAGCGCTGGGCGGACTCCCTTTGCCGGTCGAACGGCCTCCTTGACTGAAAGACAGCTGCAGTGCCAAAAGACACCGTGCTGACGACGGGCTCCAGGAAGAGACTCGGGACAGCACTCTCCTAGAAGCGAAAGCTAGGCTGTGCGCCCAGCCTGAGGAGCAGTACGTACGTTTGCCACACTTCTTTACACAGCTAGGCATGAGCCAGAGAGCCTTGGTCACTGAGGCCTACCTAAGGGACTGCCATACTTACCCAGTAGATCCCACGCAGAGGTCCCTGTGCCCAAAAGTGCCTCCACGGAAGGGCCCTGTTCCTCCCGTTGTGTTTCCTTGAGGTAATCAGAAACCGCTGAGGATCCCTACGTGAGCTCAGGTTTGAAGCTGGGCGACCCTGGCCGACCCTTATTCCCCTCCGTGGCAGACGAGACAGGGGCGGGTCCTAAGCGGCCTGAAGCACACTCCTCGCGCCCACCTTCTCTTTGCTGCCCGAAGGCCTCCCATAAGAAGTCTGAGTTTACTCGTGACAGAAGAAGTCTGAGTTTACTCGTGTGAGGCCTGCGGCTCTCTCTCAGTTCCTTGCTGGGAGCTTCAGCAGGAGCGCTCTGGAGCCCGCCGGCAAAAGAACTGTGAGTCCCCGCGCCCCACCCCGGCCTCAAGCAAAAGTCCAGGTTTCCCCCGTTAGGAACACCTCGGAGTGCCAGAGGGAGCGGAGGGGCATGCGTTAACGGAACGCTTCAACCGTGTAAGGTATTTCACGAGACACTGTGCACTCACGTTCGTTGTAACAACTGTCAAAGGGCACTGTATGCCTTCCAACTCCTCGGCTGTGTTTGAGCCACAGGAAGGAAACGCGTTCGTTGGATTAAGCTCCGTGAACGTGCAACGATGATGGCGAAGCGCTGCCCTGTTCACTCGAAAGCTCTCGTTTGTACGGCCTTCACACGGCCTCAAGGTACGCAGTTCTAAACAGCCTTACATTCCACGCTGCTGTGCCCCCAATTAGGAATTGGGGCTCTTCTGTGAAACACCAATGTGCGTCCCAAAGGAAACCGGGGGCCTCCCCCAGGACGTCTGCGTAGGGCAGTCGGTTGCCAGATATTTACTACCAGCCGGAGAAAGAGAAAAAGGACAGCTTTCCCAGGGACAATTCTGCCCCCTTGGGACCATCCAGAATCACCAAAGCCTAAACTTGGCACGGCCTGGGGAACGCTCTTCCGCATGTCCAGCAATCCCCGCGTCAAAACCTTTCTCAGCAGAGGCAGGCACTCTCTCCCTTGTACTACATAGCTCGGCAGAGCCTTCCGAGAAACATGCTGCGTCATTCAGCTTGAAAGTGGGACGCGGATGGGAGAGTACGCTTTCTCCCCGTTTGGAGGCGCCTTGCGCTTGGCTTCAAAGCGGCCCGAACAGCACTAGCGGCCCGACGTCTCTGCACGGCAGGATTGTCGTTGTGGGCCAAGGCTGCGTGTTCTCCCAAAGCGAAAACCGTGCTGGCAATTCCTTTCTAAGAACTCCTCCCACGGCACCCCAGGTTCAGCTGCGGCCAAGTGGAAGGTGACCTCGGGCCTCAAGGTTGAGTTCCAGTGTTTCACGTCAGGGGAGTTGGGTGTGCAGGGGTCTCCAATGAGGCCATACTCCACCACGGAGTGCCTTAACCCTGCGACGCTCCTGGGGACACACAGGATAGGAGCCCATTCACCAGTTTCGCCTGATGACCTCTCTCCGTGCCGGAACGGCGGCCTCTGGCTTCTGAGGAACCTTCGTGTAAGCAGGCCCCTGGAGACAGCTCTTCACATTCGTAGCTAGGGCAGTGTACTCCTCTCTGGGTTGCCTAGGTGGAGTGCCCCCGTCGTCAAAGAGACTCGCGAAAGCAGCGCTGGGCGGACTCCCTTTGCCGGTCGAACGGCCTCCTTGACTGAAAGACAGCTGCAGTGCCAAAAGACACCGTGCTGACGACGGGCTCCAGGAAGAGACTCGGGACAGCACTCGCATAGAAGCGAAAGCTAGGCTGTGCGCCCAGCCTGAGGAGCAGTACGTACGTTTGCCACACTTCTTTACACAGCTAGGCATGAGCCAGAGAGCCTTGGTCACTGAGGCCTACCTAAGGGACTGCCATACTTACCCAGTAGATCCCACGCAGAGGTCCCTGTGCCCAAAAGTGCCTCCACGGAAGGGCCCTGTTCCTCCCGTTGTGTTTCCTTGAGGTAATCAGAAACCGCTGAGGATCCCTACGTGAGCTCAGGTTTGAAGCTGGGCGACCCTGGCCGACCCTTATTCCCCTCCGTGGCAGACGAGACAGGGGCGGGTCCTAAGCTGCCTGAAGCACACTCCTCGCGCCCACCTTCTCTTTGCTGCCCGAAGGCCTCCCATAAGAAGTCTGAGTTTACTCGTGACAGAAGAAGTCTGAGTTTACTCGTGTGAGGCCTGCGGCTCTCTCTCAGTTCCTTGCTGGGAGCTTCAGCAGGAGCGCTCTGGAGCCCGCCGGCAAAAGAACTGTGAGTCCCCGCGCCCCACCCCGGCCTCAAGCAAAAGTCCAGGTTTCCCCCGTTAGGAACACCTCGGAGTGCCAGAGGGAGCGGAGGGGCATGCGTTAACGGAACGCTTCAACCGTGTAAGGTATTTCACGAGACACTGTGCACTCACGTTCGTTGTAACAACTGTCAAAGGGCACTGTATGCCTTCCAACTCCTCGGCTGTGTTTGAGCCACAGGAAGGAAACGCGTTCGTTGGATTAAGCTCCGTGAACGTGCAACGATGATGGCGAAGCGCTGCCCTGTTCACTCGAAAGCTCTCGTTTGTACGGCCTTCACACGGCCTCAAGGTACGCAGTTCTAAACAGCCTTACATTCCACGCTGCTGTGCCCCCAATTAGGAATTGGGGCTCTTCTGTGAAACACCAATGTGCGTCCCAAAGGAAACCGGGGGGCTCCCCCAGGACGTCTGCGTAGGGCAGTCGGTTGCCAGATATTTACTACCAGCCGGAGAAAGAGAAAAAGGACAGCTTTCCCAGGGACAATTCTGCCCCCTTGGGACCATCCAGAATCACCAAAGCCTAAACTTGGCACGGCCTGGGGAACGCTCTTCCGCATGTCCAGCAATCCCCGCGTCAAAACCTTTCTCAGCAGAGGCAGGCACTCTCTCCCTTGTACTACATAGCTCGGCAGAGCCTTCCGAGAAACATGCTGCGTCATTCAGCTTGAAAGTGGGACGCGGATGGGAGAGTACGCTTTCTCCCCGTTTGGAGGCGCCTTGCGCTTGGCTTCAAAGCGGCCCGAACAGCACTAGCGGCCCGACGTCTCTGCACGGCAGGATTGTCGTTGTGGGCCAAGGCTGCGTGTTCTCCCAAAGCGAAAACCGTGCTGGCAATTCCTTTCTAAGAACTCCTCCCACGGCACCCCAGGTTCAGCTGCGGCCAAGTGGAAGGTGACCTCGGGCCTCAAGGTTGAGTTCCAGTGTTTCACGTCAGGGGAGTTGGGTGTGCAGGGGTCTCCAATGAGGCCATACTCCACCACGGAGTGCCTTAACCCTGCGACGCTCCTGGGGACACACAGGATAGGAGCCCATTCACCAGTTTCGCCTGATGACCTCTCTCCGTGCCGGAACGGCGGCCTCTGGCTTCTGAGGAACCTTCGTGTAAGCAGGCCCCTGGAGACAGCTCTTCACATTCGTAGCTAGGGCAGTGTACTCCTCTCTGGGTTGCCTAGGTGGAGTGCCCCCGTCGTCAAAGAGACTCGCGAAAGCAGCGCTGGGCGGACTCCCTTTGCCGGTCGAACGGCCTCCTTGACTGAAAGACAGCTGCAGTGCCAAAAGACACCGTGCTGACGACGGGCTCCAGGAAGAGACTCGGGACAGCACTCGCATAGAAGCGAAAGCTAGGCTGTGCGCCCAGCCTGAGGAGCAGTACGTACGTTTGCCACACTTCTTTACACAGCTAGGCATGAGCCAGAGAGCCTTGGTCACTGAGGCCTACCTAAGGGACTGCCATACTTACCCAGTAGATCCCACGCAGAGGTCCCTGTGCCCAAAAGTGCCTCCACGGAAGGGCCCTGTTCCTCCCGTTGTGTTTCCTTGAGGTAATCAGAAACCGCTGAGGATCCCTACGTGAGCTCAGGTTTGAAGCTGGGCGACCCTGGCCGACCCTTATTCCCCTCCGTGGCAGACGAGACAGGGGCGGGTCCTAAGCTGCCTGAAGCACACTCCTCGCGCCCACCTTCTCTTTGCTGCCCGAAGGCCTCCCATAAGAAGTCTGAGTTTACTCGTGACAGAAGAAGTCTGAGTTTACTCGTGTGAGGCCTGCGGCTCTCTCTCAGTTCCTTGCTGGGAGCTTCAGCAGGAGCGCTCTGGAGCCCGCCGGCAAAAGAACTGTGAGTCCCCGCGCCCCACCCCGGCCTCAAGCAAAAGTCCAGGTTTCCCCCGTTAGGAACACCTCGGAGTGCCAGAGGGAGCGGAGGGGCATGCGTTAACGGAACGCTTCAACCGTGTAAGGTATTTCACGAGACACTGTGCACTCACGTTCGTTGTAACAACTGTCAAAGGGCACTGTATGCCTTCCAACTCCTCGGCTGTGTTTGAGCCACAGGAAGGAAACGCGTTCGTTGGATTAAGCTCCGTGAACGTGCAACGATGATGGCGAAGCGCTGCCCTGTTCACTCGAAAGCTCTCGTTTGTACGGCCTTCACACGGCCTCAAGGTACGCAGTTCTAAACAGCCTTACATTCCACGCTGCTGTGCCCCCAATTAGGAATTGGGGCTCTTCTGTGAAACACCAATGTGCGTCCCAAAGGAAACCGGGGGGCTCCCCCAGGACGTCTGCGTAGGGCAGTCGGTTGCCAGATATTTACTACCAGCCGGAGAAAGAGAAAAAGGACAGCTTTCCCAGGGACAATTCTGCCCCCTTGGGACCATCCAGAATCACCAAAGCCTAAACTTGGCACGGCCTGGGGAACGCTCTTCCGCATGTCCAGCAATCCCCGCGTCAAAACCTTTCTCAGCAGAGGCAGGCACTCTCTCCCTTGTACTACATAGCTCGGCAGAGCCTTCCGAGAAACATGCTGCGTCATTCAGCTTGAAAGTGGGACGCGGATGGGAGAGTACGCTTTCTCCCCGTTTGGAGGCGCCTTGCGCTTGGCTTCAAAGCGGCCCGAACAGCACTAGCGGCCCGACGTCTCTGCACGGCAGGATTGTCGTTGTGGGCCAAGGCTGCGTGTTCTCCCAAAGCGAAAACCGTGCTGGCAATTCCTTTCTAAGAACTCCTCCCACGGCACCCCAGGTTCAGCTGCGGCCAAGTGGAAGGTGACCTCGGGCCTCAAGGTTGAGTTCCAGTGTTTCACGTCAGGGGAGTTGGGTGTGCAGGGGTCTCCAATGAGGCCATACTCCACCACGGAGTGCCTTAACCCTGCGACGCTCCTGGGGACACACAGGATAGGAGCCCATTCACCAGTTTCGCCTGATGACCTCTCTCCGTGCCGGAACGGCGGCCTCTGGCTTCTGAGGAACCTTCGTGTAAGCAGGCCCCTGGAGACAGCTCTTCACATTCGTAGCTAGGGCAGTGTACTCCTCTCTGGGTTGCCTAGGTGGAGTGCCCCCGTCGTCAAAGAGACTCGCGAAAGCAGCGCTGGGCGGACTCCCTTTGCCGGTCGAACGGCCTCCTTGACTGAAAGACAGCTGCAGTGCCAAAAGACACCGTGCTGACGACGGGCTCCAGGAAGAGACTCGGGACAGCACTCTCCTAGAAGCGAAAGCTAGGCTGTGCGCCCAGCCTGAGGAGCAGTACGTACGTTTGCCACACTTCTTTACACAGCTAGGCATGAGCCAGAGAGCCTTGGTCACTGAGGCCTACCTAAGGGACTGCCATACTTACCCAGTAGATCCCACGCAGAGGTCCCTGTGCCCAAAAGTGCCTCCACGGAAGGGCCCTGTTCCTCCCGTTGTGTTTCCTTGAGGTAATCAGAAACCGCTGAGGATCCCTACGTGAGCTCAGGTTTGAAGCTGGGCGACCCTGGCCGACCCTTATTCCCCTCCGTGGCAGACGAGACAGGGGCGGGTCCTAAGCGGCCTGAAGCACACTCCTCGCGCCCACCTTCTCTTTGCTGCCCGAAGGCCTCCCATAAGAAGTCTGAGTTTACTCGTGACAGAAGAAGTCTGAGTTTACTCGTGTGAGGCCTGCGGCTCTCTCTCAGTTCCTTGCTGGGAGCTTCAGCAGGAGCGCTCTGGAGCCCGCCGGCAAAAGAACTGTGAGTCCCCGCGCCCCACCCCGGCCTCAAGCAAAAGTCCAGGTTTCCCCCGTTAGGAACACCTCGGAGTGCCAGAGGGAGCGGAGGGGCATGCGTTAACGGAACGCTTCAACCGTGTAAGGTATTTCACGAGACACTGTGCACTCACGTTCGTTGTAACAACTGTCAAAGGGCACTGTATGCCTTCCAACTCCTCGGCTGTGTTTGAGCCACAGGAAGGAAACGCGTTCGTTGGATTAAGCTCCGTGAACGTGCAACGATGATGGCGAAGCGCTGCCCTGTTCACTCGAAAGCTCTCGTTTGTACGGCCTTCACACGGCCTCAAGGTACGCAGTTCTAAACAGCCTTACATTCCACGCTGCTGTGCCCCCAATTAGGAATTGGGGCTCTTCTGTGAAACACCAATGTGCGTCCCAAAGGAAACCGGGGGGCTCCCCCAGGACGTCTGCGTAGGGCAGTCGGTTGCCAGATATTTACTACCAGCCGGAGAAAGAGAAAAAGGACAGCTTTCCCAGGGACAATTCTGCCCCCTTGGGACCATCCAGAATCACCAAAGCCTAAACTTGGCACGGCCTGGGGAACGCTCTTCCGCATGTCCAGCAATCCCCGCGTCAAAACCTTTCTCAGCAGAGGCAGGCACTCTCTCCCTTGTACTACATAGCTCGGCAGAGCCTTCCGAGAAACATGCTGCGTCATTCAGCTTGAAAGTGGGACGCGGATGGGAGAGTACGCTTTCTCCCCGTTTGGAGGCGCCTTGCGCTTGGCTTCAAAGCGGCCCGAACAGCACTAGCGGCCCGACGTCTCTGCACGGCAGGATTGTCGTTGTGGGCCAAGGCTGCGTGTTCTCCCAAAGCGAAAACCGTGCTGGCAATTCCTTTCTAAGAACTCCTCCCACGGCACCCCAGGTTCAGCTGCGGCCAAGTGGAAGGTGACCTCGGGCCTCAAGGTTGAGTTCCAGTGTTTCACGTCAGGGGAGTTGGGTGTGCAGGGGTCTCCAATGAGGCCATACTCCACCACGGAGTGCCTTAACCCTGCGACGCTCCTGGGGACACACAGGATAGGAGCCCATTCACCAGTTTCGCCTGATGACCTCTCTCCGTGCCGGAACGGCGGCCTCTGGCTTCTGAGGAACCTTCGTGTAAGCAGGCCCCTGGAGACAGCTCTTCACATTCGTAGCTAGGGCAGTGTACTCCTCTCTGGGTTGCCTAGGTGGAGTGCCCCCGTCGTCAAAGAGACTCGCGAAAGCAGCGCTGGGCGGACTCCCTTTGCCGGTCGAACGGCCTCCTTGACTGAAAGACAGCTGCAGTGCCAAAAGACACCGTGCTGACGACGGGCTCCAGGAAGAGACTCGGGACAGCACTCTCCTAGAAGCGAAAGCTAGGCTGTGCGCCCAGCCTGAGGAGCAGTACGTACGTTTGCCACACTTCTTTACACAGCTAGGCATGAGCCAGAGAGCCTTGGTCACTGAGGCCTACCTAAGGGACTGCCATACTTACCCAGTAGATCCCACGCAGAGGTCCCTGTGCCCAAAAGTGCCTCCACGGAAGGGCCCTGTTCCTCCCGTTGTGTTTCCTTGAGGTAATCAGAAACCGCTGAGGATCCCTACGTGAGCTCAGGTTTGAAGCTGGGCGACCCTGGCCGACCCTTATTCCCCTCCGTGGCAGACGAGACAGGGGCGGGTCCTAAGCTGCCTGAAGCACACTCCTCGCGCCCACCTTCTCTTTGCTGCCCGAAGGCCTCCCATAAGAAGTCTGAGTTTACTCGTGACAGAAGAAGTCTGAGTTTACTCGTGTGAGGCCTGCGGCTCTCTCTCAGTTCCTTGCTGGGAGCTTCAGCAGGAGCGCTCTGGAGCCCGCCGGCAAAAGAACTGTGAGTCCCCGCGCCCCACCCCGGCCTCAAGCAAAAGTCCAGGTTTCCCCCGTTAGGAACACCTCGGAGTGCCAGAGGGAGCGGAGGGGCATGCGTTAACGGAACGCTTCAACCGTGTAAGGTATTTCACGAGACACTGTGCACTCACGTTCGTTGTAACAACTGTCAAAGGGCACTGTATGCCTTCCAACTCCTCGGCTGTGTTTGAGCCACAGGAAGGAAACGCGTTCGTTGGATTAAGCTCCGTGAACGTGCAACGATGATGGCGAAGCGCTGCCCTGTTCACTCGAAAGCTCTCGTTTGTACGGCCTTCACACGGCCTCAAGGTACGCAGTTCTAAACAGCCTTACATTCCACGCTGCTGTGCCCCCAATTAGGAATTGGGGCTCTTCTGTGAAACACCAATGTGCGTCCCAAAGGAAACCGGGGGGCTCCCCCAGGACGTCTGCGTAGGGCAGTCGGTTGCCAGATATTTACTACCAGCCGGAGAAAGAGAAAAAGGACAGCTTTCCCAGGGACAATTCTGCCCCCTTGGGACCATCCAGAATCACCAAAGCCTAAACTTGGCACGGCCTGGGGAACGCTCTTCCGCATGTCCAGCAATCCCCGCGTCAAAACCTTTCTCAGCAGAGGCAGGCACTCTCTCCCTTGTACTACATAGCTCGGCAGAGCCTTCCGAGAAACATGCTGCGTCATTCAGCTTGAAAGTGGGACGCGGATGGGAGAGTACGCTTTCTCCCCGTTTGGAGGCGCCTTGCGCTTGGCTTCAAAGCGGCCCGAACAGCACTAGCGGCCCGACGTCTCTGCACGGCAGGATTGTCGTTGTGGGCCAAGGCTGCGTGTTCTCCCAAAGCGAAAACCGTGCTGGCAATTCCTTTCTAAGAACTCCTCCCACGGCACCCCAGGTTCAGCTGCGGCCAAGTGGAAGGTGACCTCGGGCCTCAAGGTTGAGTTCCAGTGTTTCACGTCAGGGGAGTTGGGTGTGCAGGGGTCTCCAATGAGGCCATACTCCACCACGGAGTGCCTTAACCCTGCGACGCTCCTGGGGACACACAGGATAGGAGCCCATTCACCAGTTTCGCCTGATGACCTCTCTCCGTGCCGGAACGGCGGCCTCTGGCTTCTGAGGAACCTTCGTGTAAGCAGGCCCCTGGAGACAGCTCTTCACATTCGTAGCTAGGGCAGTGTACTCCTCTCTGGGTTGCCTAGGTGGAGTGCCCCCGTCGTCAAAGAGACTCGCGAAAGCAGCGCTGGGCGGACTCCCTTTGCCGGTCGAACGGCCTCCTTGACTGAAAGACAGCTGCAGTGCCAAAAGACACCGTGCTGACGACGGGCTCCAGGAAGAGACTCGGGACAGCACTCTCCTAGAAGCGAAAGCTAGGCTGTGCGCCCAGCCTGAGGAGCAGTACGTACGTTTGCCACACTTCTTTACACAGCTAGGCATGAGCCAGAGAGCCTTGGTCACTGAGGCCTACCTAAGGGACTGCCATACTTACCCAGTAGATCCCACGCAGAGGTCCCTGTGCCCAAAAGTGCCTCCACGGAAGGGCCCTGTTCCTCCCGTTGTGTTTCCTTGAGGTAATCAGAAACCGCTGAGGATCCCTACGTGAGCTCAGGTTTGAAGCTGGGCGACCCTGGCCGACCCTTATTCCCCTCCGTGGCAGACGAGACAGGGGCGGGTCCTAAGCGGCCTGAAGCACACTCCTCGCGCCCACCTTCTCTTTGCTGCCCGAAGGCCTCCCATAAGAAGTCTGAGTTTACTCGTGACAGAAGAAGTCTGAGTTTACTCGTGTGAGGCCTGCGGCTCTCTCTCAGTTCCTTGCTGGGAGCTTCAGCAGGAGCGCTCTGGAGCCCGCCGGCAAAAGAACTGTGAGTCCCCGCGCCCCACCCCGGCCTCAAGCAAAAGTCCAGGTTTCCCCCGTTAGGAACACCTCGGAGTGCCAGAGGGAGCGGAGGGGCATGCGTTAACGGAACGCTTCAACCGTGTAAGGTATTTCACGAGACACTGTGCACTCACGTTCGTTGTAACAACTGTCAAAGGGCACTGTATGCCTTCCAACTCCTCGGCTGTGTTTGAGCCACAGGAAGGAAACGCGTTCGTTGGATTAAGCTCCGTGAACGTGCAACGATGATGGCGAAGCGCTGCCCTGTTCACTCGAAAGCTCTCGTTTGTACGGCCTTCACACGGCCTCAAGGTACGCAGTTCTAAACAGCCTTACATTCCACGCTGCTGTGCCCCCAATTAGGAATTGGGGCTCTTCTGTGAAACACCAATGTGCGTCCCAAAGGAAACCGGGGGCCTCCCCCAGGACGTCTGCGTAGGGCAGTCGGTTGCCAGATATTTACTACCAGCCGGAGAAAGAGAAAAAGGACAGCTTTCCCAGGGACAATTCTGCCCCCTTGGGACCATCCAGAATCACCAAAGCCTAAACTTGGCACGGCCTGGGGAACGCTCTTCCGCATGTCCAGCAATCCCCGCGTCAAAACCTTTCTCAGCAGAGGCAGGCACTCTCTCCCTTGTACTACATAGCTCGGCAGAGCCTTCCGAGAAACATGCTGCGTCATTCAGCTTGAAAGTGGGACGCGGATGGGAGAGTACGCTTTCTCCCCGTTTGGAGGCGCCTTGCGCTTGGCTTCAAAGCGGCCCGAACAGCACTAGCGGCCCGACGTCTCTGCACGGCAGGATTGTCGTTGTGGGCCAAGGCTGCGTGTTCTCCCAAAGCGAAAACCGTGCTGGCAATTCCTTTCTAAGAACTCCTCCCACGGCACCCCAGGTTCAGCTGCGGCCAAGTGGAAGGTGACCTCGGGCCTCAAGGTTGAGTTCCAGTGTTTCACGTCAGGGGAGTTGGGTGTGCAGGGGTCTCCAATGAGGCCATACTCCACCACGGAGTGCCTTAACCCTGCGACGCTCCTGGGGACACACAGGATAGGAGCCCATTCACCAGTTTCGCCTGATGACCTCTCTCCGTGCCGGAACGGCGGCCTCTGGCTTCTGAGGAACCTTCGTGTAAGCAGGCCCCTGGAGACAGCTCTTCACATTCGTAGCTAGGGCAGTGTACTCCTCTCTGGGTTGCCTAGGTGGAGTGCCCCCGTCGTCAAAGAGACTCGCGAAAGCAGCGCTGGGCGGACTCCCTTTGCCGGTCGAACGGCCTCCTTGACTGAAAGACAGCTGCAGTGCCAAAAGACACCGTGCTGACGACGGGCTCCAGGAAGAGACTCGGGACAGCACTCTCCTAGAAGCGAAAGCTAGGCTGTGCGCCCAGCCTGAGGAGCAGTACGTACGTTTGCCACACTTCTTTACACAGCTAGGCATGAGCCAGAGAGCCTTGGTCACTGAGGCCTACCTAAGGGACTGCCATACTTACCCAGTAGATCCCACGCAGAGGTCCCTGTGCCCAAAAGTGCCTCCACGGAAGGGCCCTGTTCCTCCCGTTGTGTTTCCTTGAGGTAATCAGAAACCGCTGAGGATCCCTACGTGAGCTCAGGTTTGAAGCTGGGCGACCCTGGCCGACCCTTATTCCCCTCCGTGGCAGACGAGACAGGGGCGGGTCCTAAGCTGCCTGAAGCACACTCCTCGCGCCCACCTTCTCTTTGCTGCCCGAAGGCCTCCCATAAGAAGTCTGAGTTTACTCGTGACAGAAGAAGTCTGAGTTTACTCGTGTGAGGCCTGCGGCTCTCTCTCAGTTCCTTGCTGGGAGCTTCAGCAGGAGCGCTCTGGAGCCCGCCGGCAAAAGAACTGTGAGTCCCCGCGCCCCACCCCGGCCTCAAGCAAAAGTCCAGGTTTCCCCCGTTAGGAACACCTCGGAGTGCCAGAGGGAGCGGAGGGGCATGCGTTAACGGAACGCTTCAACCGTGTAAGGTATTTCACGAGACACTGTGCACTCACGTTCGTTGTAACAACTGTCAAAGGGCACTGTATGCCTTCCAACTCCTCGGCTGTGTTTGAGCCACAGGAAGGAAACGCGTTCGTTGGATTAAGCTCCGTGAACGTGCAACGATGATGGCGAAGCGCTGCCCTGTTCACTCGAAAGCTCTCGTTTGTACGGCCTTCACACGGCCTCAAGGTACGCAGTTCTAAACAGCCTTACATTCCACGCTGCTGTGCCCCCAATTAGGAATTGGGGCTCTTCTGTGAAACACCAATGTGCGTCCCAAAGGAAACCGGGGGCCTCCCCCAGGACGTCTGCGTAGGGCAGTCGGTTGCCAGATATTTACTACCAGCCGGAGAAAGAGAAAAAGGACAGCTTTCCCAGGGACAATTCTGCCCCCTTGGGACCATCCAGAATCACCAAAGCCTAAACTTGGCACGGCCTGGGGAACGCTCTTCCGCATGTCCAGCAATCCCCGCGTCAAAACCTTTCTCAGCAGAGGCAGGCACTCTCTCCCTTGTACTACATAGCTCGGCAGAGCCTTCCGAGAAACATGCTGCGTCATTCAGCTTGAAAGTGGGACGCGGATGGGAGAGTACGCTTTCTCCCCGTTTGGAGGCGCCTTGCGCTTGGCTTCAAAGCGGCCCGAACAGCACTAGCGGCCCGACGTCTCTGCACGGCAGGATTGTCGTTGTGGGCCAAGGCTGCGTGTTCTCCCAAAGCGAAAACCGTGCTGGCAATTCCTTTCTAAGAACTCCTCCCACGGCACCCCAGGTTCAGCTGCGGCCAAGTGGAAGGTGACCTCGGGCCTCAAGGTTGAGTTCCAGTGTTTCACGTCAGGGGAGTTGGGTGTGCAGGGGTCTCCAATGAGGCCATACTCCACCACGGAGTGCCTTAACCCTGCGACGCTCCTGGGGACACACAGGATAGGAGCCCATTCACCAGTTTCGCCTGATGACCTCTCTCCGTGCCGGAACGGCGGCCTCTGGCTTCTGAGGAACCTTCGTGTAAGCAGGCCCCTGGAGACAGCTCTTCACATTCGTAGCTAGGGCAGTGTACTCCTCTCTGGGTTGCCTAGGTGGAGTGCCCCCGTCGTCAAAGAGACTCGCGAAAGCAGCGCTGGGCGGACTCCCTTTGCCGGTCGAACGGCCTCCTTGACTGAAAGACAGCTGCAGTGCCAAAAGACACCGTGCTGACGACGGGCTCCAGGAAGAGACTCGGGACAGCACTCTCCTAGAAGCGAAAGCTAGGCTGTGCGCCCAGCCTGAGGAGCAGTACGTACGTTTGCCACACTTCTTTACACAGCTAGGCATGAGCCAGAGAGCCTTGGTCACTGAGGCCTACCTAAGGGACTGCCATACTTACCCAGTAGATCCCACGCAGAGGTCCCTGTGCCCAAAAGTGCCTCCACGGAAGGGCCCTGTTCCTCCCGTTGTGTTTCCTTGAGGTAATCAGAAACCGCTGAGGATCCCTACGTGAGCTCAGGTTTGAAGCTGGGCGACCCTGGCCGACCCTTATTCCCCTCCGTGGCAGACGAGACAGGGGCGGGTCCTAAGCGGCCTGAAGCACACTCCTCGCGCCCACCTTCTCTTTGCTGCCCGAAGGCCTCCCATAAGAAGTCTGAGTTTACTCGTGACAGAAGAAGTCTGAGTTTACTCGTGTGAGGCCTGCGGCTCTCTCTCAGTTCCTTGCTGGGAGCTTCAGCAGGAGCGCTCTGGAGCCCGCCGGCAAAAGAACTGTGAGTCCCCGCGCCCCACCCCGGCCTCAAGCAAAAGTCCAGGTTTCCCCCGTTAGGAACACCTCGGAGTGCCAGAGGGAGCGGAGGGGCATGCGTTAACGGAACGCTTCAACCGTGTAAGGTATTTCACGAGACACTGTGCACTCACGTTCGTTGTAACAACTGTCAAAGGGCACTGTATGCCTTCCAACTCCTCGGCTGTGTTTGAGCCACAGGAAGGAAACGCGTTCGTTGGATTAAGCTCCGTGAACGTGCAACGATGATGGCGAAGCGCTGCCCTGTTCACTCGAAAGCTCTCGTTTGTACGGCCTTCACACGGCCTCAAGGTACGCAGTTCTAAACAGCCTTACATTCCACGCTGCTGTGCCCCCAATTAGGAATTGGGGCTCTTCTGTGAAACACCAATGTGCGTCCCAAAGGAAACCGGGGGGCTCCCCCAGGACGTCTGCGTAGGGCAGTCGGTTGCCAGATATTTACTACCAGCCGGAGAAAGAGAAAAAGGACAGCTTTCCCAGGGACAATTCTGCCCCCTTGGGACCATCCAGAATCACCAAAGCCTAAACTTGGCACGGCCTGGGGAACGCTCTTCCGCATGTCCAGCAATCCCCGCGTCAAAACCTTTCTCAGCAGAGGCAGGCACTCTCTCCCTTGTACTACATAGCTCGGCAGAGCCTTCCGAGAAACATGCTGCGTCATTCAGCTTGAAAGTGGGACGCGGATGGGAGAGTACGCTTTCTCCCCGTTTGGAGGCGCCTTGCGCTTGGCTTCAAAGCGGCCCGAACAGCACTAGCGGCCCGACGTCTCTGCACGGCAGGATTGTCGTTGTGGGCCAAGGCTGCGTGTTCTCCCAAAGCGAAAACCGTGCTGGCAATTCCTTTCTAAGAACTCCTCCCACGGCACCCCAGGTTCAGCTGCGGCCAAGTGGAAGGTGACCTCGGGCCTCAAGGTTGAGTTCCAGTGTTTCACGTCAGGGGAGTTGGGTGTGCAGGGGTCTCCAATGAGGCCATACTCCACCACGGAGTGCCTTAACCCTGCGACGCTCCTGGGGACACACAGGATAGGAGCCCATTCACCAGTTTCGCATGATGACCTCTCTCCGTGCCGGAACGGCGGCCTCTGGCTTCTGAGGAACCTTCGTGTAAGCAGGCCCCTGGAGACAGCTCTTCACATTCGTAGCTAGGGCAGTGTACTCCTCTCTGGGTTGCCTAGGTGGAGTGCCCCCGTCGTCAAAGAGACTCGCGAAAGCAGCGCTGGGCGGACTCCCTTTGCCGGTCGAACGGCCTCCTTGACTGAAAGACAGCTGCAGTGCCAAAAGACACCGTGCTGACGACGGGCTCCAGGAAGAGACTCGGGACAGCACTCGCATAGAAGCGAAAGCTAGGCTGTGCGCCCAGCCTGAGGAGCAGTACGTACGTTTGCCACACTTCTTTACACAGCTAGGCATGAGCCAGAGAGCCTTGGTCACTGAGGCCTACCTAAGGGACTGCCATACTTACCCAGTAGATCCCACGCAGAGGTCCCTGTGCCCAAAAGTGCCTCCACGGAAGGGCCCTGTTCCTCCCGTTGTGTTTCCTTGAGGTAATCAGAAACCGCTGAGGATCCCTACGTGAGCTCAGGTTTGAAGCTGGGCGACCCTGGCCGACCCTTATTCCCCTCCGTGGCAGACGAGACAGGGGCGGGTCCTAAGCGGCCTGAAGCACACTCCTCGCGCCCACCTTCTCTTTGCTGCCCGAAGGCCTCCCATAAGAAGTCTGAGTTTACTCGTGACAGAAGAAGTCTGAGTTTACTCGTGTGAGGCCTGCGGCTCTCTCTCAGTTCCTTGCTGGGAGCTTCAGCAGGAGCGCTCTGGAGCCCGCCGGCAAAAGAACTGTGAGTCCCCGCGCCCCACCCCGGCCTCAAGCAAAAGTCCAGGTTTCCCCCGTTAGGAACACCTCGGAGTGCCAGAGGGAGCGGAGGGGCATGCGTTAACGGAACGCTTCAACCGTGTAAGGTATTTCACGAGACACTGTGCACTCACGTTCGTTGTAACAACTGTCAAAGGGCACTGTATGCCTTCCAACTCCTCGGCTGTGTTTGAGCCACAGGAAGGAAACGCGTTCGTTGGATTAAGCTCCGTGAACGTGCAACGATGATGGCGAAGCGCTGCCCTGTTCACTCGAAAGCTCTCGTTTGTACGGCCTTCACACGGCCTCAAGGTACGCAGTTCTAAACAGCCTTACATTCCACGCTGCTGTGCCCCCAATTAGGAATTGGGGCTCTTCTGTGAAACACCAATGTGCGTCCCAAAGGAAACCGGGGGGCTCCCCCAGGACGTCTGCGTAGGGCAGTCGGTTGCCAGATATTTACTACCAGCCGGAGAAAGAGAAAAAGGACAGCTTTCCCAGGGACAATTCTGCCCCCTTGGGACCATCCAGAATCACCAAAGCCTAAACTTGGCACGGCCTGGGGAACGCTCTTCCGCATGTCCAGCAATCCCCGCGTCAAAACCTTTCTCAGCAGAGGCAGGCACTCTCTCCCTTGTACTACATAGCTCGGCAGAGCCTTCCGAGAAACATGCTGCGTCATTCAGCTTGAAAGTGGGACGCGGATGGGAGAGTACGCTTTCTCCCCGTTTGGAGGCGCCTTGCGCTTGGCTTCAAAGCGGCCCGAACAGCACTAGCGGCCCGACGTCTCTGCACGGCAGGATTGTCGTTGTGGGCCAAGGCTGCGTGTTCTCCCAAAGCGAAAACCGTGCTGGCAATTCCTTTCTAAGAACTCCTCCCACGGCACCCCAGGTTCAGCTGCGGCCAAGTGGAAGGTGACCTCGGGCCTCAAGGTTGAGTTCCAGTGTTTCACGTCAGGGGAGTTGGGTGTGCAGGGGTCTCCAATGAGGCCATACTCCACCACGGAGTGCCTTAACCCTGCGACGCTCCTGGGGACACACAGGATAGGAGCCCATTCACCAGTTTCGCCTGATGACCTCTCTCCGTGCCGGAACGGCGGCCTCTGGCTTCTGAGGAACCTTCGTGTAAGCAGGCCCCTGGAGACAGCTCTTCACATTCGTAGCTAGGGCAGTGTACTCCTCTCTGGGTTGCCTAGGTGGAGTGCCCCCGTCGTCAAAGAGACTCGCGAAAGCAGCGCTGGGCGGACTCCCTTTGCCGGTCGAACGGCCTCCTTGACTGAAAGACAGCTGCAGTGCCAAAAGACACCGTGCTGACGACGGGCTCCAGGAAGAGACTCGGGACAGCACTCGCATAGAAGCGAAAGCTAGGCTGTGCGCCCAGCCTGAGGAGCAGTACGTACGTTTGCCACACTTCTTTACACAGCTAGGCATGAGCCAGAGAGCCTTGGTCACTGAGGCCTACCTAAGGGACTGCCATACTTACCCAGTAGATCCCACGCAGAGGTCCCTGTGCCCAAAAGTGCCTCCACGGAAGGGCCCTGTTCCTCCCGTTGTGTTTCCTTGAGGTAATCAGAAACCGCTGAGGATCCCTACGTGAGCTCAGGTTTGAAGCTGGGCGACCCTGGCCGACCCTTATTCCCCTCCGTGGCAGACGAGACAGGGGCGGGTCCTAAGCGGCCTGAAGCACACTCCTCGCGCCCACCTTCTCTTTGCTGCCCGAAGGCCTCCCATAAGAAGTCTGAGTTTACTCGTGACAGAAGAAGTCTGAGTTTACTCGTGTGAGGCCTGCGGCTCTCTCTCAGTTCCTTGCTGGGAGCTTCAGCAGGAGCGCTCTGGAGCCCGCCGGCAAAAGAACTGTGAGTCCCCGCGCCCCACCCCGGCCTCAAGCAAAAGTCCAGGTTTCCCCCGTTAGGAACACCTCGGAGTGCCAGAGGGAGCGGAGGGGCATGCGTTAACGGAACGCTTCAACCGTGTAAGGTATTTCACGAGACACTGTGCACTCACGTTCGTTGTAACAACTGTCAAAGGGCACTGTATGCCTTCCAACTCCTCGGCTGTGTTTGAGCCACAGGAAGGAAACGCGTTCGTTGGATTAAGCTCCGTGAACGTGCAACGATGATGGCGAAGCGCTGCCCTGTTCACTCGAAAGCTCTCGTTTGTACGGCCTTCACACGGCCTCAAGGTACGCAGTTCTAAACAGCCTTACATTCCACGCTGCTGTGCCCCCAATTAGGAATTGGGGCTCTTCTGTGAAACACCAATGTGCGTCCCAAAGGAAACCGGGGGCCTCCCCCAGGACGTCTGCGTAGGGCAGTCGGTTGCCAGATATTTACTACCAGCCGGAGAAAGAGAAAAAGGACAGCTTTCCCAGGGACAATTCTGCCCCCTTGGGACCATCCAGAATCACCAAAGCCTAAACTTGGCACGGCCTGGGGAACGCTCTTCCGCATGTCCAGCAATCCCCGCGTCAAAACCTTTCTCAGCAGAGGCAGGCACTCTCTCCCTTGTACTACATAGCTCGGCAGAGCCTTCCGAGAAACATGCTGCGTCATTCAGCTTGAAAGTGGGACGCGGATGGGAGAGTACGCTTTCTCCCCGTTTGGAGGCGCCTTGCGCTTGGCTTCAAAGCGGCCCGAACAGCACTAGCGGCCCGACGTCTCTGCACGGCAGGATTGTCGTTGTGGGCCAAGGCTGCGTGTTCTCCCAAAGCGAAAACCGTGCTGGCAATTCCTTTCTAAGAACTCCTCCCACGGCACCCCAGGTTCAGCTGCGGCCAAGTGGAAGGTGACCTCGGGCCTCAAGGTTGAGTTCCAGTGTTTCACGTCAGGGGAGTTGGGTGTGCAGGGGTCTCCAATGAGGCCATACTCCACCACGGAGTGCCTTAACCCTGCGACGCTCCTGGGGACACACAGGATAGGAGCCCATTCACCAGTTTCGCCTGATGACCTCTCTCCGTGCCGGAACGGCGGCCTCTGGCTTCTGAGGAACCTTCGTGTAAGCAGGCCCCTGGAGACAGCTCTTCACATTCGTAGCTAGGGCAGTGTACTCCTCTCTGGGTTGCCTAGGTGGAGTGCCCCCGTCGTCAAAGAGACTCGCGAAAGCAGCGCTGGGCGGACTCCCTTTGCCGGTCGAACGGCCTCCTTGACTGAAAGACAGCTGCAGTGCCAAAAGACACCGTGCTGACGACGGGCTCCAGGAAGAGACTCGGGACAGCACTCTCCTAGAAGCGAAAGCTAGGCTGTGCGCCCAGCCTGAGGAGCAGTACGTACGTTTGCCACACTTCTTTACACAGCTAGGCATGAGCCAGAGAGCCTTGGTCACTGAGGCCTACCTAAGGGACTGCCATACTTACCCAGTAGATCCCACGCAGAGGTCCCTGTGCCCAAAAGTGCCTCCACGGAAGGGCCCTGTTCCTCCCGTTGTGTTTCCTTGAGGTAATCAGAAACCGCTGAGGATCCCTACGTGAGCTCAGGTTTGAAGCTGGGCGACCCTGGCCGACCCTTATTCCCCTCCGTGGCAGACGAGACAGGGGCGGGTCCTAAGCGGCCTGAAGCACACTCCTCGCGCCCACCTTCTCTTTGCTGCCCGAAGGCCTCCCATAAGAAGTCTGAGTTTACTCGTGACAGAAGAAGTCTGAGTTTACTCGTGTGAGGCCTGCGGCTCTCTCTCAGTTCCTTGCTGGGAGCTTCAGCAGGAGCGCTCTGGAGCCCGCCGGCAAAAGAACTGTGAGTCCCCGCGCCCCACCCCGGCCTCAAGCAAAAGTCCAGGTTTCCCCCGTTAGGAACACCTCGGAGTGCCAGAGGGAGCGGAGGGGCATGCGTTAACGGAACGCTTCAACCGTGTAAGGTATTTCACGAGACACTGTGCACTCACGTTCGTTGTAACAACTGTCAAAGGGCACTGTATGCCTTCCAACTCCTCGGCTGTGTTTGAGCCACAGGAAGGAAACGCGTTCGTTGGATTAAGCTCCGTGAACGTGCAACGATGATGGCGAAGCGCTGCCCTGTTCACTCGAAAGCTCTCGTTTGTACGGCCTTCACACGGCCTCAAGGTACGCAGTTCTAAACAGCCTTACATTCCACGCTGCTGTGCCCCCAATTAGGAATTGGGGCTCTTCTGTGAAACACCAATGTGCGTCCCAAAGGAAACCGGGGGGCTCCCCCAGGACGTCTGCGTAGGGCAGTCGGTTGCCAGATATTTACTACCAGCCGGAGAAAGAGAAAAAGGACAGCTTTCCCAGGGACAATTCTGCCCCCTTGGGACCATCCAGAATCACCAAAGCCTAAACTTGGCACGGCCTGGGGAACGCTCTTCCGCATGTCCAGCAATCCCCGCGTCAAAACCTTTCTCAGCAGAGGCAGGCACTCTCTCCCTTGTACTACATAGCTCGGCAGAGCCTTCCGAGAAACATGCTGCGTCATTCAGCTTGAAAGTGGGACGCGGATGGGAGAGTACGCTTTCTCCCCGTTTGGAGGCGCCTTGCGCTTGGCTTCAAAGCGGCCCGAACAGCACTAGCGGCCCGACGTCTCTGCACGGCAGGATTGTCGTTGTGGGCCAAGGCTGCGTGTTCTCCCAAAGCGAAAACCGTGCTGGCAATTCCTTTCTAAGAACTCCTCCCACGGCACCCCAGGTTCAGCTGCGGCCAAGTGGAAGGTGACCTCGGGCCTCAAGGTTGAGTTCCAGTGTTTCACGTCAGGGGAGTTGGGTGTGCAGGGGTCTCCAATGAGGCCATACTCCACCACGGAGTGCCTTAACCCTGCGACGCTCCTGGGGACACACAGGATAGGAGCCCATTCACCAGTTTCGCCTGATGACCTCTCTCCGTGCCGGAACGGCGGCCTCTGGCTTCTGAGGAACCTTCGTGTAAGCAGGCCCCTGGAGACAGCTCTTCACATTCGTAGCTAGGGCAGTGTACTCCTCTCTGGGTTGCCTAGGTGGAGTGCCCCCGTCGTCAAAGAGACTCGCGAAAGCAGCGCTGGGCGGACTCCCTTTGCCGGTCGAACGGCCTCCTTGACTGAAAGACAGCTGCAGTGCCAAAAGACACCGTGCTGACGACGGGCTCCAGGAAGAGACTCGGGACAGCACTCTCCTAGAAGCGAAAGCTAGGCTGTGCGCCCAGCCTGAGGAGCAGTACGTACGTTTGCCACACTTCTTTACACAGCTAGGCATGAGCCAGAGAGCCTTGGTCACTGAGGCCTACCTAAGGGACTGCCATACTTACCCAGTAGATCCCACGCAGAGGTCCCTGTGCCCAAAAGTGCCTCCACGGAAGGGCCCTGTTCCTCCCGTTGTGTTTCCTTGAGGTAATCAGAAACCGCTGAGGATCCCTACGTGAGCTCAGGTTTGAAGCTGGGCGACCCTGGCCGACCCTTATTCCCCTCCGTGGCAGACGAGACAGGGGCGGGTCCTAAGCGGCCTGAAGCACACTCCTCGCGCCCACCTTCTCTTTGCTGCCCGAAGGCCTCCCATAAGAAGTCTGAGTTTACTCGTGACAGAAGAAGTCTGAGTTTACTCGTGTGAGGCCTGCGGCTCTCTCTCAGTTCCTTGCTGGGAGCTTCAGCAGGAGCGCTCTGGAGCCCGCCGGCAAAAGAACTGTGAGTCCCCGCGCCCCACCCCGGCCTCAAGCAAAAGTCCAGGTTTCCCCCGTTAGGAACACCTCGGAGTGCCAGAGGGAGCGGAGGGGCATGCGTTAACGGAACGCTTCAACCGTGTAAGGTATTTCACGAGACACTGTGCACTCACGTTCGTTGTAACAACTGTCAAAGGGCACTGTATGCCTTCCAACTCCTCGGCTGTGTTTGAGCCACAGGAAGGAAACGCGTTCGTTGGATTAAGCTCCGTGAACGTGCAACGATGATGGCGAAGCGCTGCCCTGTTCACTCGAAAGCTCTCGTTTGTACGGCCTTCACACGGCCTCAAGGTACGCAGTTCTAAACAGCCTTACATTCCACGCTGCTGTGCCCCCAATTAGGAATTGGGGCTCTTCTGTGAAACACCAATGTGCGTCCCAAAGGAAACCGGGGGGCTCCCCCAGGACGTCTGCGTAGGGCAGTCGGTTGCCAGATATTTACTACCAGCCGGAGAAAGAGAAAAAGGACAGCTTTCCCAGGGACAATTCTGCCCCCTTGGGACCATCCAGAATCACCAAAGCCTAAACTTGGCACGGCCTGGGGAACGCTCTTCCGCATGTCCAGCAATCCCCGCGTCAAAACCTTTCTCAGCAGAGGCAGGCACTCTCTCCCTTGTACTACATAGCTCGGCAGAGCCTTCCGAGAAACATGCTGCGTCATTCAGCTTGAAAGTGGGACGCGGATGGGAGAGTACGCTTTCTCCCCGTTTGGAGGCGCCTTGCGCTTGGCTTCAAAGCGGCCCGAACAGCACTAGCGGCCCGACGTCTCTGCACGGCAGGATTGTCGTTGTGGGCCAAGGCTGCGTGTTCTCCCAAAGCGAAAACCGTGCTGGCAATTCCTTTCTAAGAACTCCTCCCACGGCACCCCAGGTTCAGCTGCGGCCAAGTGGAAGGTGACCTCGGGCCTCAAGGTTGAGTTCCAGTGTTTCACGTCAGGGGAGTTGGGTGTGCAGGGGTCTCCAATGAGGCCATACTCCACCACGGAGTGCCTTAACCCTGCGACGCTCCTGGGGACACACAGGATAGGAGCCCATTCACCAGTTTCGCCTGATGACCTCTCTCCGTGCCGGAACGGCGGCCTCTGGCTTCTGAGGAACCTTCGTGTAAGCAGGCCCCTGGAGACAGCTCTTCACATTCGTAGCTAGGGCAGTGTACTCCTCTCTGGGTTGCCTAGGTGGAGTGCCCCCGTCGTCAAAGAGACTCGCGAAAGCAGCGCTGGGCGGACTCCCTTTGCCGGTCGAACGGCCTCCTTGACTGAAAGACAGCTGCAGTGCCAAAAGACACCGTGCTGACGACGGGCTCCAGGAAGAGACTCGGGACAGCACTCGCATAGAAGCGAAAGCTAGGCTGTGCGCCCAGCCTGAGGAGCAGTACGTACGTTTGCCACACTTCTTTACACAGCTAGGCATGAGCCAGAGAGCCTTGGTCACTGAGGCCTACCTAAGGGACTGCCATACTTACCCAGTAGATCCCACGCAGAGGTCCCTGTGCCCAAAAGTGCCTCCACGGAAGGGCCCTGTTCCTCCCGTTGTGTTTCCTTGAGGTAATCAGAAACCGCTGAGGATCCCTACGTGAGCTCAGGTTTGAAGCTGGGCGACCCTGGCCGACCCTTATTCCCCTCCGTGGCAGACGAGACAGGGGCGGGTCCTAAGCGGCCTGAAGCACACTCCTCGCGCCCACCTTCTCTTTGCTGCCCGAAGGCCTCCCATAAGAAGTCTGAGTTTACTCGTGACAGAAGAAGTCTGAGTTTACTCGTGTGAGGCCTGCGGCTCTCTCTCAGTTCCTTGCTGGGAGCTTCAGCAGGAGCGCTCTGGAGCCCGCCGGCAAAAGAACTGTGAGTCCCCGCGCCCCACCCCGGCCTCAAGCAAAAGTCCAGGTTTCCCCCGTTAGGAACACCTCGGAGTGCCAGAGGGAGCGGAGGGGCATGCGTTAACGGAACGCTTCAACCGTGTAAGGTATTTCACGAGACACTGTGCACTCACGTTCCTTGTAACAACTGTCAAAGGGCACTGTATGCCTTCCAACTCCTCGGCTGTGTTTGAGCCACAGGAAGGAAACGCGTTCGTTGGATTAAGCTCCGTGAACGTGCAACGATGATGGCGAAGCGCTGCCCTGTTCACTCGAAAGCTCTCGTTTGTACGGCCTTCACACGGCCTCAAGGTACGCAGTTCTAAACAGCCTTACATTCCCGGCTGCTGTGCCCCCAATTAGGAATTGGGGCTCTTCTGTGAAACACCAATGTGCGTCCCAAAGGAAACCGGGGGGCTCCCCCAGGACGTCTGCGTAGGGCAGTCGGTTGCCAGATATTTACTACCAGCCGGAGAAAGAGAAAAAGGACAGCTTTCCCAGGGACAATTCTGCCCCCTTGGGACCATCCAGAATCACCAAAGCCTAAACTTGGCACGGCCTGGGGAACGCTCTTCCGCATGTCCAGCAATCCCCGCGTCAAAACCTTTCTCAGCAGAGGCAGGCACTCTCTCCCTTGTACTACATAGCTCGGCAGAGCCTTCCGAGAAACATGCTGCGTCATTCAGCTTGAAAGTGGGACGCGGATGGGAGAGTACGCTTTCTCCCCGTTTGGAGGCGCCTTGCGCTTGGCTTCAAAGCGGCCCGAACAGCACTAGCGGCCCGACGTCTCTGCACGGCAGGATTGTCGTTGTGGGCCAAGGCTGCGTGTTCTCCCAAAGCGAAAACCGTGCTGGCAATTCCTTTCTAAGAACTCCTCCCACGGCACCCCAGGTTCAGCTGCGGCCAAGTGGAAGGTGACCTCGGGCCTCAAGGTTGAGTTCCAGTGTTTCACGTCAGGGGAGTTGGGTGTGCAGGGGTCTCCAATGAGGCCATACTCCACCACGGAGTGCCTTAACCCTGCGACGCTCCTGGGGACACACAGGATAGGAGCCCATTCACCAGTTTCGCATGATGACCTCTCTCCGTGCCGGAACGGCGGCCTCTGGCTTCTGAGGAACCTTCGTGTAAGCAGGCCCCTGGAGACAGCTCTTCACATTCGTAGCTAGGGCAGTGTACTCCTCTCTGGGTTGCCTAGGTGGAGTGCCCCCGTCGTCAAAGAGACTCGCGAAAGCAGCGCTGGGCGGACTCCCTTTGCCGGTCGAACGGCCTCCTTGACTGAAAGACAGCTGCAGTGCCAAAAGACACCGTGCTGACGACGGGCTCCAGGAAGAGACTCGGGACAGCACTCGCATAGAAGCGAAAGCTAGGCTGTGCGCCCAGCCTGAGGAGCAGTACGTACGTTTGCCACACTTCTTTACACAGCTAGGCATGAGCCAGAGAGCCTTGGTCACTGAGGCCTACCTAAGGGACTGCCATACTTACCCAGTAGATCCCACGCAGAGGTCCCTGTGCCCAAAAGTGCCTCCACGGAAGGGCCCTGTTCCTCCCGTTGTGTTTCCTTGAGGTAATCAGAAACCGCTGAGGATCCCTACGTGAGCTCAGGTTTGAAGCTGGGCGACCCTGGCCGACCCTTATTCCCCTCCGTGGCAGACGAGACAGGGGCGGGTCCTAAGCGGCCTGAAGCACACTCCTCGCGCCCACCTTCTCTTTGCTGCCCGAAGGCCTCCCATAAGAAGTCTGAGTTTACTCGTGACAGAAGAAGTCTGAGTTTACTCGTGTGAGGCCTGCGGCTCTCTCTCAGTTCCTTGCTGGGAGCTTCAGCAGGAGCGCTCTGGAGCCCGCCGGCAAAAGAACTGTGAGTCCCCGCGCCCCACCCCGGCCTCAAGCAAAAGTCCAGGTTTCCCCCGTTAGGAACACCTCGGAGTGCCAGAGGGAGCGGAGGGGCATGCGTTAACGGAACGCTTCAACCGTGTAAGGTATTTCACGAGACACTGTGCACTCACGTTCCTTGTAACAACTGTCAAAGGGCACTGTATGCCTTCCAACTCCTCGGCTGTGTTTGAGCCACAGGAAGGAAACGCGTTCGTTGGATTAAGCTCCGTGAACGTGCAACGATGATGGCGAAGCGCTGCCCTGTTCACTCGAAAGCTCTCGTTTGTACGGCCTTCACACGGCCTCAAGGTACGCAGTTCTAAACAGCCTTACATTCCCGGCTGCTGTGCCCCCAATTAGGAATTGGGGCTCTTCTGTGAAACACCAATGTGCGTCCCAAAGGAAACCGGGGGGCTCCCCCAGGACGTCTGCGTAGGGCAGTCGGTTGCCAGATATTTACTACCAGCCGGAGAAAGAGAAAAAGGACAGCTTTCCCAGGGACAATTCTGCCCCCTTGGGACCATCCAGAATCACCAAAGCCTAAACTTGGCACGGCCTGGGGAACGCTCTTCCGCATGTCCAGCAATCCCCGCGTCAAAACCTTTCTCAGCAGAGGCAGGCACTCTCTCCCTTGTACTACATAGCTCGGCAGAGCCTTCCGAGAAACATGCTGCGTCATTCAGCTTGAAAGTGGGACGCGGATGGGAGAGTACGCTTTCTCCCCGTTTGGAGGCGCCTTGCGCTTGGCTTCAAAGCGGCCCGAACAGCACTAGCGGCCCGACGTCTCTGCACGGCAGGATTGTCGTTGTGGGCCAAGGCTGCGTGTTCTCCCAAAGCGAAAACCGTGCTGGCAATTCCTTTCTAAGAACTCCTCCCACGGCACCCCAGGTTCAGCTGCGGCCAAGTGGAAGGTGACCTCGGGCCTCAAGGTTGAGTTCCAGTGTTTCACGTCAGGGGAGTTGGGTGTGCAGGGGTCTCCAATGAGGCCATACTCCACCACGGAGTGCCTTAACCCTGCGACGCTCCTGGGGACACACAGGATAGGAGCCCATTCACCAGTTTCGCCTGATGACCTCTCTCCGTGCCGGAACGGCGGCCTCTGGCTTCTGAGGAACCTTCGTGTAAGCAGGCCCCTGGAGACAGCTCTTCACATTCGTAGCTAGGGCAGTGTACTCCTCTCTGGGTTGCCTAGGTGGAGTGCCCCCGTCGTCAAAGAGACTCGCGAAAGCAGCGCTGGGCGGACTCCCTTTGCCGGTCGAACGGCCTCCTTGACTGAAAGACAGCTGCAGTGCCAAAAGACACCGTGCTGACGACGGGCTCCAGGAAGAGACTCGGGACAGCACTCGCATAGAAGCGAAAGCTAGGCTGTGCGCCCAGCCTGAGGAGCAGTACGTACGTTTGCCACACTTCTTTACACAGCTAGGCATGAGCCAGAGAGCCTTGGTCACTGAGGCCTACCTAAGGGACTGCCATACTTACCCAGTAGATCCCACGCAGAGGTCCCTGTGCCCAAAAGTGCCTCCACGGAAGGGCCCTGTTCCTCCCGTTGTGTTTCCTTGAGGTAATCAGAAACCGCTGAGGATCCCTACGTGAGCTCAGGTTTGAAGCTGGGCGACCCTGGCCGACCCTTATTCCCCTCCGTGGCAGACGAGACAGGGGCGGGTCCTAAGCGGCCTGAAGCACACTCCTCGCGCCCACCTTCTCTTTGCTGCCCGAAGGCCTCCCATAAGAAGTCTGAGTTTACTCGTGACAGAAGAAGTCTGAGTTTACTCGTGTGAGGCCTGCGGCTCTCTCTCAGTTCCTTGCTGGGAGCTTCAGCAGGAGCGCTCTGGAGCCCGCCGGCAAAAGAACTGTGAGTCCCCGCGCCCCACCCCGGCCTCAAGCAAAAGTCCAGGTTTCCCCCGTTAGGAACACCTCGGAGTGCCAGAGGGAGCGGAGGGGCATGCGTTAACGGAACGCTTCAACCGTGTAAGGTATTTCACGAGACACTGTGCACTCACGTTCCTTGTAACAACTGTCAAAGGGCACTGTATGCCTTCCAACTCCTCGGCTGTGTTTGAGCCACAGGAAGGAAACGCGTTCGTTGGATTAAGCTCCGTGAACGTGCAACGATGATGGCGAAGCGCTGCCCTGTTCACTCGAAAGCTCTCGTTTGTACGGCCTTCACACGGCCTCAAGGTACGCAGTTCTAAACAGCCTTACATTCCCGGCTGCTGTGCCCCCAATTAGGAATTGGGGCTCTTCTGTGAAACACCAATGTGCGTCCCAAAGGAAACCGGGGGGCTCCCCCAGGACGTCTGCGTAGGGCAGTCGGTTGCCAGATATTTACTACCAGCCGGAGAAAGAGAAAAAGGACAGCTTTCCCAGGGACAATTCTGCCCCCTTGGGACCATCCAGAATCACCAAAGCCTAAACTTGGCACGGCCTGGGGAACGCTCTTCCGCATGTCCAGCAATCCCCGCGTCAAAACCTTTCTCAGCAGAGGCAGGCACTCTCTCCCTTGTACTACATAGCTCGGCAGAGCCTTCCGAGAAACATGCTGCGTCATTCAGCTTGAAAGTGGGACGCGGATGGGAGAGTACGCTTTCTCCCCGTTTGGAGGCGCCTTGCGCTTGGCTTCAAAGCGGCCCGAACAGCACTAGCGGCCCGACGTCTCTGCACGGCAGGATTGTCGTTGTGGGCCAAGGCTGCGTGTTCTCCCAAAGCGAAAACCGTGCTGGCAATTCCTTTCTAAGAACTCCTCCCACGGCACCCCAGGTTCAGCTGCGGCCAAGTGGAAGGTGACCTCGGGCCTCAAGGTTGAGTTCCAGTGTTTCACGTCAGGGGAGTTGGGTGTGCAGGGGTCTCCAATGAGGCCATACTCCACCACGGAGTGCCTTAACCCTGCGACGCTCCTGGGGACACACAGGATAGGAGCCCATTCACCAGTTTCGCCTGATGACCTCTCTCCGTGCCGGAACGGCGGCCTCTGGCTTCTGAGGAACCTTCGTGTAAGCAGGCCCCTGGAGACAGCTCTTCACATTCGTAGCTAGGGCAGTGTACTCCTCTCTGGGTTGCCTAGGTGGAGTGCCCCCGTCGTCAAAGAGACTCGCGAAAGCAGCGCTGGGCGGACTCCCTTTGCCGGTCGAACGGCCTCCTTGACTGAAAGACAGCTGCAGTGCCAAAAGACACCGTGCTGACGACGGGCTCCAGGAAGAGACTCGGGACAGCACTCGCATAGAAGCGAAAGCTAGGCTGTGCGCCCAGCCTGAGGAGCAGTACGTACGTTTGCCACACTTCTTTACACAGCTAGGCATGAGCCAGAGAGCCTTGGTCACTGAGGCCTACCTAAGGGACTGCCATACTTACCCAGTAGATCCCACGCAGAGGTCCCTGTGCCCAAAAGTGCCTCCACGGAAGGGCCCTGTTCCTCCCGTTGTGTTTCCTTGAGGTAATCAGAAACCGCTGAGGATCCCTACGTGAGCTCAGGTTTGAAGCTGGGCGACCCTGGCCGACCCTTATTCCCCTCCGTGGCAGACGAGACAGGGGCGGGTCCTAAGCGGCCTGAAGCACACTCCTCGCGCCCACCTTCTCTTTGCTGCCCGAAGGCCTCCCATAAGAAGTCTGAGTTTACTCGTGACAGAAGAAGTCTGAGTTTACTCGTGTGAGGCCTGCGGCTCTCTCTCAGTTCCTTGCTGGGAGCTTCAGCAGGAGCGCTCTGGAGCCCGCCGGCAAAAGAACTGTGAGTCCCCGCGCCCCACCCCGGCCTCAAGCAAAAGTCCAGGTTTCCCCCGTTAGGAACACCTCGGAGTGCCAGAGGGAGCGGAGGGGCATGCGTTAACGGAACGCTTCAACCGTGTAAGGTATTTCACGAGACACTGTGCACTCACGTTCGTTGTAACAACTGTCAAAGGGCACTGTATGCCTTCCAACTCCTCGGCTGTGTTTGAGCCACAGGAAGGAAACGCGTTCGTTGGATTAAGCTCCGTGAACGTGCAACGATGATGGCGAAGCGCTGCCCTGTTCACTCGAAAGCTCTCGTTTGTACGGCCTTCACACGGCCTCAAGGTACGCAGTTCTAAACAGCCTTACATTCCCGGCTGCTGTGCCCCCAATTAGGAATTGGGGCTCTTCTGTGAAACACCAATGTGCGTCCCAAAGGAAACCGGGGGGCTCCCCCAGGACGTCTGCGTAGGGCAGTCGGTTGCCAGATATTTACTACCAGCCGGAGAAAGAGAAAAAGGACAGCTTTCCCAGGGACAATTCTGCCCCCTTGGGACCATCCAGAATCACCAAAGCCTAAACTTGGCACGGCCTGGGGAACGCTCTTCCGCATGTCCAGCAATCCCCGCGTCAAAACCTTTCTCAGCAGAGGCAGGCACTCTCTCCCTTGTACTACATAGCTCGGCAGAGCCTTCCGAGAAACATGCTGCGTCATTCAGCTTGAAAGTGGGACGCGGATGGGAGAGTACGCTTTCTCCCCGTTTGGAGGCGCCTTGCGCTTGGCTTCAAAGCGGCCCGAACAGCACTAGCGGCCCGACGTCTCTGCACGGCAGGATTGTCGTTGTGGGCCAAGGCTGCGTGTTCTCCCAAAGCGAAAACCGTGCTGGCAATTCCTTTCTAAGAACTCCTCCCACGGCACCCCAGGTTCAGCTGCGGCCAAGTGGAAGGTGACCTCGGGCCTCAAGGTTGAGTTCCAGTGTTTCACGTCAGGGGAGTTGGGTGTGCAGGGGTCTCCAATGAGGCCATACTCCACCACGGAGTGCCTTAACCCTGCGACGCTCCTGGGGACACACAGGATAGGAGCCCATTCACCAGTTTCGCCTGATGACCTCTCTCCGTGCCGGAACGGCGGCCTCTGGCTTCTGAGGAACCTTCGTGTAAGCAGGCCCCTGGAGACAGCTCTTCACATTCGTAGCTAGGGCAGTGTACTCCTCTCTGGGTTGCCTAGGTGGAGTGCCCCCGTCGTCAAAGAGACTCGCGAAAGCAGCGCTGGGCGGACTCCCTTTGCCGGTCGAACGGCCTCCTTGACTGAAAGACAGCTGCAGTGCCAAAAGACACCGTGCTGACGACGGGCTCCAGGAAGAGACTCGGGACAGCACTCGCATAGAAGCGAAAGCTAGGCTGTGCGCCCAGCCTGAGGAGCAGTACGTACGTTTGCCACACTTCTTTACACAGCTAGGCATGAGCCAGAGAGCCTTGGTCACTGAGGCCTACCTAAGGGACTGCCATACTTACCCAGTAGATCCCACGCAGAGGTCCCTGTGCCCAAAAGTGCCTCCACGGAAGGGCCCTGTTCCTCCCGTTGTGTTTCCTTGAGGTAATCAGAAACCGCTGAGGATCCCTACGTGAGCTCAGGTTTGAAGCTGGGCGACCCTGGCCGACCCTTATTCCCCTCCGTGGCAGACGAGACAGGGGCGGGTCCTAAGCGGCCTGAAGCACACTCCTCGCGCCCACCTTCTCTTTGCTGCCCGAAGGCCTCCCATAAGAAGTCTGAGTTTACTCGTGACAGAAGAAGTCTGAGTTTACTCGTGTGAGGCCTGCGGCTCTCTCTCAGTTCCTTGCTGGGAGCTTCAGCAGGAGCGCTCTGGAGCCCGCCGGCAAAAGAACTGTGAGTCCCCGCGCCCCACCCCGGCCTCAAGCAAAAGTCCAGGTTTCCCCCGTTAGGAACACCTCGGAGTGCCAGAGGGAGCGGAGGGGCATGCGTTAACGGAACGCTTCAACCGTGTAAGGTATTTCACGAGACACTGTGCACTCACGTTCCTTGTAACAACTGTCAAAGGGCACTGTATGCCTTCCAACTCCTCGGCTGTGTTTGAGCCACAGGAAGGAAACGCGTTCGTTGGATTAAGCTCCGTGAACGTGCAACGATGATGGCGAAGCGCTGCCCTGTTCACTCGAAAGCTCTCGTTTGTACGGCCTTCACACGGCCTCAAGGTACGCAGTTCTAAACAGCCTTACATTCCCGGCTGCTGTGCCCCCAATTAGGAATTGGGGCTCTTCTGTGAAACACCAATGTGCGTCCCAAAGGAAACCGGGGGGCTCCCCCAGGACGTCTGCGTAGGGCAGTCGGTTGCCAGATATTTACTACCAGCCGGAGAAAGAGAAAAAGGACAGCTTTCCCAGGGACAATTCTGCCCCCTTGGGACCATCCAGAATCACCAAAGCCTAAACTTGGCACGGCCTGGGGAACGCTCTTCCGCATGTCCAGCAATCCCCGCGTCAAAACCTTTCTCAGCAGAGGCAGGCACTCTCTCCCTTGTACTACATAGCTCGGCAGAGCCTTCCGAGAAACATGCTGCGTCATTCAGCTTGAAAGTGGGACGCGGATGGGAGAGTACGCTTTCTCCCCGTTTGGAGGCGCCTTGCGCTTGGCTTCAAAGCGGCCCGAACAGCACTAGCGGCCCGACGTCTCTGCACGGCAGGATTGTCGTTGTGGGCCAAGGCTGCGTGTTCTCCCAAAGCGAAAACCGTGCTGGCAATTCCTTTCTAAGAACTCCTCCCACGGCACCCCAGGTTCAGCTGCGGCCAAGTGGAAGGTGACCTCGGGCCTCAAGGTTGAGTTCCAGTGTTTCACGTCAGGGGAGTTGGGTGTGCAGGGGTCTCCAATGAGGCCATACTCCACCACGGAGTGCCTTAACCCTGCGACGCTCCTGGGGACACACAGGATAGGAGCCCATTCACCAGTTTCGCCTGATGACCTCTCTCCGTGCCGGAACGGCGGCCTCTGGCTTCTGAGGAACCTTCGTGTAAGCAGGCCCCTGGAGACAGCTCTTCACATTCGTAGCTAGGGCAGTGTACTCCTCTCTGGGTTGCCTAGGTGGAGTGCCCCCGTCGTCAAAGAGACTCGCGAAAGCAGCGCTGGGCGGACTCCCTTTGCCGGTCGAACGGCCTCCTTGACTGAAAGACAGCTGCAGTGCCAAAAGACACCGTGCTGACGACGGGCTCCAGGAAGAGACTCGGGACAGCACTCTCCTAGAAGCGAAAGCTAGGCTGTGCGCCCAGCCTGAGGAGCAGTACGTACGTTTGCCACACTTCTTTACACAGCTAGGCATGAGCCAGAGAGCCTTGGTCACTGAGGCCTACCTAAGGGACTGCCATACTTACCCAGTAGATCCCACGCAGAGGTCCCTGTGCCCAAAAGTGCCTCCACGGAAGGGCCCTGTTCCTCCCGTTGTGTTTCCTTGAGGTAATCAGAAACCGCTGAGGATCCCTACGTGAGCTCAGGTTTGAAGCTGGGCGACCCTGGCCGACCCTTATTCCCCTCCGTGGCAGACGAGACAGGGGCGGGTCCTAAGCGGCCTGAAGCACACTCCTCGCGCCCACCTTCTCTTTGCTGCCCGAAGGCCTCCCATAAGAAGTCTGAGTTTACTCGTGACAGAAGAAGTCTGAGTTTACTCGTGTGAGGCCTGCGGCTCTCTCTCAGTTCCTTGCTGGGAGCTTCAGCAGGAGCGCTCTGGAGCCCGCCGGCAAAAGAACTGTGAGTCCCCGCGCCCCACCCCGGCCTCAAGCAAAAGTCCAGGTTTCCCCCGTTAGGAACACCTCGGAGTGCCAGAGGGAGCGGAGGGGCATGCGTTAACGGAACGCTTCAACCGTGTAAGGTATTTCACGAGACACTGTGCACTCACGTTCCTTGTAACAACTGTCAAAGGGCACTGTATGCCTTCCAACTCCTCGGCTGTGTTTGAGCCACAGGAAGGAATCGCGTTCGTTGGATTAAGCTCCGTGAACGTGCAACGATGATGGCGAAGCGCTGCCCTGTTCACTCGAAAGCTCTCGTTTGTACGGCCTTCACACGGCCTCAAGGTACGCAGTTCTAAACAGCCTTACATTCCACGCTGCTGTGCCCCCAATTAGGAATTGGGGCTCTTCTGTGAAACACCAATGTGCGTCCCAAAGGAAACCGGGGGGCTCCCCCAGGACGTCTGCGTAGGGCAGTCGGTTGCCAGATATTTACTACCAGCCGGAGAAAGAGAAAAAGGACAGCTTTCCCAGGGACAATTCTGCCCCCTTGGGACCATCCAGAATCACCAAAGCCTAAACTTGGCACGGCCTGGGGAACGCTCTTCCGCATGTCCAGCAATCCCCGCGTCAAAACCTTTCTCAGCAGAGGCAGGCACTCTCTCCCTTGTACTACATAGCTCGGCAGAGCCTTCCGAGAAACATGCTGCGTCATTCAGCTTGAAAGTGGGACGCGGATGGGAGAGTACGCTTTCTCCCCGTTTGGAGGCGCCTTGCGCTTGGCTTCAAAGCGGCCCGAACAGCACTAGCGGCCCGACGTCTCTGCACGGCAGGATTGTCGTTGTGGGCCAAGGCTGCGTGTTCTCCCAAAGCGAAAACCGTGCTGGCAATTCCTTTCTAAGAACTCCTCCCACGGCACCCCAGGTTCAGCTGCGGCCAAGTGGAAGGTGACCTCGGGCCTCAAGGTTGAGTTCCAGTGTTTCACGTCAGGGGAGTTGGGTGTGCAGGGGTCTCCAATGAGGCCATACTCCACCACGGAGTGCCTTAACCCTGCGACGCTCCTGGGGACACACAGGATAGGAGCCCATTCACCAGTTTCGCCTGATGACCTCTCTCCGTGCCGGAACGGCGGCCTCTGGCTTCTGAGGAACCTTCGTGTAAGCAGGCCCCTGGAGACAGCTCTTCACATTCGTAGCTAGGGCAGTGTACTCCTCTCTGGGTTGCCTAGGTGGAGTGCCCCCGTCGTCAAAGAGACTCGCGAAAGCAGCGCTGGGCGGACTCCCTTTGCCGGTCGAACGGCCTCCTTGACTGAAAGACAGCTGCAGTGCCAAAAGACACCGTGCTGACGACGGGCTCCAGGAAGAGACTCGGGACAGCACTCGCATAGAAGCGAAAGCTAGGCTGTGCGCCCAGCCTGAGGAGCAGTACGTACGTTTGCCACACTTCTTTACACAGCTAGGCATGAGCCAGAGAGCCTTGGTCACTGAGGCCTACCTAAGGGACTGCCATACTTACCCAGTAGATCCCACGCAGAGGTCCCTGTGCCCAAAAGTGCCTCCACGGAAGGGCCCTGTTCCTCCCGTTGTGTTTCCTTGAGGTAATCAGAAACCGCTGAGGATCCCTACGTGAGCTCAGGTTTGAAGCTGGGCGACCCTGGCCGACCCTTATTCCCCTCCGTGGCAGACGAGACAGGGGCGGGTCCTAAGCGGCCTGAAGCACACTCCTCGCGCCCACCTTCTCTTTGCTGCCCGAAGGCCTCCCATAAGAAGTCTGAGTTTACTCGTGACAGAAGAAGTCTGAGTTTACTCGTGTGAGGCCTGCGGCTCTCTCTCAGTTCCTTGCTGGGAGCTTCAGCAGGAGCGCTCTGGAGCCCGCCGGCAAAAGAACTGTGAGTCCCCGCGCCCCACCCCGGCCTCAAGCAAAAGTCCAGGTTTCCCCCGTTAGGAACACCTCGGAGTGCCAGAGGGAGCGGAGGGGCATGCGTTAACGGAACGCTTCAACCGTGTAAGGTATTTCACGAGACACTGTGCACTCACGTTCCTTGTAACAACTGTCAAAGGGCACTGTATGCCTTCCAACTCCTCGGCTGTGTTTGAGCCACAGGAAGGAAACGCGTTCGTTGGATTAAGCTCCGTGAACGTGCAACGATGATGGCGAAGCGCTGCCCTGTTCACTCGAAAGCTCTCGTTTGTACGGCCTTCACACGGCCTCAAGGTACGCAGTTCTAAACAGCCTTACATTCCCGGCTGCTGTGCCCCCAATTAGGAATTGGGGCTCTTCTGTGAAACACCAATGTGCGTCCCAAAGGAAACCGGGGGGCTCCCCCAGGACGTCTGCGTAGGGCAGTCGGTTGCCAGATATTTACTACCAGCCGGAGAAAGAGAAAAAGGACAGCTTTCCCAGGGACAATTCTGCCCCCTTGGGACCATCCAGAATCACCAAAGCCTAAACTTGGCACGGCCTGGGGAACGCTCTTCCGCATGTCCAGCAATCCCCGCGTCAAAACCTTTCTCAGCAGAGGCAGGCACTCTCTCCCTTGTACTACATAGCTCGGCAGAGCCTTCCGAGAAACATGCTGCGTCATTCAGCTTGAAAGTGGGACGCGGATGGGAGAGTACGCTTTCTCCCCGTTTGGAGGCGCCTTGCGCTTGGCTTCAAAGCGGCCCGAACAGCACTAGCGGCCCGACGTCTCTGCACGGCAGGATTGTCGTTGTGGGCCAAGGCTGCGTGTTCTCCCAAAGCGAAAACCGTGCTGGCAATTCCTTTCTAAGAACTCCTCCCACGGCACCCCAGGTTCAGCTGCGGCCAAGTGGAAGGTGACCTCGGGCCTCAAGGTTGAGTTCCAGTGTTTCACGTCAGGGGAGTTGGGTGTGCAGGGGTCTCCAATGAGGCCATACTCCACCACGGAGTGCCTTAACCCTGCGACGCTCCTGGGGACACACAGGATAGGAGCCCATTCACCAGTTTCGCCTGATGACCTCTCTCCGTGCCGGAACGGCGGCCTCTGGCTTCTGAGGAACCTTCGTGTAAGCAGGCCCCTGGAGACAGCTCTTCACATTCGTAGCTAGGGCAGTGTACTCCTCTCTGGGTTGCCTAGGTGGAGTGCCCCCGTCGTCAAAGAGACTCGCGAAAGCAGCGCTGGGCGGACTCCCTTTGCCGGTCGAACGGCCTCCTTGACTGAAAGACAGCTGCAGTGCCAAAAGACACCGTGCTGACGACGGGCTCCAGGAAGAGACTCGGGACAGCACTCTCCTAGAAGCGAAAGCTAGGCTGTGCGCCCAGCCTGAGGAGCAGTACGTACGTTTGCCACACTTCTTTACACAGCTAGGCATGAGCCAGAGAGCCTTGGTCACTGAGGCCTACCTAAGGGACTGCCATACTTACCCAGTAGATCCCACGCAGAGGTCCCTGTGCCCAAAAGTGCCTCCACGGAAGGGCCCTGTTCCTCCCGTTGTGTTTCCTTGAGGTAATCAGAAACCGCTGAGGATCCCTACGTGAGCTCAGGTTTGAAGCTGGGCGACCCTGGCCGACCCTTATTCCCCTCCGTGGCAGACGAGACAGGGGCGGGTCCTAAGCGGCCTGAAGCACACTCCTCGCGCCCACCTTCTCTTTGCTGCCCGAAGGCCTCCCATAAGAAGTCTGAGTTTACTCGTGACAGAAGAAGTCTGAGTTTACTCGTGTGAGGCCTGCGGCTCTCTCTCAGTTCCTTGCTGGGAGCTTCAGCAGGAGCGCTCTGGAGCCCGCCGGCAAAAGAACTGTGAGTCCCCGCGCCCCACCCCGGCCTCAAGCAAAAGTCCAGGTTTCCCCCGTTAGGAACACCTCGGAGTGCCAGAGGGAGCGGAGGGGCATGCGTTAACGGAACGCTTCAACCGTGTAAGGTATTTCACGAGACACTGTGCACTCACGTTCCTTGTAACAACTGTCAAAGGACACTGTATGCCTTCCAACTCCTCGGCTGTGTTTGAGCCACAGGAAGGAAACGCGTTCGTTGGATTAAGCTCCGTGAACGTGCAACGATGATGGCGAAGCGCTGCCCTGTTCACTCGAAAGCTCTCGTTTGTACGGCCTTCACACGGCCTCAAGGTACGCAGTTCTAAACAGCCTTACATTCCCGGCTGCTGTGCCCCCAATTAGGAATTGGGGCTCTTCTGTGAAACACCAATGTGCGTCCCAAAGGAAACCGGGGGGCTCCCCCAGGACGTCTGCGTAGGGCAGTCGGTTGCCAGATATTTACTACCAGCCGGAGAAAGAGAAAAAGGACAGCTTTCCCAGGGACAATTCTGCCCCCTTGGGACCATCCAGAATCACCAAAGCCTAAACTTGGCACGGCCTGGGGAACGCTCTTCCGCATGTCCAGCAATCCCCGCGTCAAAACCTTTCTCAGCAGAGGCAGGCACTCTCTCCCTTGTACTACATAGCTCGGCAGAGCCTTCCGAGAAACATGCTGCGTCATTCAGCTTGAAAGTGGGACGCGGATGGGAGAGTACGCTTTCTCCCCGTTTGGAGGCGCCTTGCGCTTGGCTTCAAAGCGGCCCGAACAGCACTAGCGGCCCGACGTCTCTGCACGGCAGGATTGTCGTTGTGGGCCAAGGCTGCGTGTTCTCCCAAAGCGAAAACCGTGCTGGCAATTCCTTTCTAAGAACTCCTCCCACGGCACCCCAGGTTCAGCTGCGGCCAAGTGGAAGGTGACCTCGGGCCTCAAGGTTGAGTTCCAGTGTTTCACGTCAGGGGAGTTGGGTGTGCAGGGGTCTCCAATGAGGCCATACTCCACCACGGAGTGCCTTAACCCTGCGACGCTCCTGGGGACACACAGGATAGGAGCCCATTCACCAGTTTCGCCTGATGACCTCTCTCCGTGCCGGAACGGCGGCCTCTGGCTTCTGAGGAACCTTCGTGTAAGCAGGCCCCTGGAGACAGCTCTTCACATTCGTAGCTAGGGCAGTGTACTCCTCTCTGGGTTGCCTAGGTGGAGTGCCCCCGTCGTCAAAGAGACTCGCGAAAGCAGCGCTGGGCGGACTCCCTTTGCCGGTCGAACGGCCTCCTTGACTGAAAGACAGCTGCAGTGCCAAAAGACACCGTGCTGACGACGGGCTCCAGGAAGAGACTCGGGACAGCACTCTCCTAGAAGCGAAAGCTAGGCTGTGCGCCCAGCCTGAGGAGCAGTACGTACGTTTGCCACACTTCTTTACACAGCTAGGCATGAGCCAGAGAGCCTTGGTCACTGAGGCCTACCTAAGGGACTGCCATACTTACCCAGTAGATCCCACGCAGAGGTCCCTGTGCCCAAAAGTGCCTCCACGGAAGGGCCCTGTTCCTCCCGTTGTGTTTCCTTGAGGTAATCAGAAACCGCTGAGGATCCCTACGTGAGCTCAGGTTTGAAGCTGGGCGACCCTGGCCGACCCTTATTCCCCTCCGTGGCAGACGAGACAGGGGCGGGTCCTAAGCGGCCTGAAGCACACTCCTCGCGCCCACCTTCTCTTTGCTGCCCGAAGGCCTCCCATAAGAAGTCTGAGTTTACTCGTGACAGAAGAAGTCTGAGTTTACTCGTGTGAGGCCTGCGGCTCTCTCTCAGTTCCTTGCTGGGAGCTTCAGCAGGAGCGCTCTGGAGCCCGCCGGCAAAAGAACTGTGAGTCCCCGCGCCCCACCCCGGCCTCAAGCAAAAGTCCAGGTTTCCCCCGTTAGGAACACCTCGGAGTGCCAGAGGGAGCGGAGGGGCATGCGTTAACGGAACGCTTCAACCGTGTAAGGTATTTCACGAGACACTGTGCACTCACGTTCCTTGTAACAACTGTCAAAGGGCACTGTATGCCTTCCAACTCCTCGGCTGTGTTTGAGCCACAGGAAGGAAACGCGTTCGTTGGATTAAGCTCCGTGAACGTGCAACGATGATGGCGAAGCGCTGCCCTGTTCACTCGAAAGCTCTCGTTTGTACGGCCTTCACACGGCCTCAAGGTACGCAGTTCTAAACAGCCTTACATTCCCGGCTGCTGTGCCCCCAATTAGGAATTGGGGCTCTTCTGTGAAACACCAATGTGCGTCCCAAAGGAAACCGGGGGGCTCCCCCAGGACGTCTGCGTAGGGCAGTCGGTTGCCAGATATTTACTACCAGCCGGAGAAAGAGAAAAAGGACAGCTTTCCCAGGGACAATTCTGCCCCCTTGGGACCATCCAGAATCACCAAAGCCTAAACTTGGCACGGCCTGGGGAACGCTCTTCCGCATGTCCAGCAATCCCCGCGTCAAAACCTTTCTCAGCAGAGGCAGGCACTCTCTCCCTTGTACTACATAGCTCGGCAGAGCCTTCCGAGAAACATGCTGCGTCATTCAGCTTGAAAGTGGGACGCGGATGGGAGAGTACGCTTTCTCCCCGTTTGGAGGCGCCTTGCGCTTGGCTTCAAAGCGGCCCGAACAGCACTAGCGGCCCGACGTCTCTGCACGGCAGGATTGTCGTTGTGGGCCAAGGCTGCGTGTTCTCCCAAAGCGAAAACCGTGCTGGCAATTCCTTTCTAAGAACTCCTCCCACGGCACCCCAGGTTCAGCTGCGGCCAAGTGGAAGGTGACCTCGGGCCTCAAGGTTGAGTTCCAGTGTTTCACGTCAGGGGAGTTGGGTGTGCAGGGGTCTCCAATGAGGCCATACTCCACCACGGAGTGCCTTAACCCTGCGACGCTCCTGGGGACACACAGGATAGGAGCCCATTCACCAGTTTCGCCTGATGACCTCTCTCCGTGCCGGAACGGCGGCCTCTGGCTTCTGAGGAACCTTCGTGTAAGCAGGCCCCTGGAGACAGCTCTTCACATTCGTAGCTAGGGCAGTGTACTCCTCTCTGGGTTGCCTAGGTGGAGTGCCCCCGTCGTCAAAGAGACTCGCGAAAGCAGCGCTGGGCGGACTCCCTTTGCCGGTCGAACGGCCTCCTTGACTGAAAGACAGCTGCAGTGCCAAAAGACACCGTGCTGACGACGGGCTCCAGGAAGAGACTCGGGACAGCACTCGCATAGAAGCGAAAGCTAGGCTGTGCGCCCAGCCTGAGGAGCAGTACGTACGTTTGCCACACTTCTTTACACAGCTAGGCATGAGCCAGAGAGCCTTGGTCACTGAGGCCTACCTAAGGGACTGCCATACTTACCCAGTAGATCCCACGCAGAGGTCCCTGTGCCCAAAAGTGCCTCCACGGAAGGGCCCTGTTCCTCCCGTTGTGTTTCCTTGAGGTAATCAGAAACCGCTGAGGATCCCTACGTGAGCTCAGGTTTGAAGCTGGGCGACCCTGGCCGACCCTTATTCCCCTCCGTGGCAGACGAGACAGGGGCGGGTCCTAAGCGGCCTGAAGCACACTCCTCGCGCCCACCTTCTCTTTGCTGCCCGAAGGCCTCCCATAAGAAGTCTGAGTTTACTCGTGACAGAAGAAGTCTGAGTTTACTCGTGTGAGGCCTGCGGCTCTCTCTCAGTTCCTTGCTGGGAGCTTCAGCAGGAGCGCTCTGGAGCCCGCCGGCAAAAGAACTGTGAGTCCCCGCGCCCCACCCCGGCCTCAAGCAAAAGTCCAGGTTTCCCCCGTTAGGAACACCTCGGAGTGCCAGAGGGAGCGGAGGGGCATGCGTTAACGGAACGCTTCAACCGTGTAAGGTATTTCACGAGACACTGTGCACTCACGTTCGTTGTAACAACTGTCAAAGGGCACTGTATGCCTTCCAACTCCTCGGCTGTGTTTGAGCCACAGGAAGGAAACGCGTTCGTTGGATTAAGCTCCGTGAACGTGCAACGATGATGGCGAAGCGCTGCCCTGTTCACTCGAAAGCTCTCGTTTGTACGGCCTTCACACGGCCTCAAGGTACGCAGTTCTAAACAGCCTTACATTCCACGCTGCTGTGCCCCCAATTAGGAATTGGGGCTCTTCTGTGAAACACCAATGTGCGTCCCAAAGGAAACCGGGGGGCTCCCCCAGGACGTCTGCGTAGGGCAGTCGGTTGCCAGATATTTACTACCAGCCGGAGAAAGAGAAAAAGGACAGCTTTCCCAGGGACAATTCTGCCCCCTTGGGACCATCCAGAATCACCAAAGCCTAAACTTGGCACGGCCTGGGGAACGCTCTTCCGCATGTCCAGCAATCCCCGCGTCAAAACCTTTCTCAGCAGAGGCAGGCACTCTCTCCCTTGTACTACATAGCTCGGCAGAGCCTTCCGAGAAACATGCTGCGTCATTCAGCTTGAAAGTGGGACGCGGATGGGAGAGTACGCTTTCTCCCCGTTTGGAGGCGCCTTGCGCTTGGCTTCAAAGCGGCCCGAACAGCACTAGCGGCCCGACGTCTCTGCACGGCAGGATTGTCGTTGTGGGCCAAGGCTGCGTGTTCTCCCAAAGCGAAAACCGTGCTGGCAATTCCTTTCTAAGAACTCCTCCCACGGCACCCCAGGTTCAGCTGCGGCCAAGTGGAAGGTGACCTCGGGCCTCAAGGTTGAGTTCCAGTGTTTCACGTCAGGGGAGTTGGGTGTGCAGGGGTCTCCAATGAGGCCATACTCCACCACGGAGTGCCTTAACCCTGCGACGCTCCTGGGGACACACAGGATAGGAGCCCATTCACCAGTTTCGCATGATGACCTCTCTCCGTGCCGGAACGGCGGCCTCTGGCTTCTGAGGAACCTTCGTGTAAGCAGGCCCCTGGAGACAGCTCTTCACATTCGTAGCTAGGGCAGTGTACTCCTCTCTGGGTTGCCTAGGTGGAGTGCCCCCGTCGTCAAAGAGACTCGCGAAAGCAGCGCTGGGCGGACTCCCTTTGCCGGTCGAACGGCCTCCTTGACTGAAAGACAGCTGCAGTGCCAAAAGACACCGTGCTGACGACGGGCTCCAGGAAGAGACTCGGGACAGCACTCTCCTAGAAGCGAAAGCTAGGCTGTGCGCCCAGCCTGAGGAGCAGTACGTACGTTTGCCACACTTCTTTACACAGCTAGGCATGAGCCAGAGAGCCTTGGTCACTGAGGCCTACCTAAGGGACTGCCATACTTACCCAGTAGCTCCCACACAGAGGTCCCTGTGCCCAAAAGTGCCTCCACGGAAGGGCCCTGTTCCTCCCGTTGTGTTTCCTTGAGGTAATCAGAAACCGCTGAGGATCCCTTCGTGAGATCAGGTTTGAAGCTGGGCGACCCTGGCCGACCCTTATTCCCCTCCGTGGCAGACGAGACAGGGGCGGGTCCTAAGCGACCTGAAGCACACTGTCGCGCCCACCTTCTCTTTTCTGCCGGAAGGCCTCCCATAAGAAGTCTGAGTTTACTCGTGACAGAAGAAGTCTGAGTTTACTCGTGTGAGGCCTGCGGCTCTCTCTCAGTTCCTTGCTGGGAGCTTCAGCAGGAGCGCTCTGGAGCCCGCCGGCAAAAGAACTGTGAGTCCCCGCGCCCCACCCCGGCCTCAAGCAAAAGTCCAGGTTTCCCCCGTTAGGAACACCTCGGAGTGCCAGAGGGAGCGGAGGGGCATGCGTTAACGGAACGCTTCAACCGTGTAAGGTATTTCACGAGACACTGTGCACGCACGTTCCTTGTAACAACTGTCAAAGGGCACTGTATGCCTTCCAACTCCTCGGCTGTGTTTGAGCCACAGGAAGGAAACGCGTTCGTTGGATTAAGCTCCGTGATCGTGCAACGATGATGGCGAAGCGCTGCCCTGTTCACTCGAAAGCTCTCGTTTGTACGGCCTTCACACGGCCTCAAGGTACGCAGTTCTAAACAGCCTTACATTCCACGCTGCTGTGCCCCAATTAGGAATTGGGGCTCTTCTGTGAAACACCAATGTGCGTCCCAAAGGAAACCGGGGGGCTCCCCCAGGACGTCTGCGTAGGGCAGTCGGTTGCCAGATATTTACTACCAGCCGGAGAAAGAGAAAAAGGACAGCTTTCCCAGGGACAATTCTGCCCCCTTGGGACCATCCAGAATCACCAAAGCCTAAACTTGGCACGGCCTGGGGAACGCTCTTCCGCATGTCCAGCAATCCCCGCGTCAAAACCTTTCTCAGCAGAGGCAGGCACTCTCTCCCTTGTACTACATAGCTCGGCAGAGCCTTCCGAGAAACATGCTGCGTCATTCAGCTTGAAAGTGGGACGCGGATGGGAGAGTACGCTTTCTCCCCGTTTGGAGGCGCCTTGAGCTTGGCTTCAAAGCGGCCCGAACAGCACTAGCGGCCCGACGTCTCTGCACGGCAGGATTGTCGTTGTGGGCCAAGGCTGCGTGTTCTCCCAAAGCGAAAACCGTGCTGGCAATTCCTTTCTAAGAACTCCTCCCACGGCACCCCAGGTTCAGCTGCGGCCAAGTGGAAGGTGACCTCGGGCCTCAAGGTTGAGTTCCAGTGTTTCACGTCAGGGGAGTTGGGTGTGCAGGGGTCTCCAATGAGGCCATACTCCACCACGGAGTGCCTTAACCCTGCGACGCTCCTGGGGACACACAGGATAGGAGCCCATTCACCAGTTTCGCATGATGACCTCTCTCCGTGCCGGAACGGCGGCCTCTGGCTTCTGAGGAACCTTCGTGTAAGCAGGCCCCTGGAGACAGCTCTTCACATTCGTAGCTAGGGCAGTGTACTCCTCTCTGGGTTGCCTAGGTGGAGTGCCCCCGTCGTCAAAGAGACTCGCGAAAGCAGCGCTGGGCGGACTCCCTTTGCCGGTCGAACGGCCTCCTTGACTGAAAGACAGCTGCAGTGCCAAAAGACACCGTGCTGACGACGGGCTCCAGGAAGAGACTCGGGACAGCACTCTCCTAGAAGCGAAAGCTAGGCTGTGCGCGCAGCCTGAGGAGCAGTACGTACGTTTGCCACACTTCTTTACACAGCTAGGCATGAGCCAGAGAGCCTTGGTCACTGAGGCCTACCTAAGGGACTGCCATACTTACCCAGTAGCTCCCACACAGAGGTCCCTGTGCCCAAAAGTGCCTCCACGGAAGGGCCCTGTTCCTCCCGTTGTGTTTCCTTGAGGTAATCAGAAACCGCTGAGGATCCCTATAGGAGCTCCGGTTTGAAGCTGGGCGACCCTGGCTAAACCTTATTCCCCTCCGTGGTAAACGAGACAGTGGCGGGTCCTAAGCTTGCCTGAAGTACACTGCTCGCGCCCACCTTCTCTTTGCTGCCGGAAGGCCTCCCACAAGACGTCTGAGTTTACTCGTGACAGCAGAAGTCTGAGTTTACGCGTGTGAGGCCTGCTGCTCTCGGTTCCTTGCTGGGAGCTTCAGCAGGAGCGCTCGGGAGCTCGCCGGCACAAGAACTGTGAGTCCCCTCGCCCCACCCCGGCCTCAAGCAAAAGTCCAGATTTCCCCCGTCAGGAACACCTCGGAGTGCCATAGGAGCGAAGAAGCGTGCGTTAACGGAGGGCCTCAACAGTGCTAGGGCTTTATTTCACGAGACACCGTGCACTCACGTTCGTTGTAACAACTGTCAAAGGGCACTGGATGCCTTCCAACTCCTCTCTGGCGTTTGAGCCACAGGAAGTAAATGCATTCGTTTGATTAAGCTCCGTGAACGTGCAACGACGATGGCGAAGCGCTGCCCTGTTCGCTCGAAAGCTCTCGTTTGTACGGCCTTCACACGGCCTCAAGGTACGCCGTGCTAAACAGCCTTACATTCCACGCTGGTGTGCCCCCAATTGGGAATGTGGGCTCTTCTGTGAGACACCAGTGTGCGTCCCAAAGGAAACCGGGGGGCGGGGGGGCTCCCCCAGGACGCCTGCGTACGGCAGTCGGTGGCCAGATGTTTACTTCCAGCCGGAGAAAGAGAAAAAGGACAGCTTTCCCAGGGACAATTCTGGACCCTTGGGAACATCCAGAATCACCAAAGCCTAAACTTGGCACGGCCTGGGGAACGCTCTTCCGCACGTCCAGCAATCCCCACGTCAAAACCTTTCTCGGCAGAGGCAGGCACTCTCTCCCTTGTACTAGATAGCTCGGCAGAGCCTCCCGAGAAACATGCTGCGTCATTCAGCTTGAAAGTGGGACGCGGATGGGAGAGTACGCTTTCTCCCCGTTTGGAGGCGCCGTGCGCTTGGCTTCAAAGCTGCCCGAACAGCACTAGCGGCCCGACGTCTCTGCACGGCAGGATTGTCGTTGTGGGCCGAGGCTGCGTGTTCTCTCAAAGCGGAAAACCGTGCTGGCAATACCTTGCTAGAAACTCCTCCCACGGCACTACATGTTCAGCTCCGGCCAAACGAAAGGTGACCTCAGGCCTCAAGGTAAGTTCCAGCGTTTCACGTCGGGGGAGTTGGGTGTGCAGGGCTTTCCATGAGGCCAGACTCCACCACGGAGTGCCTTAACTCTGCGACGCTCCTGGGGGCACACAGGATAGGAGCTCGTTCGCCAGTTTCGCAGGATGACTTCTCTCCGTGCCGGAACGGCGGCTCCTGGCTTCTAGAGGAACCTTAGCCTAAACAGGCCCCTGGAGAAAGCTCTTCACATTCAGAGCAAGGGCAAGGTACTGCTCTCTGGCTTGCCTGGGTTGAGTGCCCCAGTCGTCAAAGAGCCTCGCGAAAGCAGTGCTGCGCAGACTCCCTTTGCCGGTCGAACGGCCTCCTTGACTGAAAGAGAACTGCAGTGCCAAAAGGCACGGTGCTGACGACTGGCTCCAGGAAGAGACTCGGGACAGCACTCTCCTAGAAGCGAAAGCTAGGCTGTGCGCCCAGCCTGAGGAGCAGTACGTACGTTTGCCACACTTCTTTACACAGCTAGGCATGAGCCAGAGAGCCTTGGTCACTGAGGCCTACCTAAGGGACTGCCATACTTACCCAGTAGCTCCCACACAGAGGTCCCTGTGCCCAAAAGTGCCTCCACGGAAGGGCCCTGTTCCTCCCGTTGTGTTTCCTTGAGGTAATCAGAAACCGCTGAGGATCCCTACGTGAGATCAGGTTTGAAGCTGGGCGACCCTGGCCGACCCTTATTCCCCTCCGTGACAGACGAGACAGGGGCGGGTCCTAAGCGACCTGAAGCACACTGTTGCGCCCACCTTCTCTTTTCTGCCGGAAGGCCTCCCATAAGAAGTCTGAGTTTACTCGTGACAGAAGAAGTCTGAGTTTACTCGTGTGAGGCCTGCGGCTCTCTCTCAGTTCCTTGCTGGGAGCTTCAGCAGGAGCGCTCTGGAGCCCGCCGGCAAAAGAACTGTGAGTCCCCGCGCCCCACCCCGGCCTCAAGCAAAAGTCCAGGTTTCCCCCGTTAGGAACACCTCGGAGTGCCAGAGGGAGCGGAGGGGCATGCGTTAACGGAACGCTTCAACCGTGTAAGGTATTTCACGAGACACTGTGCACGCACGTTCCTTGTAACAACTGTCAAAGGGCACTGTATGCCTTCCAACTCCTCGGCTGTGTTTGAGCCACAGGAAGGAAACGCGTTCGTTGGATTAAGCTCCGTGATCGTGCAACGATGATGGCGAAGCGCTGCCCTGTTCACTCGAAAGCTCTCGTTTGTACGGCCTTCACACGGCCTCAAGGTACGCAGTTCTAAACAGCCTTACATTCCACGCTGCTGTGCCCCAATTAGGAATTGGGGCTCTTCTGTGAAACACCAATGTGCGTCCCAAAGGAAACCGGGGGGCTCCCCCAGGACGTCTGCGTAGGGCAGTCGGTTGCCAGATATTTACTACCAGCCGGAGAAAGAGAAAAAGGACAGCTTTCCCAGGGACAATTCTGCCCCCTTGGGACCATCCAGAATCACCAAAGCCTAAACTTGGCACGGCCTGGGGAACGCTCTTCCGCATGTCCAGCAATCCCCGCGTCAAAACCTTTCTCAGCAGAGGCAGGCACTCTCTCCCTTGTACTACATAGCTCGGCAGAGCCTTCCGAGAAACATGCTGCGTCATTCAGCTTGAAAGTGGGACGCGGATGGGAGAGTACGCTTTCTCCCCGTTTGGAGGCGCCTTGAGCTTGGCTTCAAAGCGGCCCGAACAGCACTAGCGGCCCGACGTCTCTGCACGGCAGGATTGTCGTTGTGGGCCAAGGCTGCGTGTTCTCCCAAAGCGAAAACCGTGCTGGCAATTCCTTTCTAAGAACTCCTCCCACGGCACCCCAGGTTCAGCTGCGGCCAAGTGGAAGGTGACCTCGGGCCTCAAGGTTGAGTTCCAGTGTTTCACGTCAGGGGAGTTGGGTGTGCAGGGGTCTCCAATGAGGCCATACTCCACCACGGAGTGCCTTAACCCTGCGACGCTCCTGGGGACACACAGGATAGGAGCCCATTCACCAGTTTCGCATGATGACCTCTCTCCGTGCCGGAACGGCGGCCTCTGGCTTCTGAGGAACCTTCGTGTAAGCAGGCCCCTGGAGACAGCTCTTCACATTCGTAGCTAGGGCAGTGTACTCCTCTCTGGGTTGCCTAGGTGGAGTGCCCCCGTCGTCAAAGAGACTCGCGAAAGCAGCGCTGGGCGGACTCCCTTTGCCGGTCGAACGGCCTCCTTAACTGAAAGACAGCTGCAGTGCCAAAAGACACCGTGCTGACGACGGGCTCCAGGAAGAGACTCGGGACAGCACTCTCCTAGAAGCGAAAGCTAGGCTGTGCGCGCAGCCTGAGGAGCAGTACGTACGTTTGCCACACTTCTTTACACAGCTAGGCATGAGCCAGAGAGCCTTGGTCACTGAGGCCTACCTAAGGGACTGCCATACTTACCCAGTAGCTCCCACACAGAGGTCCCTGTGCCCAAACGGGCCTCCACGGAAGGGCCCTGTTCCTCCCGTTGTGTTTCCTTGAGGTAATCAGAAACCGCTGAGGATCCCTATAGGAGCTCCGGTTTGAAGCTGGGCGACCCTGGCTAAACCTTATTCCCCTCCGTGGTAAACGAGACAGTGGCGGGTCCTAAGCTTGCCTGAAGTACACTGCTCGCGCCCACCTTCTCTTTGCTGCCGGAAGGCCTCCCACAAGACGTCTGAGTTTACTCGTGACAGCAGAAGTCTGAGTTTACGCGTGTGAGGCCTGCTGCTCTCGGTTCCTTGCTGGGAGCTTCAGCAGGAGCGCTCGGGAGCTCGCCGGCACAAGAACTGTGAGTCCCCTCGCCCCACCCCGGCCTCAAGCAAAAGTCCAGATTTCCCCCGTCAGGAACACCTCGGAGTGCCATAGGAGCGAAGAAGCGTGCGTTAACGGAGGGCCTCAACAGTGCTAGGGCTTTATTTCACGAGACACCGTGCACTCACGTTCGTTGTAACAACTGTCAAAGGGCACTGGATGCCTTCCAACTCCTCTCTGGCGTTTGAGCCACAGGAAGTAAATGCATTCGTTTGATTAAGCTCCGTGAACGTGCAACGACGATGGCGAAGCGCTGCCCTGTTCGCTCGAAAGCTCTCGTTTGTACGGCCTTCACACGGCCTCAAGGTACGCCGTGCTAAACAGCCTTACATTCCACGCTGGTGTGCCCCCAATTGGGAATGTGGGCTCTTCTGTGAGACACCAGTGTGCGTCCCAAAGGAAACCGGGGGGGGGCTCCCCCAGGACGCCTGCGTACGGCAGTCGGTGGCCAGATGTTTACTTCCAGCCGGAGAAAGAGAAAAAGGACAGCTTTCCCAGGGACAATTCTGGACCCTTGGGAACATCCAGAATCACCAAAGCCTAAACTTGGCACGGCCTGGGGAACGCTCTTCCGCACGTCCAGCAATCCCCACGTCAAAACCTTTCTCGGCAGAGGCAGGCACTCTCTCCCTTGTACTAGATAGCTCGGCAGAGCCTCCCGAGAAACATGCTGCGTCATTCAGCTTGAAAGTGGGACGCGGATGGGAGAGTACGCTTTCTCCCCGTTTGGAGGCGCCGTGCGCTTGGCTTCAAAGCTGCCCGAACAGCACTAGCGGCCCGACGTCTCTGCACGGCAGGATTGTCGTTGTGGGCCGAGGCTGCGTGTTCTCTCAAAGCGGAAAACCGTGCTGGCAATACCTTGCTAGAAACTCCTCCCACGGCACTACATGTTCAGCTCCGGCCAAACGAAAGGTGACCTCAGGCCTCAAGGTAAGTTCCAGCGTTTCACGTCGGGGGAGTTGGGTGTGCAGGGCTTTCCATGAGGCCAGACTCCACCACGGAGTGCCTTAACTCTGCGACGCTCCTGGGGGCACACAGGATAGGAGCTCGTTCGCCAGTTTCGCAGGATGACTTCTCTCCGTGCCGGAACGGCGGCTCCTGGCTTCTAGAGGAACCTTAGCCTAAACAGGCCCCTGGAGAAAGCTCTTCACATTCAGAGCAAGGGCAAGGTACTGCTCTCTGGCTTGCCTGGGTTGAGTGCCCCAGTCGTCAAAGAGCCTCGCGAAAGCAGTGCTGCGCAGACTCCCTTTGCCGGTCGAACGGCCTCCTTGACTGAAAGAGAACTGCAGTGCCAAAAGGCACGGTGCTGACGACTGGCTCCAGGAAGAGACTCGGGACAGCACTCTCCTAGAAGCGAAAGCTAGGCTGTGCGCCCAGCCTGAGGAGCAGTACGTACGTTTGCCACACTTCTTTACACAGCTAGGCATGAGCCAGAGAGCCTTGGTCACTGAGGCCTACCTAAGGTACTGCCATACTTACCCAGTAGATCCCACGCAGAGGTCCCTGTGCCCAAAAGTGCCTCCACGGAAGGGCCCTGTTCCTCCCGTTGTGTTTCCTTGAGGTAATCAGAAACCGCTGAGGATCCCTACGTGAGCTCAGGTTTGAAGCTGGGCGACCCTGGCCGACCCTTATTCCCCTCCGTGGCAGACGAGACAGGGGCGGGTCCTAAGCGGCCTGAAGCACACTCCTCGCGCCCACCTTCTCTTTGCTGCCCGAAGGCCTCCCATAAGAAGTCTGAGTTTACTCGTGACAGAAGAAGTCTGAGTTTACTCGTGTGAGGCCTGCGGCTCTCTCTCAGTTCCTTGCTGGGAGCTTCAGCAGGAGCGCTCTGGAGCCCGCCGGCAAAAGAACTGTGAGTCCCCGCGCCCCACCCCGGCCTCAAGCAAAAGTCCAGGTTTCCCCCGTTAGGAACACCTCGGAGTGCCAGAGGGAGCGGAGGGGCATGCGTTAACGGAACGCTTCAACCGTGTAAGGTATTTCACGAGACACTGTGCACTCACGTTCCTTGTAACAACTGTCAAAGGGCACTGTATGCCTTCCAACTCCTCGGCTGTGTTTGAGCCACAGGAAGGAAACGCGTTCGTTGGATTAAGCTCCGTGAACGTGCAACGATGATGGCGAAGCGCTGCCCTGTTCACTCGAAAGCTCTCGTTTGTACGGCCTTCACACGGCCTCAAGGTACGCAGTTCTAAACAGCCTTACATTCCACGCTGCTGTGCCCCCAATTAGGAATTGGGGCTCTTCTGTGAAACACCAATGTGCGTCCCAAAGGAAACCGGGGGGCTCCCCCAGGACGTCTGCGTAGGGCAGTCGGTTGCCAGATATTTACTACCAGCCGGAGAAAGAGAAAAAGGACAGCTTTCCCAGGGACAATTCTGCCCCCTTGGGACCATCCAGAATCACCAAAGCCTAAACTTGGCACGGCCTGGGGAACGCTCTTCCGCATGTCCAGCAATCCCCGCGTCAAAACCTTTCTCAGCAGAGGCAGGCACTCTCTCCCTTGTACTACATAGCTCGGCAGAGCCTCCCGAGAAACATGCTGCGTCATTCAGCTTGAAAGTGGGACGCGGATGGGAGAGTACGCTTTCTCCCCGTTTGGAGGCGCCTTGCGCTTGGCTTCAAAGCGGCCCGAACAGCACTAGCGGCCCGACGTCTCTGCACGGCAGGATTGTCGTTGTGGGCCAAGGCTGCGTGTTCTCCCAAAGCGAAAACCGTGCTGGCAATTCCTTTCTAAGAACTCCTCCCACGGCACCCCAGGTTCAGCTGCGGCCAAGTGGAAGGTGACCTCGGGCCTCAAGGTTGAGTTCCAGTGTTTCACGTCAGGGGAGTTGGGTGTGCAGGGGTCTCCAATGAGGCCATACTCCACCACGGAGTGCCTTAACCCTGCGACGCTCCTGGGGACACACAGGATAGGAGCCCATTCACCAGTTTCGCATGATGACCTCTCTCCGTGCCGGAACGGCGGCCTCTGGCTTCTGAGGAACCTTCGTGTAAGCAGGCCCCTGGAGACAGCTCTTCACATTCGTAGCTAGGGCAGTGTACTCCTCTCTGGGTTGCCTAGGTGGAGTGCCCCCGTCGTCAAAGAGACTCGCGAAAGCAGCGCTGGGCGGACTCCCTTTGCCGGTCGAACGGCCTCCTTGACTGAAAGACAGCTGCAGTGCCAAAAGACACCGTGCTGACGACGGGCTCCAGGAAGAGACTCGGGACAGCACTCTCCTAGAAGCGAAAGCTAGGCTGTGCGCCCAGCCTGAGGAGCAGTACGTACGTTTGCCACACTTCTTTACACAGCTAGGCATGAGCCAGAGAGCCTTGGTCACTGAGGCCTACCTAAGGGACTGCCATACTTACCCAGTAGATCCCACGCAGAGGTCCCTGTGCCCAAAAGTGCCTCCACGGAAGGGCCCTGTTCCTCCCGTTGTGTTTCCTTGAGGTAATCAGAAACCGCTGAGGATCCCTACGTGAGCTCAGGTTTGAAGCTGGGCGACCCTGGCCGACCCTTATTCCCCTCCGTGGCAGACGAGACAGAGGCGGGTCCTAAGCGGCCTGAAGCACACTGCTCGCGCCCACCTTCTCTTTGCTGCCGGAAGGCCTCCCATAAGAAGTCTGAGTTTACTCGTGACAGAAGAAGTCTGAGTTTACTCGTGTGAGGCCTGCGGCTCTCTCTCAGTTCCTTGCTGGGAGCTTCAGCAGGAGCGCTCTGGAGCCCGCCGGCAAAAGAACTGTGAGTCCCCGCGCCCCACCCCGGCCTCAAGCAAAAGTCCAGGTTTCCCCCGTTAGGAACACCTCGGAGTGCCAGAGGGAGCGGAGGGGCATGCGTTAACGGAACGCTTCAACCGTGTAAGGTATTTCACGAGACACTGTGCACGCACGTTCCTTGTAACAACTGTCAAAGGGCACTGTATGCCTTCCAACTCCTCGGCTGTGTTTGAGCCACAGGAAGGAAACGCGTTCGTTGGATTAAGCTCCGTGAACGTGCAACGATGATGGCGAAGCGCTGCCCTGTTCACTCGAAAGCTCTCGTTTGTACGGCCTTCACACGGCCTCAAGGTACGCAGTTCTAAACAGCCTTACATTCCACGCTGCTGTGCCCCAATTAGGAATTGGGGTTCTTCTGTGAAACACCAATGTGCGTCCCAAAGGAAACCGGGGGGCTCCCCCAGGACGTCTGCGTAGGGCAGTCGGTTGCCAGATATTTACTACCAGCCGGAGAAAGAGAAAAAGGACAGCTTTCCCAGGGACAATTCTGCCCCCTTGGGACCATCCAGAATCACCAAAGCCTAAACTTGGCACGGCCTGGGGAACGCTCTTCCGCATGTCCAGCAATCCCCGCGTCAAAACCTTTCTCAGCAGAGGCAGGCACTCTCTCCCTTGTACTACATAGCTCGGCAGAGCCTTCCGAGAAACATGCTGCGTCATTCAGCTTGAAAGTGGGACGCGGATGGGAGAGTACGCTTTCTCCCCGTTTGGAGGCGCCTTGAGCTTGGCTTCAAAGCGGCCCGAACAGCACTAGCGGCCCGACGTCTCTGCACGGCAGGATTGTCGTTGTGGGCCAAGGCTGCGTGTTCTCCCAAAGCGAAAACCGTGCTGGCAATTCCTTTCTAAGAACTCCTCCCACGGCACCCCAGGTTCAGCTGCGGCCAAGTGGAAGGTGACCTCGGGCCTCAAGGTTGAGTTCCAGTGTTTCACGTCAGGGGAGTTGGGTGTGCAGGGGTCTCCAATGAGGCCATACTCCACCACGGAGTGCCTTAACCCTGCGACGCTCCTGGGGACACACAGGATAGGAGCCCATTCACCAGTTTCGCATGATGACCTCTCTCCGTGCCGGAACGGCGGCCTCTGGCTTCTGAGGAACCTTCGTGTAAGCAGGCCCCTGGAGACAGCTCTTCACATTCGTAGCTAGGGCAGTGTACTCCTCTCTGGGTTGCCTAGGTGGAGTGCCCCCGTCGTCAAAGAGACTCGCGAAAGCAGCGCTGGGCGGACTCCCTTTGCCGGTCGAACGGCCTCCTTGACTGAAAGACAGCTGCAGTGCCAAAAGACACCGTGCTGACGACGGGCTCCAGGAAGAGACTCGGGACAGCACTCTCCTAGAAGCGAAAGCTAGGCTGTGCGCGCAGCCTGAGGAGCAGTACGTACGTTTGCCACACTTCTTTACACAGCTAGGCATGAGCCAGAGAGCCTTGGTCACTGAGGCCTACCTAAGGGACTGCCATACTTACCCAGTAGCTCCCACACAGAGGTCCCTGTGCCCAAACGGGCCTCCACGGAAGGGCCCTGTTCCTCCCGTTGTGTTTCCTTGAGGTAATCAGAAACCGCTGAGGATCCCTATAGGAGCTCCGGTTTGAAGCTGGGCGACCCTGGCTAAACCTTATTCCCCTCCGTGGTAAACGAGACAGTGGCGGGTCCTAAGCTGCCTGAAGTACACTGCTCGCGCCCACCTTCTCTTTGCTGCCGGAAGGCCTCCCACAAGACGTCTGAGTTTACTCGTGACAGCAGAAGTCTGAGTTTACGCGTGTGAGGCCTGCTGCTCTCGGTTCCTTGCTGGGAGCTTCAGCAGGAGCGCTCGGGAGCTCGCCGGCACAAGAACTGTGAGTCCCCTCGCCCCACCCCGGCCTCAAGCAAAAGTCCAGATTTCCCCCGTCAGGAACACCTCGGAGTGCCATAGGAGCGAAGAAGCGTGCGTTAACGGAGGGCCTCAACAGTGCTAGGGCTTTATTTCACGAGACACCGTGCACTCACGTTCGTTGTAACAACTGTCAAAGGGCACTGGATGCCTTCCAACTCCTCTCTGGCGTTTGAGCCACAGGAAGTAAATGCATTCGTTTGATTAAGCTCCGTGAACGTGCAACGACGATGGCGAAGCGCTGCCCTGTTCGCTCGAAAGCTCTCGTTTGTACGGCCTTCACACGGCCTCAAGGTACGCCGTGCTAAACAGCCTTACATTCCACGCTGGTGTGCCCCCAATTGGGAATGTGGGCTCTTCTGTGAGACACCAGTGTGCGTCCCAAAGGAAACCGGGGGGGGGGCTCCCCCAGGACGCCTGCGTACGGCAGTCGGTGGCCAGATGTTTACTTCCAGCCGGAGAAAGAGAAAAAGGACAGCTTTCCCAGGGACAATTCTGGACCCTTGGGAACATCCAGAATCACCAAAGCCTAAACTTGGCACGGCCTGGGGAACGCTCTTCCGCACGTCCAGCAATCCCCACGTCAAAACCTTTCTCGGCAGAGGCAGGCACTCTCTCCCTTGTACTAGATAGCTCGGCAGAGCCTCCCGAGAAACATGCTGCGTCATTCAGCTTGAAAGTGGGACGCGGATGGGAGAGTACGCTTTCTCCCCGTTTGGAGGCGCCGTGCGCTTGGCTTCAAAGCTGCCCGAACAGCACTAGCGGCCCGACGTCTCTGCACGGCAGGATTGTCGTTGTGGGCCGAGGCTGCGTGTTCTCTCAAAGCGGAAAACCGTGCTGGCAATACCTTGCTAGAAACTCCTCCCACGGCACTACATGTTCAGCTCCGGCCAAACGAAAGGTGACCTCAGGCCTCAAGGTAAGTTCCAGCGTTTCACGTCGGGGGAGTTGGGTGTGCAGGGGTTTCCATGAGGCCAGACTCCACCACGGAGTGCCTTAACTCTGCGACGCTCCTGGGGGCACACAGGATAGGAGCTCGTTCGCCAGTTTCGCAGGATGACTTCTCTCCGTGCCGGAACGGCGGCTCCTGGCTTCTAGAGGAACCTTAGCCTAAACAGGCCCCTGGAGAAAGCTCTTCACATTCAGAGCAAGGGCAAGGTACTGCTCTCTGGCTTGCCTGGGTTGAGTGCCCCAGTCGTCAAAGAGCCTCGCGAAAGCAGTGCTGCGCAGACTCCCTTTGCCGGTCGAACGGCCTCCTTGACTGAAAGAGAACTGCAGTGCCAAAAGGCACGGTGCTGACGACTGGCTCCAGGAAGAGACTCGGGACAGCACTCTCCTAGAAGCGAAAGCTAGGCTGTGCGCCCAGCCTGAGGAGCAGTACGTACGTTTGCCACACTTCTTTACACAGCTAGGCATGAGCCAGAGAGCCTTGGTCACTGAGGCCTACCTAAGGTACTGCCATACTTACCCAGTAGATCCCACGCAGAGGTCCCTGTGCCCAAAAGTGCCTCCACGGAAGGGCCCTGTTCCTCCCGTTGTGTTTCCTTGAGGTAATCAGAAACCGCTGAGGATCCCTACGTGAGCTCAGGTTTGAAGCTGGGCGACCCTGGCCGACCCTTATTCCCCTCCGTGGCAGACGAGACAGGGGCGGGTCCTAAGCGGCCTGAAGCACACTCCTCGCGCCCACCTTCTCTTTGCTGCCCGAAGGCCTCCCATAAGAAGTCTGAGTTTACTCGTGACAGAAGAAGTCTGAGTTTACTCGTGTGAGGCCTGCGGCTCTCTCTCAGTTCCTTGCTGGGAGCTTCAGCAGGAGCGCTCTGGAGCCCGCCGGCAAAAGAACTGTGAGTCCCCGCGCCCCACCCCGGCCTCAAGCAAAAGTCCAGGTTTCCCCCGTTAGGAACACCTCGGAGTGCCAGAGGGAGCGGAGGGGCATGCGTTAACGGAACGCTTCAACCGTGTAAGGTATTTCACGAGACACTGTGCACTCACGTTCCTTGTAACAACTGTCAAAGGGCACTGTATGCCTTCCAACTCCTCGGCTGTGTTTGAGCCACAGGAAGGAAACGCGTTCGTTGGATTAAGCTCCGTGAACGTGCAACGATGATGGCGAAGCGCTGCCCTGTTCACTCGAAAGCTCTCGTTTGTACGGCCTTCACACGGCCTCAAGGTACGCAGTTCTAAACAGCCTTACATTCCACGCTGCTGTGCCCCCAATTAGGAATTGGGGCTCTTCTGTGAAACACCAATGTGCGTCCCAAAGGAAACCGGGGGGCTCCCCCAGGACGTCTGCGTAGGGCAGTCGGTTGCCAGATATTTACTACCAGCCGGAGAAAGAGAAAAAGGACAGCTTTCCCAGGGACAATTCTGCCCCCTTGGGACCATCCAGAATCACCAAAGCCTAAACTTGGCACGGCCTGGGGAACGCTCTTCCGCATGTCCAGCAATCCCCGCGTCAAAACCTTTCTCAGCAGAGGCAGGCACTCTCTCCCTTGTACTACATAGCTCGGCAGAGCCTTCCGAGAAACATGCTGCGTCATTCAGCTTGAAAGTGGGACGCGGATGGGAGAGTACGCTTTCTCCCCGTTTGGAGGCGCCTTGCGCTTGGCTTCAAAGCGGCCCGAACAGCACTAGCGGCCCGACGTCTCTGCACGGCAGGATTGTCGTTGTGGGCCAAGGCTGCGTGTTCTCCCAAAGCGAAAACCGTGCTGGCAATTCCTTTCTAAGAACTCCTCCCACGGCACCCCAGGTTCAGCTGCGGCCAAGTGGAAGGTGACCTCGGGCCTCAAGGTTGAGTTCCAGTGTTTCACGTCAGGGGAGTTGGGTGTGCAGGGGTCTCCAATGAGGCCATACTCCACCACGGAGTGCCTTAACCCTGCGACGCTCCTGGGGACACACAGGATAGGAGCCCATTCACCAGTTTCGCATGATGACCTCTCTCCGTGCCGGAACGGCGGCCTCTGGCTTCTGAGGAACCTTCGTGTAAGCAGGCCCCTGGAGACAGCTCTTCACATTCGTAGCTAGGGCAGTGTACTCCTCTCTGGGTTGCCTAGGTGGAGTGCCCCCGTCGTCAAAGAGACTCGCGAAAGCAGCGCTGGGCGGACTCCCTTTGCCGGTCGAACGGCCTCCTTGACTGAAAGACAGCTGCAGTGCCAAAAGACACCGTGCTGACGACGGGCTCCAGGAAGAGACTCGGGACAGCACTCTCCTAGAAGCGAAAGCTAGGCTGTGCGCCCAGCCTGAGGAGCAGTACGTACGTTTGCCACACTTCTTTACACAGCTAGGCATGAGCCAGAGAGCCTTGGTCACTGAGGCCTACCTAAGGGACTGCCATACTTACCCAGTAGATCCCACGCAGAGGTCCCTGTGCCCAAAAGTGCCTCCACGGAAGGGCCCTGTTCCTCCCGTTGTGTTTCCTTGAGGTAATCAGAAACCGCTGAGGATCCCTACGTGAGCTCAGGTTTGAAGCTGGGCGACCCTGGCCGACCCTTATTCCCCTCCGTGGCAGACGAGACAGGGGCGGGTCCTAAGCGGCCTGAAGCACACTGCTCGCGCCCACCTTCTCTTTGCTGCCCGAAGGCCTCCCATAAGAAGTCTGAGTTTACTCGTGACAGAAGAAGTCTGAGTTTACTCGTGTGAGGCCTGCGGCTCTCTCTCAGTTCCTTGCTGGGAGCTTCAGCAGGAGCGCTCTGGAGCCCGCCGGCAAAAGAACTGTGAGTCCCCGCGCCCCACCCCGGCCTCAAGCAAAAGTCCAGGTTTCCCCCGTTAGGAACACCTCGGAGTGCCAGAGGGAGCGGAGGGGCATGCGTTAACGGAACGCTTCAACCGTGTAAGGTATTTCACGAGACACTGTGCACGCACGTTCCTTGTAACAACTGTCAAAGGGCACTGTATGCCTTCCAACTCCTCGGCTGTGTTTGAGCCACAGGAAGGAAACGCGTTCGTTGGATTAAGCTCCGTGAACGTGCAACGATGATGGCGAAGCGCTGCCCTGTTCACTCGAAAGCTCTCGTTTGTACGGCCTTCACACGGCCTCAAGGTACGCAGTTCTAAACAGCCTTACATTCCACGCTGCTGTGCCCCAATTAGGAATTGGGGCTCTTCTGTGAAACACCAATGTGCGTCCCAAAGGAAACCGGGGGGCTCCCCCAGGACGTCTGCGTAGGGCAGTCGGTTGCCAGATATTTACTACCAGCCGGAGAAAGAGAAAAAGGACAGCTTTCCCAGGGACAATTCTGCCCCCTTGGGACCATCCAGAATCACCAAAGCCTAAACTTGGCACGGCCTGGGGAACGCTCTTCCGCATGTCCAGCAATCCCCGCGTCAAAACCTTTCTCAGCAGAGGCAGGCACTCTCTCCCTTGTACTACATAGCTCGGCAGAGCCTTCCGAGAAACATGCTGCGTCATTCAGCTTGAAAGTGGGACGCGGATGGGAGAGTACGCTTTCTCCCCGTTTGGAGGCGCCTTGCGCTTGGCTTCAAAGCGGCCCGAACAGCACTAGCGGCCCGACGTCTCTGCACGGCAGGATTGTCGTTGTGGGCCAAGGCTGCGTGTTCTCCCAAAGCGAAAACCGTGCTGGCAATTCCTTTCTAAGAACTCCTCCCACGGCACCCCAGGTTCAGCTGCGGCCAAGTGGAAGGTGACCTCGGGCCTCAAGGTTGAGTTCCAGTGTTTCACGTCAGGGGAGTTGGGTGTGCAGGGGTCTCCAATGAGGCCATACTCCACCACGGAGTGCCTTAACCCTGCGACGCTCCTGGGGACACACAGGATAGGAGCCCATTCACCAGTTTCGCATGATGACCTCTCTCCGTGCCGGAACGGCGGCCTCTGGCTTCTGAGGAACCTTCGTGTAAGCAGGCCCCTGGAGACAGCTCTTCACATTCGTAGCTAGGGCAGTGTACTCCTCTCTGGGTTGCCTAGGTGGAGTGCCCCCGTCGTCAAAGAGACTCGCGAAAGCAGCGCTGGGCGGACTCCCTTTGCCGGTCGAACGGCCTCCTTGACTGAAAGACAGCTGCAGTGCCAAAAGACACCGTGCTGACGACGGGCTCCAGGAAGAGACTCGGGACAGCACTCTCCTAGAAGCGAAAGCTAGGCTGTGCGCGCAGCCTGAGGAGCAGTACGTACGTTTGCCACACTTCTTTACACAGCTAGGCATGAGCCAGAGAGCCTTGGTCACTGAGGCCTACCTAAGGGACTGCCATACTTACCCAGTAGCTCCCACGCAGAGGTCCCTGTGCCCAAACGGGCCTCCACGGAAGGGCCCTGTTCCTCCCGTTGTGTTTCCTTGAGGTAATCAGAAACCGCTGAGGATCCCTATAGGAGCTCCGGTTTGAAGCTGGGCGACCCTGGCTAAACCTTATTCCCCTCCGTGGTAAACGAGACAGTGGCGGGTCCTAAGCTGCCTGAAGTACACTGCTCGCGCCCACCTTCTCTTTGCTGCCGGAAGGCCTCCCACAAGACGTCTGAGTTTACTCGTGACAGCAGAAGTCTGAGTTTACGCGTGTGAGGCCTGCTGCTCTCGGTTCCTTGCTGGGAGCTTCAGCAGGAGCGCTCGGGAGCTCGCCGGCACAAGAACTGTGAGTCCCCTCGCCCCACCCCGGCCTCAAGCAAAAGTCCAGATTTCCCCCGTCAGGAACACCTCGGAGTGCCATAGGAGCGAAGAAGCGTGCGTTAACGGAGGGCCTCAACAGTGCTAGGGCTTTATTTCACGAGACACCGTGCACTCACGTTCGTTGTAACAACTGTCAAAGGGCACTGGATGCCTTCCAACTCCTCTCTGGCGTTTGAGCCACAGGAAGTAAATGCATTCGTTTGATTAAGCTCCGTGAACGTGCAACGACGATGGCGAAGCGCTGCCCTGTTCGCTCGAAAGCTCTCGTTTGTACGGCCTTCACACGGCCTCAAGGTACGCCGTGCTAAACAGCCTTACATTCCACGCTGGTGTGCCCCCAATTGGGAATGTGGGCTCTTCTGTGAGACACCAGTGTGCGTCCCAAAGGAAACCGGGGGGGGGGCTCCCCCAGGACGCCTGCGTACGGCAGTCGGTGGCCAGATGTTTACTTCCAGCCGGAGAAAGAGAAAAAGGACAGCTTTCCCAGGGACAATTCTGGACCCTTGGGAACATCCAGAATCACCAAAGCCTAAACTTGGCACGGCCTGGGGAACGCTCTTCCGCACGTCCAGCAATCCCCACGTCAAAACCTTTCTCGGCAGAGGCAGGCACTCTCTCCCTTGTACTAGATAGCTCGGCAGAGCCTCCCGAGAAACATGCTGCGTCATTCAGCTTGAAAGTGGGACGCGGATGGGAGAGTACGCTTTCTCCCCGTTTGGAGGCGCCGTGCGCTTGGCTTCAAAGCTGCCCGAACAGCACTAGCGGCCCGACGTCTCTGCACGGCAGGATTGTCGTTGTGGGCCGAGGCTGCGTGTTCTCTCAAAGCGGAAAACCGTGCTGGCAATACCTTGCTAGAAACTCCTCCCACGGCACTACATGTTCAGCTCCGGCCAAACGAAAGGTGACCTCAGGCCTCAAGGTAAGTTCCAGCGTTTCACGTCGGGGGAGTTTGGTGTGCAGGGGTTTCCATGAGGCCAGACTCCACCACGGAGTGCCTTAACTCTGCGACGCTCCTGGGGGCACACAGGATAGGAGCTCGTTCGCCAGTTTCGCAGGATGACTTCTCTCCGTGCCGGAACGGCGGCTCCTGGCTTCTAGAGGAACCTTAGCCTAAACAGGCCCCTGGAGAAAGCTCTTCACATTCAGAGCAAGGGCAAGGTACTGCTCTCTGGCTTGCCTGGGTTGAGTGCCCCAGTCGTCAAAGAGCCTCGCGAAAGCAGTGCTGCGCAGACTCCCTTTGCCGGTCGAACGGCCTCCTTGACTGAAAGAGAACTGCAGTGCCAAAAGACACCGTGCTGACGACTGGCTCCAGGAAGAGACTCGGGACAGCACTCTCCTAGAAGCGAAAGCTAGGCTGTGCGCCCAGCCTGAGGAGCAGTACGTACGTTTGCCACACTTCTTTACACAGCTAGGCATGAGCCAGAGAGCCTTGGTCACTGAGGCCTACCTAAGGTACTGCCATACTTACCCAGTAGATCCCACGCAGAGGTCCCTGTGCCCAAAAGTGCCTCCACGGAAGGGCCCTGTTCCTCCCGTTGTGTTTCCTTGAGGTAATCAGAAACCGCTGAGGATCCCTACGTGAGATCAGGTTTGAAGCTGGGCGACCCTGGCCGACCCTTATTCCCCTCCGTGGCAGACGAGACAGGGGCGGGTCCTAAGCGGCCTGAAGCACACTCCTCGCGCCCACCTTCTCTTTGCTGCCCGAAGGCCTCCCATAAGAAGTCTGAGTTTACTCGTGACAGAAGAAGTCTGAGTTTACTCGTGTGAGGCCTGCGGCTCTCTCTCAGTTCCTTGCTGGGAGCTTCAGCAGGAGCGCTCTGGAGCCCGCCGGCAAAAGAACTGTGAGTCCCCGCGCCCCACCCCGGCCTCAAGCAAAAGTCCAGGTTTCCCCCGTTAGGAACACCTCGGAGTGCCAGAGGGAGCGGAGGGGCATGCGTTAACGGAACACTTCAACCGTGTAAGGTATTTCACGAGACACTGTGCACTCACGTTCCTTGTAACAACTGTCAAAGGGCACTGTATGCCTTCCAACTCCTCGGCTGTGTTTGAGCCACAGGAAGGAAACGCGTTCGTTGGATTAAGCTCCGTGAACGTGCAACGATGATGGCGAAGCGCTGCCCTGTTCACTCGAAAGCTCTCGTTTGTACGGCCTTCACACGGCCTCAAGGTACGCAGTTCTAAACAGCCTTACATTCCACGCTGCTGTGCCCCCAATTAGGAATTGGGGCTCTTCTGTGAAACACCAATGTGCGTCCCAAAGGAAACCGGGGGGCTCCCCCAGGACGTCTGCGTAGGGCAGTCGGTTGCCAGATATTTACTACCAGCCGGAGAAAGAGAAAAAGGACAGCTTTCCCAGGGACAATTCTGCCCCCTTGGGACCATCCAGAATCACCAAAGCCTAAACTTGGCACGGCCTGGGGAACGCTCTTCCGCATGTCCAGCAATCCCCGCGTCAAAACCTTTCTCAGCAGAGGCAGGCACTCTCTCCCTTGTACTACATAGCTCGGCAGAGCCTTCCGAGAAACATGCTGCGTCATTCAGCTTGAAAGTGGGACGCGGATGGGAGAGTACGCTTTCTCCCCGTTTGGAGGCGCCTTGCGCTTGGCTTCAAAGCGGCCCGAACAGCACTAGCGGCCCGACGTCTCTGCACGGCAGGATTGTCGTTGTGGGCCAAGGCTGCGTGTTCTCCCAAAGCGAAAACCGTGCTGGCAATTCCTTTCTAAGAACTCCTCCCACGGCACCCCAGGTTCAGCTGCGGCCAAGTGGAAGGTGACCTCGGGCCTCAAGGTTGAGTTCCAGTGTTTCACGTCAGGGGAGTTGGGTGTGCAGGGGTCTCCAATGAGGCCATACTCCACCACGGAGTGCCTTAACCCTGCGACGCTCCTGGGGACACACAGGATAGGAGCCCATTCACCAGTTTCGCATGATGACCTCTCTCCGTGCCGGAACGGCGGCCTCTGGCTTCTGAGGAACCTTCGTGTAAGCAGGCCCCTGGAGACAGCTCTTCACATTCGTAGCTAGGGCAGTGTACTCCTCTCTGGGTTGCCTAGGTGGAGTGCCCCCGTCGTCAAAGAGACTCGCGAAAGCAGCGCTGGGCGGACTCCCTTTGCCGGTCGAACGGCCTCCTTGACTGAAAGACAGCTGCAGTGCCAAAAGACACCGTGCTGACGACGGGCTCCAGGAAGAGACTCGGGACAGCACTCTCCTAGAAGCGAAAGCTAGGCTGTGCGCCCAGCCTGAGGAGCAGTACGTACGTTTGCCACACTTCTTTACACAGCTAGGCATGAGCCAGAGAGCCTTGGTCACTGAGGCCTACATAAGGGACTGCCATACTTACCCAGTAGATCCCACGCAGAGGTCCCTGTGCCCAAAAGTGCCTCCACGGAAGGGCCCTGTTCCTCCCGTTGTGTTTCCTTGAGGTAATCAGAAACCGCTGAGGATCCCTACGTGAGATCAGGTTTGAAGCTGGGCGACCCTGGCCGACCCTTATTCCCCTCCGTGGCAGACGAGACAGGGGCGGGTCCTAAGCGGCCTGAAGCACACTCCTCGCGCCCACCTTCTCTTTGCTGCCCGAAGGCCTCCCATAAGAAGTCTGAGTTTACTCGTGACAGAAGAAGTCTGAGTTTACTCGTGTGAGGCCTGCGGCTCTCTCTCAGTTCCTTGCTGGGAGCTTCAGCAGGAGCGCTCTGGAGCCCGCCGGCAAAAGAACTGTGAGTCCCCGCGCCCCACCCCGGCCTCAAGCAAAAGTCCAGGTTTCCCCCGTTAGGAACACCTCGGAGTGCCAGAGGGAGCGGAGGGGCATGCGTTAACGGAACGCTTCAACCGTGTAAGGTATTTCACGAGACACTGTGCACTCACGTTCCTTGTAACAACTGTCAAAGGGCACTGTATGCCTTCCAACTCCTCGGCTGTGTTTGAGCCACAGGAAGGAAACGCGTTCGTTGGATTAAGCTCCGTGAACGTGCAACGATGATGGCGAAGCGCTGCCCTGTTCACTCGAAAGCTCTCGTTTGTACGGCCTTCACACGGCCTCAAGGTACGCAGTTCTAAACAGCCTTACATTCCACGCTGCTGTGCCCCCAATTAGGAATTGGGGCTCTTCTGTGAAACACCAATGTGCGTCCCAAAGGAAACCGGGGGGCTCCCCCAGGACGTCTGCGTACGGCAGTCGGTTGCCAGATATTTACTACCAGCCGGAGAAAGAGAAAAAGGACAGCTTTCCCAGGGACAATTCTGCCCCCTTGGGACCATCCAGAATCACCAAAGCCTAAACTTGGCACGGCCTGGGGAACGCTCTTCCGCATGTCCAGCAATCCCCGCGTCAAAACCTTTCTCAGCAGAGGCAGGCACTCTCTCCCTTGTACTACATAGCTCCGCAGAGCCTCCCGAGAAACATGCTGCGTCATTCAGCTTGAAAGTGGGACGCGGATGGGAGAGTACGCTTTCTCCCCGTTTGGAGGCGCCTTGCGCTTGGCTTCAAAGCGGCCCGAACAGCACTAGCGGCCCGACGTCTCTGCACGGCAGGATTGTCGTTGTGGGCCAAGGCTGCGTGTTCTCCCAAAGCGAAAACCGTGCTGGCAATTCCTTTCTAAGAACTCCTCCCACGGCACCCCAGGTTCAGCTGCGGCCAAGTGGAAGGTGACCTCGGGCCTCAAGGTTGAGTTCCAGTGTTTCACGTCAGGGGAGTTGGGTGTGCAGGGGTCTCCAATGAGGCCATACTCCACCACGGAGTGCCTTAACCCTGCGACGCTCCTGGGGACACACAGGATAGGAGCCCATTCACCAGTTTCGCATGATGACCTCTCTCCGTGCCGGAACGGCGGCCTCTGGCTTCTGAGGAACCTTCGTGTAAGCAGGCCCCTGGAGACAGCTCTTCACATTCGTAGCTAGGGCAGTGTACTCCTCTCTGGGTTGCCTAGGTGGAGTGCCCCCGTCGTCAAAGAGACTCGCGAAAGCAGCGCTGGGCGGACTCCCTTTGCCGGTCGAACGGCCTCCTTGACTGAAAGACAGCTGCAGTGCCAAAAGACACCGTGCTGACGACGGGCTCCAGGAAGAGACTCGGGACAGCACTCGCATAGAAGCGAAAGCTAGGCTGTGCGCGCAGCCTGAGGAGCAGTACGTACGTTTGCCACACTTCTTTACACAGCTAGGCATGAGCCAGAGAGCCTTGGTCACTGAGGCCTACCTAAGGGACTGCCATACTTACCCAGTAGCTCCCACGCAGAGGTCCCTGTGCCCAAACGGGCCTCCACGGAAGGGCCCTGTTCCTCCCGTTGTGTTTCCTTGAGGTAATCAGAAACCGCTGAGGATCCCTATAGGAGCTCCGGTTTGAAGCTGGGCGACCCTGGCTAAACCTTATTCCCCTCCGTGGTAAACGAGACAGTGGCGGGTCCTAAGCTGCCTGAAGTACACTGCTCGCGCCCACCTTCTCTTTGCTGCCGGAAGGCCTCCCACAAGACGTCTGAGTTTACTCGTGACAGCAGAAGTCTGCGTTTACGCGTGTGAGGCCTGCTGCTCTCGGTTCCTTGCTGGGAGCTTCAGCAGGAGCGCTCGGGAGCTCGCCGGCACAAGAACTGTGAGTCCCCTCGCCCCACCCCGGCCTCAAGCAAAAGTCCAGATTTCCCCCGTCAGGAACACCTCGGAGTGCCATAGGAGCGAAGAAGCGTGCGTTAACGGAGGGCCTCAACAGTGCTAGGGCTTTATTTCACGAGACACCGTGCACTCACGTTCGTTGTAACAACTGTCAAAGGGCACTGGATGCCTTCCAACTCCTCTCTGGCGTTTGAGCCACAGGAAGTAAATGCATTCGTTTGATTAAGCTCCGTGAACGTGCAACGACGATGGCGAAGCGCTGCCCTGTTCGCTCGAAAGCTCTCGTTTGTACGGCCTTCACACGGCCTCAAGGTACGCCGTGCTAAACAGCCTTACATTCCACGCTGGTGTGCCCCCAATTGGGAATGTGGGCTCTTCTGTGAGACACCAGTGTGCGTCCCAAAGGAAACCGGGGGGGGGGCTCCCCCAGGACGCCTGCGTACGGCAGTCGGTGGCCAGATGTTTACTTCCAGCCGGAGAAAGAGAAAAAGGACAGCTTTCCCAGGGACAATTCTGGACCCTTGGGAACATCCAGAATCACCAAAGCCTAAACTTGGCACGGCCTGGGGAACGCTCTTCCGCACGTCCAGCAATCCCCACGTCAAAACCTTTCTCGGCAGAGGCAGGCACTCTCTCCCTTGTACTAGATAGCTCGGCAGAGCCTCCCGAGAAACATGCTGCGTCATTCAGCTTGAAAGTGGGACGCGGATGGGAGAGTACGCTTTCTCCCCGTTTGGAGGCGCCGTGCGCTTGGCTTCAAAGCTGCCCGAACAGCACTAGCGGCCCGACGTCTCTGCACGGCAGGATTGTCGTTGTGGGCCGAGGCTGCGTGTTCTCTCAAAGCGGAAAACCGTGCTGGCAATACCTTGCTAGGAACCCCTCCCACGGCACTACATGTTCAGCTCCGGCCAAACGAAAGGTGACCTCAGGCCTCAAGGTAAGTTCCAGCGTTTCACGTCGGGGGAGTTGGGTGTGCAGGGGTTTCCATGAGGCCAGACTCCACCACGGAGTGCCTTAACTCTGCGACGCTCCTGGGGGCACACAGGATAGGAGCTCGTTCACCAGTTTCGCAGGATGACTTCTCTCCGTGCCGGAACGGCGGCTCCTGGCTTCTAGAGGAACCTTAGCCTAAACAGGCCCCTGGAGAAAGCTCTTCACATTCAGAGCAAGGGCAAGGTACTGCTCTCTGGCTTGCCTGGGTTGAGTGCCCCAGTCGTCAAAGAGCCTCGCGAAAGCAGTGCTGCGCAGACTCCCTTTGCCGGTCGAACGGCCTCCTTGACTGAAAGAGAACTGCAGTGCCAAAAGGCACGGTGCTGACGACTGGCTCCAGGAAGAGACTCGGGACAGCACTCTCCTAGAAGCGAAAGCTAGGCTGTGCGCCCAGCCTGAGGAGCAGTACGTACGTTTGCCACACTTCTTTACACAGCTAGGCATGAGCCAGAGAGCCTTGGTCACTGAGGCCTACCTAAGGGACTGCCATACTTACCCAGTAGATCCCACGCAGAGGTCCCTGTGCCCAAAAGTGCCTCCACGGAAGGGCCCTGTTCCTCCCGTTGTGTTTCCTTGAGGTAATCAGAAACCGCTGAGGATCCCTACGTGAGATCAGGTTTGAAGCTGGGCGACCCTGGCCGACCCTTCTTCCCCTCCGTGGCAGACGAGACAGGGGCGGGTCCTAAGCGGCCTGAAGCACACTCCTCGCGCCCACCTTCTCTTTGCTGCCCGAAGGCCTCCCATAAGAAGTCTGAGTTTACTCGTGACAGAAGAAGTCTGAGTTTACTCGTGTGAGGCCTGCGGCTCTCTCTCAGTTCCTTGCTGGGAGCTTCAGCAGGAGCGCTCTGGAGCCCGCCGGCAAAAGAACTGTGAGTCCCCGCGCCCCACCCCGGCCTCAAGCAAAAGTCCAGGTTTCCCCCGTTAGGAACACCTCGGAGTGCCAGAGGGAGCGGAGGGGCATGCGTTAACGGAACGCTTCAACCGTGTAAGGTATTTCACGAGACACTGTGCACTCACGTTCCTTGTAACAACTGTCAAAGGGCACTGTATGCCTTCCAACTCCTCGGCTGTGTTTGAGCCACAGGAAGGAAACGCGTTCGTTGGATTAAGCTCCGTGAACGTGCAACGATGATGGCGAAGCGCTGCCCTGTTCACTCGAAAGCTCTCGTTTGTACGGCCTTCACACGGCCTCAAGGTACGCAGTTCTAAACAGCCTTACATTCCACGCTGCTGTGCCCCCAATTAGGAATTGGGGCTCTTCTGTGAAACACCAATGTGCGTCCCAAAGGAAACCGGGGGGCTCCCCCAGGACGTCTGCGTACGGCAGTCGGTTGCCAGATATTTACTACCAGCCGGAGAAAGAGAAAAAGGACAGCTTTCCCAGGGACAATTCTGCCCCCTTGGGACCATCCAGAATCACCAAAGCCTAAACTTGGCACGGCCTGGGGAACGCTCTTCCGCATGTCCAGCAATCCCCGCGTCAAAACCTTTCTCAGCAGAGGCAGGCACTCTCTCCCTTGTACTACATAGCTCGGCAGAGCCTCCCGAGAAACATGCTGCGTCATTCAGCTTGAAAGTGGGACGCGGATGGGAGAGTACGCTTTCTCCCCGTTTGGAGGCGCCTTGCGCTTGGCTTCAAAGCGGCCCGAACAGCACTAGCGGCCCGACGTCTCTGCACGGCAGGATTGTCGTTGTGGGCCAAGGCTGCGTGTTCTCCCAAAGCGAAAACCGTGCTGGCAATTCCTTTCTAAGAACTCCTCCCACGGCACCCCAGGTTCAGCTGCGGCCAAGTGGAAGGTGACCTCGGGCCTCAAGGTTGAGTTCCAGTGTTTCACGTCAGGGGAGTTGGGTGTGCAGGGGTCTCCAATGAGGCCATACTCCACCACGGAGTGCCTTAACCCTGCGACGCTCCTGGGGACACACAGGATAGGAGCCCATTCACCAGTTTCGCATGATGACCTCTCTCCGTGCCGGAACGGCGGCCTCTGGCTTCTGAGGAACCTTCGTGTAAGCAGGCCCCTGGAGACAGCTCTTCACATTCGTAGCTAGGGCAGTGTACTCCTCTCTGGGTTGCCTAGGTGGAGTGCCCCCGTCGTCAAAGAGACTCGCGAAAGCAGCGCTGGGCGGACTCCCTTTGCCGGTCGAACGGCCTCCTTGACTGAAAGACAGCTGCAGTGCCAAAAGACACCGTGCTGACGACGGGCTCCAGGAAGAGACTCGGGACAGCACTCGCATAGAAGCGAAAGCTAGGCTGTGCGCGCAGCCTGAGGAGCAGTACGTACGTTTGCCACACTTCTTTACACAGCTAGGCATGAGCCAGAGAGCCTTGGTCACTGAGGCCTACCTAAGGGACTGCCATACTTACCCAGTAGATCCCACGCAGAGGTCCCTGTGCCCAAAAGTGCCTCCACGGAAGGGCCCTGTTCCTCCCGTTGTGTTTCCTTGAGGTAATCAGAAACCGCTGAGGATCCCTACGTGAGCTCAGGTTTGAAGCTGGGCGACCCTGGCCGACCCTTATTCCCCTCCGTGGCAGACGAGACAGAGGCGGGTCCTAAGCGGCCTGAAGCACACTGCTCGCGCCCACCTTCTCTTTGCTGCCGGAAGGCCTCCCATAAGAAGTCTGAGTTTACTCGTGACAGAAGAAGTCTGAGTTTACTCGTGTGAGGCCTGCGGCTCTCTCTCAGTTCCTTGCTGGGAGCTTCAGCAGGAGCGCTCTGGAGCCCGCCGGCAAAAGAACTGTGAGTCCCCGCGCCCCACCCCGGCCTCAAGCAAAAGTCCAGGTTTCCCCCGTTAGGAACACCTCGGAGTGCCAGAGGGAGCGGAGGGGCATGCGTTAACGGAACGCTTCAACCGTGTAAGGTATTTCACGAGACACTGTGCACGCACGTTCCTTGTAACAACTGTCAAAGGGCACTGTATGCCTTCCAACTCCTCGGCTGTGTTTGAGCCACAGGAAGGAAACGCGTTCGTTGGATTAAGCTCCGTGAACGTGCAACGATGATGGCGAAGCGCTGCCCTGTTCACTCGAAAGCTCTCGTTTGTACGGCCTTCACACGGCCTCAAGGTACGCAGTTCTAAACAGCCTTACATTCCACGCTGCTGTGCCCCAATTAGGAATTGGGGCTCTTCTGTGAAACACCAATGTGCGTCCCAAAGGAAACCGGGGGGCTCCCCCAGGACGTCTGCGTAGGGCAGTCGGTTGCCAGATATTTACTACCAGCCGGAGAAAGAGAAAAAGGACAGCTTTCCCAGGGACAATTCTGCCCCCTTGGGACCATCCAGAATCACCAAAGCCTAAACTTGGCACGGCCTGGGGAACGCTCTTCCGCATGTCCAGCAATCCCCGCGTCAAAACCTTTCTCAGCAGAGGCAGGCACTCTCTCCCTTGTACTACATAGCTCGGCAGAGCCTTCCGAGAAACATGCTGCGTCATTCAGCTTGAAAGTGGGACGCGGATGGGAGAGTACGCTTTCTCCCCGTTTGGAGGCGCCTTGCGCTTGGCTTCAAAGCGGCCCGAACAGCACTAGCGGCCCGACGTCTCTGCACGGCAGGATTGTCGTTGTGGGCCAAAGCTGCGTGTTCTCCCAAAGCGAAAACCGTGCTGGCAATTCCTTTCTAAGAACTCCTCCCACGGCACCCCAGGTTCAGCTGCGGCCAAGTGGAAGGTGACCTCGGGCCTCAAGGTTGAGTTCCAGTGTTTCACGTCAGGGGAGTTGGGTGTGCAGGGGTCTCCAATGAGGCCATACTCCACCACGGAGTGCCTTAACCCTGCGACGCTCCTGGGGACACACAGGATAGGAGCCCATTCACCAGTTTCGCATGATGACCTCTCTCCGTGCCGGAACGGCGGCCTCTGGCTTCTGAGGAACCTTCGTGTAAGCAGGCCCCTGGAGACAGCTCTTCACATTCGTAGCTAGGGCAGTGTACTCCTCTCTGGGTTGCCTAGGTGGAGTGCCCCCGTCGTCAAAGAGACTCGCGAAAGCAGCGCTGGGCGGACTCCCTTTGCCGGTCGAACGGCCTCCTTGACTGAAAGACAGCTGCAGTGCCAAAAGACACCGTGCTGACGACGGGCTCCAGGAAGAGACTCGGGACAGCACTCGCATAGAAGCGAAAGCTAGGCTGTGCGCGCAGCCTGAGGAGCAGTACGTACGTTTGCCACACTTCTTTACACAGCTAGGCATGAGCCAGAGAGCCTTGGTCACTGAGGCCTACCTAAGGGACTGCCATACTTACCCAGTAGCTCCCACGCAGAGGTCCCTGTGCCCAAACGGGCCTCCACGGAAGGGCCCTGTTCCTCCCGTTGTGTTTCCTTGAGGTAATCAGAAACCGCTGAGGATCCCTATAGGAGCTCCGGTTTGAAGCTGGGCGACCCTGGCTAAACCTTATTCCCCTCCGTGGTAAACGAGACAGTGGCGGGTCCTAAGCTGCCTGAAGTACACTGCTCGCGCCCACCTTCTCTTTGCTGCCGGAAGGCCTCCCACAAGACGTCTGAGTTTACTCGTGACAGCAGAAGTCTGCGTTTACGCGTGTGAGGCCTGCTGCTCTCGGTTCCTTGCTGGGAGCTTCAGCAGGAGCGCTCGGGAGCTCGCCGGCACAAGAACTGTGAGTCCCCTCGCCCCACCCCGGCCTCAAGCAAAAGTCCAGATTTCCCCCGTCAGGAACACCTCGGAGTGCCATAGGAGCGAAGAAGCGTGCGTTAACGGAGGGCCTCAACAGTGCTAGGGCTTTATTTCACGAGACACCGTGCACTCACGTTCGTTGTAACAACTGTCAAAGGGCACTGGATGCCTTCCAACTCCTCTCTGGCGTTTGAGCCACAGGAAGTAAATGCATTCGTTTGATTAAGCTCCGTGAACGTGCAACGACGATGGCGAAGCGCTGCCCTGTTCGCTCGAAAGCTCTCGTTTGTACGGCCTTCACACGGCCTCAAGGTACGCCGTGCTAAACAGCCTTACATTCCACGCTGGTGTGCCCCCAATTGGGAATGTGGGCTCTTCTGTGAGACACCAGTGTGCGTCCCAAAGGAAACCGGGGGGGGGGCTCCCCCAGGACGCCTGCGTACGGCAGTCGGTGGCCAGATGTTTACTTCCAGCCGGAGAAAGAGAAAAAGGACAGCTTTCCCAGGGACAATTCTGGACCCTTGGGAACATCCAGAATCACCAAAGCCTAAACTTGGCACGGCCTGGGGAACGCTCTTCCGCACGTCCAGCAATCCCCACGTCAAAACCTTTCTCGGCAGAGGCAGGCACTCTCTCCCTTGTACTAGATAGCTCGGCAGAGCCTCCCGAGAAACATGCTGCGTCATTCAGCTTGAAAGTGGGACGCGGATGGGAGAGTACGCTTTCTCCCCGTTTGGAGGCGCCGTGCGCTTGGCTTCAAAGCTGCCCGAACAGCACTAGCGGCCCGACGTCTCTGCACGGCAGGATTGTCGTTGTGGGCCGAGGCTGCGTGTTCTCTCAAAGCGGAAAACCGTGCTGGCAATACCTTGCTAGAAACTCCTCCCACGGCACTACATGTTCAGCTCCGGCCAAACGAAAGGTGACCTCAGGCCTCAAGGTAAGTTCCAGCGTTTCACGTCGGGGGAGTTGGGTGTGCAGGGGTTTCCATGAGGCCAGACTCCACCACGGAGTGCCTTAACTCTGCGACGCTCCTGGGGGCACACAGGATAGGAGCTCGTTCGCCAGTTTCGCAGGATGACTTCTCTCCGTGCCGGAACGGCGGCTCCTGGCTTCTAGAGGAACCTTAGCCTAAACAGGCCCCTGGAGAAAGCTCTTCACATTCAGAGCAAGGGCAAGGTACTGCTCTCTGGCTTGCCTGGGTTGAGTGCCCCAGTCGTCAAAGAGCCTCGCGAAAGCAGTGCTGCGCAGACTCCCTTTGCCGGTCGAACGGCCTCCTTGACTGAAAGAGAACTGCAGTGCCAAAAGGCACGGTGCTGACGACTGGCTCCAGGAAGAGACTCGGGACAGCACTCTCCTAGAAGCGAAAGCTAGGCTGTGCGCCCAGCCTGAGGAGCAGTACGTACGTTTGCCACACTTCTTTACACAGCTAGGCATGAGCCAGAGAGCCTTGGTCACTGAGGCCTACCTAAGGGACTGCCATACTTACCCAGTAGATCCCACGCAGAGGTCCCTGTGCCCAAAAGTGCCTCCACGGAAGGGCCCTGTTCCTCCCGTTGTGTTTCCTTGAGGTAATCAGAAACCGCTGAGGATCCCTACGTGAGATCAGGTTTGAAGCTGGGCGACCCTGGCCGACCCTTATTCCCCTCCGTGGCAGACGAGACAGGGGCGGGTCCTAAGCGGCCTGAAGCACACTCCTCGCGCCCACCTTCTCTTTGCTGCCCGAAGGCCTCCCATAAGAAGTCTGAGTTTACTCGTGACAGAAGAAGTCTGAGTTTACTCGTGTGAGGCCTGCGGCTCTCTCTCAGTTCCTTGCTGGGAGCTTCAGCAGGAGCGCTCTGGAGCCCGCCGGCAAAAGAACTGTGAGTCCCCGCGCCCCACCCCGGCCTCAAGCAAAAGTCCAGGTTTCCCCCGTTAGGAACACCTCGGAGTGCCAGAGGGAGCGGAGGGGCATGCGTTAACGGAACGCTTCAACCGTGTAAGGTATTTCACGAGACACTGTGCACTCACGTTCCTTGTAACAACTGTCAAAGGGCACTGTATGCCTTCCAACTCCTCGGCTGTGTTTGAGCCACAGGAAGGAAACGCGTTCGTTGGATTAAGCTCCGTGAACGTGCAACGATGATGGCGAAGCGCTGCCCTGTTCACTCGAAAGCTCTCGTTTGTACGGCCTTCACACGGCCTCAAGGTACGCAGTTCTAAACAGCCTTACATTCCACGCTGCTGTGCCCCCAATTAGGAATTGGGGCTCTTCTGTGAAACACCAATGTGCGTCCCAAAGGAAACCGGGGGGCTCCCCCAGTACGTCTGCGTACGGCAGTCGGTTGCCAGATATTTACTACCAGCCGGAGAAAGAGAAAAAGGACAGCTTTCCCAGGGACAATTCTGCCCCCTTGGGACCATCCAGAATCACCAAAGCCTAAACTTGGCACGGCCTGGGGAACGCTCTTCCGCATGTCCAGCAATCCCCGCGTCAAAACCTTTCTCAGCAGAGGCAGGCACTCTCTCCCTTGTACTACATAGCTCGGCAGAGCCTCCCGAGAAACATGCTGCGTCATTCAGCTTGAAAGTGGGACGCGGATGGGAGAGTACGCTTTCTCCCCGTTTGGAGGCGCCTTGCGCTTGGCTTCAAAGCGGCCCGAACAGCACTAGCGGCCCGACGTCTCTGCACGGCAGGATTGTCGTTGTGGGCCAAGGCTGCGTGTTCTCCCAAAGCGAAAACCGTGCTGGCAATTCCTTTCTAAGAACTCCTCCCACGGCACCCCAGGTTCAGCTGCGGCCAAGTGGAAGGTGACCTCGGGCCTCAAGGTTGAGTTCCAGTGTTTCACGTCAGGGGAGTTGGGTGTGCAGGGGTCTCCAATGAGGCCATACTCCACCACGGAGTGCCTTAACCCTGCGACGCTCCTGGGGACACACAGGATAGGAGCCCATTCACCAGTTTCGCATGATGACCTCTCTCCGTGCCGGAACGGCGGCCTCTGGCTTCTGAGGAACCTTCGTGTAAGCAGGCCCCTGGAGACAGCTCTTCACATTCGTAGCTAGGGCAGTGTACTCCTCTCTGGGTTGCCTAGGTGGAGTGCCCCCGTCGTCAAAGAGACTCGCGAAAGCAGCGCTGGGCGGACTCCCTTTGCCGGTCGAACGGCCTCCTTGACTGAAAGACAGCTGCAGTGCCAAAAGACACCGTGCTGACGACGGGCTCCAGGAAGAGACTCGGGACAGCACTCGCATAGAAGCGAAAGCTAGGCTGTGCGCGCAGCCTGAGGAGCAGTACGTACGTTTGCCACACTTCTTTACACAGCTAGGCATGAGCCAGAGAGCCTTGGTCACTGAGGCCTACCTAAGGGACTGCCATACTTACCCAGTAGCTCCCACGCAGAGGTCCCTGTGCCCAAACGGGCCTCCACGGAAGGGCCCTGTTCCTCCCGTTGTGTTTCCTTGAGGTAATCAGAAACCGCTGAGGATCCCTATAGGAGCTCCGGTTTGAAGCTGGGCGACCCTGGCTAAACCTTATTCCCCTCCGTGGTAAACGAGACAGTGGCGGGTCCTAAGCTGCCTGAAGTACACTGCTCGCGCCCACCTTCTCTTTGCTGCCGGAAGGCCTCCCACAAGACGTCTGAGTTTACTCGTGACAGCAGAAGTCTGCGTTTACGCGTGTGAGGCCTGCTGCTCTCGGTTCCTTGCTGGGAGCTTCAGCAGGAGCGCTCGGGAGCTCGCCGGCACAAGAACTGTGAGTCCCCTCGCCCCACCCCGGCCTCAAGCAAAAGTCCAGATTTCCCCCGTCAGGAACACCTCGGAGTGCCATAGGAGCGAAGAAGCGTGCGTTAACGGAGGGCCTCAACAGTGCTAGGGCTTTATTTCACGAGACACCGTGCACTCACGTTCGTTGTAACAACTGTCAAAGGGCACTGGATGCCTTCCAACTCCTCTCTGGCGTTTGAGCCACAGGAAGTAAATGCATTCGTTTGATTAAGCTCCGTGAACGTGCAACGACGATGGCGAAGCGCTGCCCTGTTCGCTCGAAAGCTCTCGTTTGTACGGCCTTCACACGGCCTCAAGGTACGCCGTGCTAAACAGCCTTACATTCCACGCTGGTGTGCCCCCAATTGGGAATGTGGGCTCTTCTGTGAGACACCAGTGTGCGTCCCAAAGGAAACCGGGGGGGGCGCTCCCCCAGGACGCCTGCGTACGGCAGTCGGTGGCCAGATGTTTACTTCCAGCCGGAGAAAGAGAAAAAGGACAGCTTTCCCAGGGACAATTCTGGACCCTTGGGAACATCCAGAATCACCAAAGCCTAAACTTGGCACGGCCTGGGGAACGCTCTTCCGCACGTCCAGCAATCCCCACGTCAAAACCTTTCTCGGCAGAGGCAGGCACTCTCTCCCTTGTACTAGATAGCTCGGCAGAGCCTCCCGAGAAACATGCTGCGTCATTCAGCTTGAAAGTGGGACGCGGATGGGAGAGTACGCTTTCTCCCCGTTTGGAGGCGCCGTGCGCTTGGCTTCAAAGCTGCCCGAACAGCACTAGCGGCCCGACGTCTCTGCACGGCAGGATTGTGGTTGTGGGCCGAGGCTGCGTGTTCTCTCAAAGCGGAAAACCGTGCTGGCAATACCTTGCTAGAAACTCCTCCCACGGCACTCCATGTTCAGCTCCGGCCAAACGAAAGGTGACCTCAGGCCTCAAGGTAAGTTCCAGCGTTTCACGTCGGGGGAGTTGGGTGTGCAGGGGTTTCCATGAGGCCAGACTCCACCACGGAGTGCCTTAACTCTGCGACGCTCCTGGGGGCACACAGGATAGGAGCTCGTTCGCCAGTTTCGCAGGATGACTTCTCTCCGTGCCGGAACGGCGGCTCCTGGCTTCTAGAGGAACCTTAGCCTAAACAGGCCCCTGGAGAAAGCTCTTCACATTCAGAGCAAGGGCAAGGTACTGCTCTCTGGCTTGCCTGGGTTGAGTGCCCCAGTCGTCAAAGAGCCTCGCGAAAGCAGTGCTGCGCAGACTCCCTTTGCCGGTCGAACGGCCTCCTTGACTGAAAGAGAACTGCAGTGCCAAAAGGCACGGTGCTGACGACTGGCTCCAGGAAGAGACTCGGGACAGCACTCTCCTAGAAGCGAAAGCTAGGCTGTGCGCCCAGCCTGAGGAGCAGTACGTACGTTTGCCACACTTCTTTACACAGCTAGGCATGAGCCAGAGAGCCTTGGTCACTGAGGCCTACCTAAGGTACTGCCATACTTACCCAGTAGATCCCACGCAGAGGTCCCTGTGCCCAAAAGTGCCTCCACGGAAGGGCCCTGTTCCTCCCGTTGTGTTTCCTTGAGGTAATCAGAAACCGCTGAGGATCCCTACGTGAGATCAGGTTTGAAGCTGGGCGACCCTGGCCGACCCTTATTCCCCTCCGTGGCAGACGAGACAGGGGCGGGTCCTAAGCGGCCTGAAGCACACTCCTCGCGCCCACCTTCTCTTTGCTGCCGGAAGGCCTCCCATAAGAAGTCTGAGTTTACTCGTGACAGAAGAAGTCTGAGTTTACTCGTGTGAGGCCTGCGGCTCTCTCTCAGTTCCTTGCTGGGAGCTTCAGCAGGAGCGCTCTGGAGCCCGCCGGCAAAAGAACTGTGAGTCCCCGCGCCCCACCCCGGCCTCAAGCAAAAGTCCAGGTTTCCCCCGTTAGGAACACCTCGGAGTGCCAGAGGGAGCGGAGGGGCATGCGTTAACGGAACGCTTCAACCGTGTAAGGTATTTCACGAGACACTGTGCACTCACGTTCCTTGTAACAACTGTCAAAGGGCACTGTATGCCTTCCAACTCCTCGGCTGTGTTTGAGCCACAGGAAGGAAACGCGTTCGTTGGATTAAGCTCCGTGAACGTGCAACGATGATGGCGAAGCGCTGCCCTGTTCACTCGAAAGCTCTCGTTTGTACGGCCTTCACACGGCCTCAAGGTACGCAGTTCTAAACAGCCTTACATTCCACGCTGCTGTGCCCCCAATTAGGAATTGGGGCTCTTCTGTGAAACACCAATGTGCGTCCCAAAGGAAACCGGGGGGCTCCCCCAGTACGTCTGCGTACGGCAGTCGGTTGCCAGATATTTACTACCAGCCGGAGAAAGAGAAAAAGGACAGCTTTCCCAGGGACAATTCTGCCCCCTTGGGACCATCCAGAATCACCAAAGCCTAAACTTGGCACGGCCTGGGGAACGCTCTTCCGCATGTCCAGCAATCCCCGCGTCAAAACCTTTCTCAGCAGAGGCAGGCACTCTCTCCCTTGTACTACATAGCTCGGCAGAGCCTCCCGAGAAACATGCTGCGTCATTCAGCTTGAAAGTGGGACGCGGATGGGAGAGTACGCTTTCTCCCCGTTTGGAGGCGCCTTGCGCTTGGCTTCAAAGCGGCCCGAACAGCACTAGCGGCCCGACGTCTCTGCACGGCAGGATTGTCGTTGTGGGCCAAGGCTGCGTGTTCTCCCAAAGCGAAAACCGTGCTGGCAATTCCTTTCTAAGAACTCCTCCCACGGCACCCCAGGTTCAGCTGCGGCCAAGTGGAAGGTGACCTCGGGCCTCAAGGTTGAGTTCCAGTGTTTCACGTCAGGGGAGTTGGGTGTGCAGGGGTCTCCAATGAGGCCATACTCCACCACGGAGTGCCTTAACCCTGCGACGCTCCTGGGGACACACAGGATAGGAGCCCATTCACCAGTTTCGCATGATGACCTCTCTCCGTGCCGGAACGGCGGCCTCTGGCTTCTGAGGAACCTTCGTGTAAGCAGGCCCCTGGAGACAGCTCTTCACATTCGTAGCTAGGGCAGTGTACTCCTCTCTGGGTTGCCTAGGTGGAGTGCCCCCGTCGTCAAAGAGACTCGCGAAAGCAGCGCTGGGCGGACTCCCTTTGCCGGTCGAACGGCCTCCTTGACTGAAAGACAGCTGCAGTGCCAAAAGACACCGTGCTGACGACGGGCTCCAGGAAGAGACTCGGGACAGCACTCTCCTAGAAGCGAAAGCTAGGCTGTGCGCCCAGCCTGAGGAGCAGTACGTACGTTTGCCACACTTCTTTACACAGCTAGGCATGAGCCAGAGAGCCTTGGTCACTGAGGCCTACCTAAGGGACTGCCATACTTACCCAGTAGATCCCACGCAGAGGTCCCTGTGCCCAAAAGTGCCTCCACGGAAGGGCCCTGTTCCTCCCGTTGTGTTTCCTTGAGGTAATCAGAAACCGCTGAGGATCCCTACGTGAGATCAGGTTTGAAGCTGGGCGACCCTGGCCGACCCTTATTCCCCTCCGTGGCAGACGAGACAGGGGCGGGTCCTAAGCGGCCTGAAGCACACTCCTCGCGCCCACCTTCTCTTTGCTGCCCGAAGGCCTCCCATAAGAAGTCTGAGTTTACTCGTGACAGAAGAAGTCTGAGTTTACTCGTGTGAGGCCTGCGGCTCTCTCTCAGTTCCTTGCTGGGAGCTTCAGCAGGAGCGCTCTGGAGCCCGCCGGCAAAAGAACTGTGAGTCCCCGCGCCCCACCCCGGCCTCAAGCAAAAGTCCAGGTTTCCCCCGTTAGGAACACCTCGGAGTGCCAGAGGGAGCGGAGGGGCATGCGTTAACGGAACGCTTCAACCGTGTAAGGTATTTCACGAGACACTGTGCACTCACGTTCCTTGTAACAACTGTCAAAGGGCACTGTATGCCTTCCAACTCCTCGGCTGTGTTTGAGCCACAGGAAGGAAACGCGTTCGTTGGATTAAGCTCCGTGAACGTGCAACGATGATGGCGAAGCGCTGCCCTGTTCACTCGAAAGCTCTCGTTTGTACGGCCTTCACACGGCCTCAAGGTACGCAGTTCTAAACAGCCTTACATTCCACGCTGCTGTGCCCCCAATTAGGAATTGGGGCTCTTCTGTGAAACACCAATGTGCGTCCCAAAGGAAACCGGGGGGCTCCCCCAGGACGTCTGCGTACGGCAGTCGGTTGCCAGATATTTACTACCAGCCGGAGAAAGAGAAAAAGGACAGCTTTCCCAGGGACAATTCTGCCCCCTTGGGACCATCCAGAATCACCAAAGCCTAAACTTGGCACGGCCTGGGGAACGCTCTTCCGCATGTCCAGCAATCCCCGCGTCAAAACCTTTCTCAGCAGAGGCAGGCACTCTCTCCCTTGTACTACATAGCTCGGCAGAGCCTCCCGAGAAACATGCTGCGTCATTCAGCTTGAAAGTGGGACGCGGATGGGAGAGTACGCTTTCTCCCCGTTTGGAGGCGCCTTGCGCTTGGCTTCAAAGCGGCCCGAACAGCACTAGCGGCCCGACGTCTCTGCACGGCAGGATTGTCGTTGTGGGCCAAGGCTGCGTGTTCTCCCAAAGCGAAAACCGTGCTGGCAATTCCTTTCTAAGAACTCCTCCCACGGCACCCCAGGTTCAGCTGCGGCCAAGTGGAAGGTGACCTCGGGCCTCAAGGTTGAGTTCCAGTGTTTCACGTCAGGGGAGTTGGGTGTGCAGGGGTCTCCAATGAGGCCATACTCCACCACGGAGTGCCTTAACCCTGCGACGCTCCTGGGGACACACAGGATAGGAGCCCATTCACCAGTTTCGCATGATGACCTCTCTCCGTGCCGGAACGGCGGCCTCTGGCTTCTGAGGAACCTTCGTGTAAGCAGGCCCCTGGAGACAGCTCTTCACATTCGTAGCTAGGGCAGTGTACTCCTCTCTGGGTTGCCTAGGTGGAGTGCCTCCGTCGTCAAAGAGACTCGCGAAAGCAGCGCTGGGCGGACTCCCTTTGCCGGTCGAACGGCCTCCTTGACTGAAAGACAGCTGCAGTGCCAAAAGACACCGTGCTGACGACGGGCTCCAGGAAGAGACTCGGGACAGCACTCTCCTAGAAGCGAAAGCTAGGCTGTGCGCCCAGCCTGAGGAGCAGTACGTACGTTTGCCACACTTCTTTACACAGCTAGGCATGAGCCAGAGAGCCTTGGTCACTGAGGCCTACCTAAGGGACTGCCATACTTACCCAGTAGATCCCACGCAGAGGTCCCTGTGCCCAAAAGTGCCTCCACGGAAGGGCCCTGTTCCTCCCGTTGTGTTTCCTTGAGGTAATCAGAAACCGCTGAGGATCCCTACGTGAGATCAGGTTTGAAGCTGGGCGACCCTGGCCGACCCTTATTCCCCTCCGTGGCAGACGAGACAGGGGCGGGTCCTAAGCGGCCTGAAGCACACTCCTCGCGCCCACCTTCTCTTTGCTGCCCGAAGGCCTCCCATAAGAAGTCTGAGTTTACTCGTGACAGAAGAAGTCTGAGTTTACTCGTGTGAGGCCTGCGGCTCTCTCTCAGTTCCTTGCTGGGAGCTTCAGCAGGAGCGCTCTGGAGCCCGCCGGCAAAAGAACTGTGAGTCCCCGCGCCCCACCCCGGCCTCAAGCAAAAGTCCAGGTTTCCCCCGTTAGGAACACCTCGGAGTGCCAGAGGGAGCGGAGGGGCATGCGTTAACGGAACGCTTCAACCGTGTAAGGTATTTCACGAGACACTGTGCACTCACGTTCCTTGTAACAACTGTCAAAGGGCACTGTATGCCTTCCAACTCCTCGGCTGTGTTTGAGCCACAGGAAGGAAACGCGTTCGTTGGATTAAGCTCCGTGAACGTGCAACGATGATGGCGAAGCGCTGCCCTGTTCACTCGAAAGCTCTCGTTTGTACGGCCTTCACACGGCCTCAAGGTACGCAGTTCTAAACAGCCTTACATTCCACGCTGCTGTGCCCCCAATTAGGAATTGGGGCTCTTCTGTGAAACACCAATGTGCGTCCCAAAGGAAACCGGGGGGCTCCCCCAGGACGTCTGCGTACGGCAGTCGGTTGCCAGATATTTACTACCAGCCGGAGAAAGAGAAAAAGGACAGCTTTCCCAGGGACAATTCTGCCCCCTTGGGACCATCCAGAATCACCAAAGCCTAAACTTGGCACGGCCTGGGGAACGCTCTTCCGCATGTCCAGCAATCCCCGCGTCAAAACCTTTCTCAGCAGAGGCAGGCACTCTCTCCCTTGTACTACATAGCTCGGCAGAGCCTCCCGAGAAACATGCTGCGTCATTCAGCTTGAAAGTGGGACGCGGATGGGAGAGTACGCTTTCTCCCCGTTTGGAGGCGCCTTGCGCTTGGCTTCAAAGCGGCCCGAACAGCACTAGCGGCCCGACGTCTCTGCACGGCAGGATTGTCGTTGTGGGCCAAGGCTGCGTGTTCTCCCAAAGCGAAAACCGTGCTGGCAATTCCTTTCTAAGAACTCCTCCCACGGCACCCCAGGTTCAGCTGCGGCCAAGTGGAAGGTGACCTCGGGCCTCAAGGTTGAGTTCCAGTGTTTCACGTCAGGGGAGTTGGGTGTGCAGGGGTCTCCAATGAGGCCATACTCCACCACGGAGTGCCTTAACCCTGCGACGCTCCTGGGGACACACAGGATAGGAGCCCATTCACCAGTTTCGCATGATGACCTCTCTCCGTGCCGGAACGGCGGCCTCTGGCTTCTGAGGAACCTTCGTGTAAGCAGGCCCCTGGAGACAGCTCTTCACATTCGTAGCTAGGGCAGTGTACTCCTCTCTGGGTTGCCTAGGTGGAGTGCCCCCGTCGTCAAAGAGACTCGCGAAAGCAGCGCTGGGCGGATTCCCTTTGCCGGTCGAACGGCCTCCTTGACTGAAAGACAGCTGCAGTGCCAAAAGACACCGTGCTGACGACGGGCTCCAGGAAGAGACTCGGGACAGCACTCTCCTAGAAGCGAAAGCTAGGCTGTGCGCCCAGCCTGAGGAGCAGTACGTACGTTTGCCACACTTCTTTACACAGCTAGGCATGAGCCAGAGAGCCTTGGTCACTGAGGCCTACCTAAGGGACTGCCATACTTACCCAGTAGATCCCACGCAGAGGTCCCTGTGCCCAAAAGTGCCTCCACGGAAGGGCCCTGTTCCTCCCGTTGTGTTTCCTTGAGGTAATCAGAAACCGCTGAGGATCCCTACGTGAGATCAGGTTTGAAGCTGGGCGACCCTGGCCGACCCTTATTCCCCTCCGTGGCAGACGAGACAGGGGCGGGTCCTAAGCGGCCTGAAGCACACTCCTCGCGCCCACCTTCTCTTTGCTGCCCGAAGGCCTCCCATAAGAAGTCTGAGTTTACTCGTGACAGAAGAAGTCTGAGTTTACTCGTGTGAGGCCTGCGGCTCTCTCTCAGTTCCTTGCTGGGAGCTTCAGCAGGAGCGCTCTGGAGCCCGCCGGCAAAAGAACTGTGAGTCCCCGCGCCCCACCCCGGCCTCAAGCAAAAGTCCAGGTTTCCCCCGTTAGGAACACCTCGGAGTGCCAGAGGGAGCGGAGGGGCATGCGTTAACGGAACGCTTCAACCGTGTAAGGTATTTCACGAGACACTGTGCACTCACGTTCCTTGTAACAACTGTCAAAGGGCACTGTATGCCTTCCAACTCCTCGGCTGTGTTTGAGCCACAGGAAGGAAACGCGTTCGTTGGATTAAGCTCCGTGAACGTGCAACGATGATGGCGAAGCGCTGCCCTGTTCACTCGAAAGCTCTCGTTTGTACGGCCTTCACACGGCCTCAAGGTACGCAGTTCTAAACAGCCTTACATTCCACGCTGCTGTGCCCCCAATTAGGAATTGGGGCTCTTCTGTGAAACACCAATGTGCGTCCCAAAGGAAACCGGGGGGCTCCCCCAGGACGTCTGCGTACGGCAGTCGGTTGCCAGATATTTACTACCAGCCGGAGAAAGAGAAAAAGGACAGCTTTCCCAGGGACAATTCTGCCCCCTTGGGACCATCCAGAATCACCAAAGCCTAAACTTGGCACGGCCTGGGGAACGCTCTTCCGCATGTCCAGCAATCCCCGCGTCAAAACCTTTCTCAGCAGAGGCAGGCACTCTCTCCCTTGTACTACATAGCTCGGCAGAGCCTCCCGAGAAACATGCTGCGTCATTCAGCTTGAAAGTGGGACGCGGATGGGAGAGTACGCTTTCTCCCCGTTTGGAGGCGCCTTGCGCTTGGCTTCAAAGCGGCCCGAACAGCACTAGCGGCCCGACGTCTCTGCACGGCAGGATTGTCGTTGTGGGCCAAGGCTGCGTGTTCTCCCAAAGCGAAAACCGTGCTGGCAATTCCTTTCTAAGAACTCCTCCCACGGCACCCCAGGTTCAGCTGCGGCCAAGTGGAAGGTGACCTCGGGCCTCAAGGTTGAGTTCCAGTGTTTCACGTCAGGGGAGTTGGGTGTGCAGGGGTCTCCAATGAGGCCATACTCCACCACGGAGTGCCTTAACCCTGCGACGCTCCTGGGGACACACAGGATAGGAGCCCATTCACCAGTTTCGCATGATGACCTCTCTCCGTGCCGGAACGGCGGCCTCTGGCTTCTGAGGAACCTTCGTGTAAGCAGGCCCCTGGAGACAGCTCTTCACATTCGTAGCTAGGGCAGTGTACTCCTCTCTGGGTTGCCTAGGTGGAGTGCCCCCGTCGTCAAAGAGACTCGCGAAAGCAGCGCTGGGCGGACTCCCTTTGCCGGTCGAACGGCCTCCTTGACTGAAAGACAGCTGCAGTGCCAAAAGACACCGTGCTGACGACGGGCTCCAGGAAGAGACTCGGGACAGCACTCTCCTAGAAGCGAAAGCTAGGCTGTGCGCCCAGCCTGAGGAGCAGTACGTACGTTTGCCACACTTCTTTACACAGCTAGGCATGAGCCAGAGAGCCTTGGTCACTGAGGCCTACCTAAGGGACTGCCATACTTACCCAGTAGATCCCACGCAGAGGTCCCTGTGCCCAAAAGTGCCTCCACGGAAGGGCCCTGTTCCTCCCGTTGTGTTTCCTTGAGGTAATCAGAAACCGCTGAGGATCCCTACGTGAGCTCAGGTTTGAAGCTGGGCGACCCTGGCCGACCCTTATTCCCCTCCGTGGCAGACGAGACAGAGGCGGGTCCTAAGCGGCCTGAAGCACACTGCTCGCGCCCACCTTCTCTTTGCTGCCCGAAGGCCTCCCATAAGAAGTCTGAGTTTACTCGTGACAGAAGAAGTCTGAGTTTACTCGTGTGAGGCCTGCGGCTCTCTCTCAGTTCCTTGCTGGGAGCTTCAGCAGGAGCGCTCTGGAGCCCGCCGGCAAAAGAACTGTGAGTCCCCGCGCCCCACCCCGGCCTCAAGCAAAAGTCCAGGTTTCCCCCGTTAGGAACACCTCGGAGTGCCAGAGGGAGCGGAGGGGCATGCGTTAACGGAACGCTTCAACCGTGTAAGGTATTTCACGAGACACTGTGCACGCACGTTCCTTGTAACAACTGTCAAAGGGCACTGTATGCCTTCCAACTCCTCGGCTGTGTTTGAGCCACAGGAAGGAAACGCGTTCGTTGGATTAAGCTCCGTGAACGTGCAACGATGATGGCGAAGCGCTGCCCTGTTCACTCGAAAGCTCTCGTTTGTACGGCCTTCACACGGCCTCAAGGTACGCAGTTCTAAACAGCCTTACATTCCACGCTGCTGTGCCCCAATTAGGAATTGGGGCTCTTCTGTGAAACACCAATGTGCGTCCCAAAGGAAACCGGGGGGCTCCCCCAGGACGTCTGCGTAGGGCAGTCGGTTGCCAGATATTTACTACCAGCCGGAGAAAGAGAAAAAGGACAGCTTTCCCAGGGACAATTCTGCCCCCTTGGGACCATCCAGAATCACCAAAGCCTAAACTTGGCACGGCCTGGGGAACGCTCTTCCGCATGTCCAGCAATCCCCGCGTCAAAACCTTTCTCAGCAGAGGCAGGCACTCTCTCCCTTGTACTACATAGCTCGGCAGAGCCTTCCGAGAAACATGCTGCGTCATTCAGCTTGAAAGTGGGACGCGGATGGGAGAGTACGCTTTCTCCCCGTTTGGAGGCGCCTTGCGCTTGGCTTCAAAGCGGCCCGAACAGCACTAGCGGCCCGACGTCTCTGCACGGCAGGATTGTCGTTGTGGGCCAAGGCTGCGTGTTCTCCCAAAGCGAAAACCGTGCTGGCAATTCCTTTCTAAGAACTCCTCCCACGGCACCCCAGGTTCAGCTGCGGCCAAGTGGAAGGTGACCTCGGGCCTCAAGGTTGAGTTCCAGTGTTTCACGTCAGGGGAGTTGGGTGTGCAGGGGTCTCCAATGAGGCCATACTCCACCACGGAGTGCCTTAACCCTGCGACGCTCCTGGGGACACACAGGATAGGAGCCCATTCACCAGTTTCGCATGATGACCTCTCTCCGTGCCGGAACGGCGGCCTCTGGCTTCTGAGGAACCTTCGTGTAAGCAGGCCCCTGGAGACAGCTCTTCACATTCGTAGCTAGGGCAGTGTACTCCTCTCTGGGTTGCCTAGGTGGAGTGCCCCCGTCGTCAAAGAGACTCGCGAAAGCAGCGCTGGGCGGACTCCCTTTGCCGGTCGAACGGCCTCCTTGACTGAAAGACAGCTGCAGTGCCAAAAGACACCGTGCTGACGACGGGCTCCAGGAAGAGACTCGGGACAGCACTCTCCTAGAAGCGAAAGCTAGGCTGTGCGCGCAGCCTGAGGAGCAGTACGTACGTTTGCCACACTTCTTTACACAGCTAGGCATGAGCCAGAGAGCCTTGGTCACTGAGGCCTACCTAAGGGACTGCCATACTTACCCAGTAGATCCCACGCAGAGGTCCCTGTGCCCAAAAGTGCCTCCACGGAAGGGCCCTGTTCCTCCCGTTGTGTTTCCTTGAGGTAATCAGAAACCGCTGAGGATCCCTACGTGAGCTCAGGTTTGAAGCTGGGCGACCCTGGCCGACCCTTATTCCCCTCCGTGGCAGACGAGACAGAGGCGGGTCCTAAGCGGCCTGAAGCACACTGCTCGCGCCCACCTTCTCTTTGCTGCCCGAAGGCCTCCCATAAGAAGTCTGAGTTTACTCGTGACAGAAGAAGTCTGAGTTTACTCGTGTGAGGCCTGCGGCTCTCTCTCAGTTCCTTGCTGGGAGCTTCAGCAGGAGCGCTCTGGAGCCCGCCGGCAAAAGAACTGTGAGTCCCCGCGCCCCACCCCGGCCTCAAGCAAAAGTCCAGGTTTCCCCCGTTAGGAACACCTCGGAGTGCCAGAGGGAGCGGAGGGGCATGCGTTAACGGAACGCTTCAACCGTGTAAGGTATTTCACGAGACACTGTGCACGCACGTTCCTTGTAACAACTGTCAAAGGGCACTGTATGCCTTCCAACTCCTCGGCTGTGTTTGAGCCACAGGAAGGAAACGCGTTCGTTGGATAAAGCTCCGTGAACGTGCAACGATGATGGCGAAGCGCTGCCCTGTTCACTCGAAAGCTCTCGTTTGTACGGCCTTCACACGGCCTCAAGGTACGCAGTTCTAAACAGCCTTACATTCCACGCTGCTGTGCCCCAATTAGGAATTGGGGCTCTTCTGTGAAACACCAATGTGCGTCCCAAAGGAAACCGGGGGGCTCCCCCAGGACGTCTGCGTAGGGCAGTCGGTTGCCAGATATTTACTACCAGCCGGAGAAAGAGAAAAAGGACAGCTTTCCCAGGGACAATTCTGCCCCCTTGGGACCATCCAGAATCACCAAAGCCTAAACTTGGCACGGCCTGGGGAACGCTCTTCCGCATGTCCAGCAATCCCCGCGTCAAAACCTTTCTCAGCAGAGGCAGGCACTCTCTCCCTTGTACTACATAGCTCGGCAGAGCCTTCCGAGAAACATGCTGCGTCATTCAGCTTGAAAGTGGGACGCGGATGGGAGAGTACGCTTTCTCCCCGTTTGGAGGCGCCTTGCGCTTGGCTTCAAAGCGGCCCGAACAGCACTAGCGGCCCGACGTCTCTGCACGGCAGGATTGTCGTTGTGGGCCAAAGCTGCGTGTTCTCCCAAAGCGAAAACCGTGCTGGCAATTCCTTTCTAAGAACTCCTCCCACGGCACCCCAGGTTCAGCTGCGGCCAAGTGGAAGGTGACCTCGGGCCTCAAGGTTGAGTTCCAGTGTTTCACGTCAGGGGAGTTGGGTGTGCAGGGGTCTCCAATGAGGCCATACTCCACCACGGAGTGCCTTAACCCTGCGACGCTCCTGGGGACACACAGGATAGGAGCCCATTCACCAGTTTCGCATGATGACCTCTCTCCGTGCCGGAACGGCGGCCTCTGGCTTCTGAGGAACCTTCGTGTAAGCAGGCCCCTGGAGACAGCTCTTCACATTCGTAGCTAGGGCAGTGTACTCCTCTCTGGGTTGCCTAGGTGGAGTGCCCCCGTCGTCAAAGAGACTCGCGAAAGCAGCGCTGGGCGGACTCCCTTTGCCGGTCGAACGGCCTCCTTGACTGAAAGACAGCTGCAGTGCCAAAAGACACCGTGCTGACGACGGGCTCCAGGAAGAGACTCGGGACAGCACTCTCCTAGAAGCGAAAGCTAGGCTGTGCGCCCAGCCTGAGGAGCAGTACGTACGTTTGCCACACTTCTTTACACAGCTAGGCATGAGCCAGAGAGCCTTGGTCACTGAGGCCTACCTAAGGGACTGCCATACTTACCCAGTAGATCCCACGCAGAGGTCCCTGTGCCCAAAAGTGCCTCCACGGAAGGGCCCTGTTCCTCCCGTTGTGTTTCCTTGAGGTAATCAGAAACCGCTGAGGATCCCTACGTGAGCTCAGGTTTGAAGCTGGGCGACCCTGGCCGACCCTTATTCCCCTCCGTGGCAGACGAGACAGAGGCGGGTCCTAAGCGGCCTGAAGCACACTGCTCGCGCCCACCTTCTCTTTGCTGCCCGAAGGCCTCCCATAAGAAGTCTGAGTTTACTCGTGACAGAAGAAGTCTGAGTTTACTCGTGTGAGGCCTGCGGCTCTCTCTCAGTTCCTTGCTGGGAGCTTCAGCAGGAGCGCTCTGGAGCCCGCCGGCAAAAGAACTGTGAGTCCCCGCGCCCCACCCCGGCCTCAAGCAAAAGTCCAGGTTTCCCCCGTTAGGAACACCTCGGAGTGCCAGAGGGAGCGGAGGGGCATGCGTTAACGGAACGCTTCAACCGTGTAAGGTATTTCACGAGACACTGTGCACGCACGTTCCTTGTAACAACTGTCAAAGGGCACTGTATGCCTTCCAACTCCTCGGCTGTGTTTGAGCCACAGGAAGGAAACGCGTTCGTTGGATAAAGCTCCGTGAACGTGCAACGATGATGGCGAAGCGCTGCCCTGTTCACTCGAAAGCTCTCGTTTGTACGGCCTTCACACGGCCTCAAGGTACGCAGTTCTAAACAGCCTTACATTCCACGCTGCTGTGCCCCAATTAGGAATTGGGGCTCTTCTGTGAAACACCAATGTGCGTCCCAAAGGAAACCGGGGGGCTCCCCCAGGACGTCTGCGTAGGGCAGTCGGTTGCCAGATATTTACTACCAGCCGGAGAAAGAGAAAAAGGACAGCTTTCCCAGGGACAATTCTGCCCCCTTGGGACCATCCAGAATCACCAAAGCCTAAACTTGGCACGGCCTGGGGAACGCTCTTCCGCATGTCCAGCAATCCCCGCGTCAAAACCTTTCTCAGCAGAGGCAGGCACTCTCTCCCTTGTACTACATAGCTCGGCAGAGCCTTCCGAGAAACATGCTGCGTCATTCAGCTTGAAAGTGGGACGCGGATGGGAGAGTACGCTTTCTCCCCGTTTGGAGGCGCCTTGCGCTTGGCTTCAAAGCGGCCCGAACAGCACTAGCGGCCCGACGTCTCTGCACGGCAGGATTGTCGTTGTGGGCCAAGGCTGCGTGTTCTCCCAAAGCGAAAACCGTGCTGGCAATTCCTTTCTAAGAACTCCTCCCACGGCACCCCAGGTTCAGCTGCGGCCAAGTGGAAGGTGACCTCGGGCCTCAAGGTTGAGTTCCAGTGTTTCACGTCAGGGGAGTTGGGTGTGCAGGGGTCTCCAATGAGGCCATACTCCACCACGGAGTGCCTTAACCCTGCGACGCTCCTGGGGACACACAGGATAGGAGCCCATTCACCAGTTTCGCATGATGACCTCTCTCCGTGCCGGAACGGCGGCCTCTGGCTTCTGAGGAACCTTCGTGTAAGCAGGCCCCTGGAGACAGCTCTTCACATTCGTAGCTAGGGCAGTGTACTCCTCTCTGGGTTGCCTAGGTGGAGTGCCCCCGTCGTCAAAGAGACTCGCGAAAGCAGCGCTGGGCGGACTCCCTTTGCCGGTCGAACGGCCTCCTTGACTGAAAGACAGCTGCAGTGCCAAAAGACACCGTGCTGACGACGGGCTCCAGGAAGAGACTCGGGACAGCACTCGCATAGAAGCGAAAGCTAGGCTGTGCGCCCAGCCTGAGGAGCAGTACGTACGTTTGCCACACTTCTTTACACAGCTAGGCATGAGCCAGAGAGCCTTGGTCACTGAGGCCTACCTAAGGGACTGCCATACTTACCCAGTAGCTCCCACGCAGAGGTCCCTGTGCCCAAACGGGCCTCCACGGAAGGGCCCTGTCCCTCCCGTTGTGTTTCCTTGAGGTAATCAGAAACCGCTGAGGATCCCTATAGGAGCTCCGGTTTGAAGCTGGGCGACCCTGGCTAAACCTTATTCCCCTCCGTGGTAAACGAGACAGTGGCGGGTCCTAAGCTGCCTGAAGTACACTTGCTCGCGCCCACCTTCTCTTTGCTGCCGGAAGGCCTCCCACAAGACGTCTGAGTTTACTCGTGACAGCAGAAGTCTGAGTTTACGCGTGTGAGGCCTGCTGCTCTCGGTTCCTTGCTGGGAGCTTCAGCAGGAGCGCTCGGGAGCTCGCCGGCACAAGAACTGTGAGTCCCCTCGCCCCACCCCGGCCTCAAGCAAAAGTCCAGATTTCCCCCGTCAGGAACACCTCGGAGTGCCATAGGAGCGAAGAAGCGTGCGTTAACGGAGGGCCTCAACAGTGCTAGGGCTTTATTTCACGAGACACCGTGCACTCACGTTCGTTGTAACAACTGTCAAAGGGCACTGGATGCCTTCCAACTCCTCTCTGGCGTTTGAGCCACAGGAAGTAAATGCATTCGTTTGATTAAGCTCCGTGAACGTGCAACGACGATGGCGAAGCGCTGCCCTGTTCGCTCGAAAGCTCTCGTTTGTACGGCCTTCACACGGCCTCAAGGTACGCCGTGCTAAACAGCCTTACATTCCACGCTGGTGTGCACCCAATTGGGAATGTGGGCTCTTCTGTGAGACACCAGTGTGCGTCCCAAAGGAAACCGGGGGGGGGGCTCCCCCAGGACGCCTGCGTACGGCAGTCGGTGGCCAGATGTTTACTTCCAGCCGGAGAAAGAGAAAAAGGACAGCTTTCCCAGGGACAATTCTGGACCCTTGGGAACATCCAGAATCACCAAAGCCTAAACTTGGCACGGCCTGGGGAACGCTCTTCCGCACGTCCAGCAATCCCCACGTCAAAACCTTTCTCGGCAGAGGCAGGCACTCTCTCCCTTGTACTACATAGCTCGGCAGAGCCTCCCGAGAAACATGCTGCGTCATTCAGCTTGAAAGTGGGACGCGGATGGGAGAGTACGCTTTCTCCCCGTTTGGAGGCGCCGTGCGCTTGGCTTCAAAGCTGCCCGAACAGCACTAGCGGCCCGACGTCTCTGCACGGCAGGATTGTCGTTGTGGGCCGAGGCTGCGTGTTCTCTCAAAGCGGAAAACCGTGCTGGCAATACCTTGCTAGAAACTCCTCCCACGGCACTACATGTTCAGCTCCGGCCAAACGAAAGGTGACCTCAGGCCTCAAGGTAAGTTCCAGCGTTTCACGTCGGGGGAGTTGGGTGTGCAGGGGTTTCCATGAGGCCAGACTCCACCACGGAGTGCCTTAACTCTGCGACGCTCCTGGGGGCACACAGGATAGGAGCTCGTTCGCCAGTTTCGCAGGATGACTTCTCTCCGTGCCGGAACGGCAGCTCCTGGCTTCTAGAGGAACCTTAGCCTAAACAGGCCCCTGGAGAAAGCTCTTCACATTCAGAGCAAGGGCAAGGTACTGCTCTCTGGCTTGCCTGGGTTGAGTGCCCCAGTCGTCAAAGAGCCTCGCGAAAGCAGTGCTGCGCAGACTCCCTTTGCCGGTCGAACGGCCTCCTTGACTGAAAGAGAACTGCAGTACCAAAAGGCACGGTGCTGACGACTGGCTCCAGGAAGAGACTCGGGACAGCACTCTCCTAGAAGCGAAAGCTAGGCTGTGCGCCCAGCCTGAGGAGCAGTACGTACGTTTGCCACACTTCTTTACACAGCTAGGCATGAGCCAGAGAGCCTTGGTCACTGAGGCCTACCTAAGGGACTGCCATACTTACCCAGTAGCTCCCACGCAGAGGTCCCTGTGCCCAAACGGGCCTCCACGGAAGGGCCCTGTCCCTCCCGTTGTGTTTCCTTGAGGTAATCAGAAACCGCTGAGGATCCCTATAGGAGCTCCGGTTTGAAGCTGGGCGACCCTGGCTAAACCTTATTCCCCTCCGTGGTAAACGAGACAGTGGCGGGTCCTAAGCTGCCTGAAGTACACTTGCTCGCGCCCACCTTCTCTTTGCTGCCGGAAGGCCTCCCACAAGACGTCTGAGTTTACTCGTGACAGCAGAAGTCTGAGTTTACGCGTGTGAGGCCTGCTGCTCTCGGTTCCTTGCTGGGAGCTTCAGCAGGAGCGCTCGGGAGCTCGCCGGCACAAGAACTGTGAGTCCCCTCGCCCCACCCCGGCCTCAAGCAAAAGTCCAGATTTCCCCCGTCAGGAACACCTCGGAGTGCCATAGGAGCGAAGAAGCGTGCGTTAACGGAGGGCCTCAACAGTGCTAGGGCTTTATTTCACGAGACACCGTGCACTCACGTTCGTTGTAACAACTGTCAAAGGGCACTGGATGCCTTCCAACTCCTCTCTGGCGTTTGAGCCACAGGAAGTAAATGCATTCGTTTGATTAAGCTCCGTGAACGTGCAACGACGATGGCGAAGCGCTGCCCTGTTCGCTCGAAAGCTCTCGTTTGTACGGCCTTCACACGGCCTCAAGGTACGCCGTGCTAAACAGCCTTACATTCCACGCTGGTGTGCCCCCAATTGGGAATGTGGGCTCTTCTGTGAGACACCAGTTTGCGTCCCAAAGGAAACCGGGGGGGGGGCTCCCCCAGGACGCCTGCGTACGGCAGTCGGTGGCCAGATGTTTACTTCCAGCCGGAGAAAGAGAAAAAGGACAGCTTTCCCAGGGACAATTCTGGACCCTTGGGAACATCCAGAATCACCAAAGCCTAAACTTGGCACGGCCTGGGGAACGCTCTTCCGCACGTCCAGCAATCCCCACGTCAAAACCTTTCTCGGCAGAGGCAGGCACTCTCTCCCTTGTACTAGATAGCTCGGCAGAGCCTCCCGAGAAACATGCTGCGTCATTCAGCTTGAAAGTGGGACGCGGATGGGAGAGTACGCTTTCTCCCCGTTTGGAGGCGCCGTGCGCTTGGCTTCAAAGCTGCCCGAACAGCACTAGCGGCCCGACGTCTCTGCACGGCAGGATTGTCGTTGTGGGCCGAGGCTGCGTGTTCTCTCAAAGCGGAAAACCGTGCTGGCAATACCTTGCTAGAAACTCCTCCCACGGCACTACATGTTCAGCTCCGGCCAAACGAAAGGTGACCTCAGGCCTCAAGGTAAGTTCCAGCGTTTCACGTCGGGGGAGTTGGGTGTGCAGGGGTTTCCATGAGGCCAGACTCCACCACGGAGTGCCTTAACTCTGCGACGCTCCTGGGGGCACACAGGATAGGAGCTCGTTCGCCAGTTTCGCAGGATGACTTCTCTCCGTGCCGGAACGGCGGCTCCTGGCTTCTAGAGGAACCTTAGCCTAAACAGGCCCCTGGAGAAAGCTCTTCACATTCAGAGCAAGGGCAAGGTACTGCTCTCTGGCTTGCCTGGGTTGAGTGCCCCAGTCGTCAAAGAGCCTCGCGAAAGCAGTGCTGCGCAGACTCCCTTTGCCGGTCGAACGGCCTCCTTGACTGAAAGAGAACTGCAGTGCCAAAAGGCACGGTGCTGACGACTGGCTCCAGGAAGAGACTCGGGACAGCACTCTCCTAGAAGCGAAAGCTAGGCTGTGCGCCCAGCCTGAGGAGCAGTACGTACGTTTGCCACACTTCTTTACACAGCTAGGCATGAGCCAGAGAGCCTTGGTCACTGAGGCCTACCTAAGGGACTGCCATACTTACCCAGTAGCTCCCACGCAGAGGTCCCTGTGCCCAAACGGGCCTCCACGGAAGGGCCCTGTCCCTCCCGTTGTGTTTCCTTGAGGTAATCAGAAACCGCTGAGGATCCCTATAGGAGCTCCGGTTTGAAGCTGGGCGACCCTGGCTAAACCTTATTCCCCTCCGTGGTAAACGAGACAGTGGCGGGTCCTAAGCTGCCTGAAGTACACTTGCTCGCGCCCACCTTCTCTTTGCTGCCGGAAGACCTCCCACAAGACGTCTGAGTTTACTCGTGACAGCAGAAGTCTGAGTTTACGCGTGTGAGGCCTGCTGCTCTCGGTTCCTTGCTGGGAGCTTCAGCAGGAGCGCTCGGGAGCTCGCCGGCACAAGAACTGTGAGTCCCCTCGCCCCACCCCGGCCTCAAGCAAAAGTCCAGATTTCCCCCGTCAGGAACACCTCGGAGTGCCATAGGAGCGAAGAAGCGTGCGTTAACGGAGGGCCTCAACAGTGCTAGGGCTTTATTTCACGAGACACCGTGCACTCACGTTCGTTGTAACAACTGTCAAAGGGCACTGGATGCCTTCCAACTCCTCTCTGGCGTTTGAGCCACAGGAAGTAAATGCATTCGTTTGATTAAGCTCCGTGAACGTGCAACGACGATGGCGAAGCGCTGCCCTGTTCGCTCGAAAGCTCTCGTTTGTACGGCCTTCACACGGCCTCAAGGTACGCCGTGCTAAACAGCCTTACATTCCACGCTGGTGTGCCCCCAATTGGGAATGTGGGCTCTTCTGTGAGACACCAGTGTGCGTCCCAAAGGAAACCGGGGGGTGGGGGCTCCCCCAGGACGCCTGCGTACGGCAGTCGGTGGCCAGATGTTTACTTCCAGCCGGAGAAAGAGAAAAAGGACAGCTTTCCCAGGGACAATTCTGGACCCTTGGGAACATCCAGAATCACCAAAGCCTAAACTTGGCACGGCCTGGGGAACGCTCTTCCGCACGTCCAGCAATCCCCACGTCAAAACCTTTCTCGGCAGAGGCAGGCACTCTCTCCCTTGTACTAGATAGCTCGGCAGAGCCTCCCGAGAAACATGCTGCGTCATTCAGCTTGAAAGTGGGACGCGGATGGGAGAGTACGCTTTCTCCCCGTTTGGAGGCGCCGTGCGCTTGGCTTCAAAGCTGCCCGAACAGCACTAGCGGCCCGACGTCTCTGCACGGCAGGATTGTCGTTGTGGGCCGAGGCTGCGTGTTCTCTCAAAGCGGAAAACCGTGCTGGCAATACCTTGCTAGAAACTCCTCCCACGGCACTACATGTTCAGCTCCGGCCAAACGAAAGGTGACCTCAGGCCTCAAGGTAAGTTCCAGCGTTTCACGTCGGGGGAGTTGGGTGTGCAGGGGTTTCCATGAGGCCAGACTCCACCACGGAGTGCCTTAACTCTGCGACGCTCCTGGGGGCACACAGGATAGGAGCTCGTTCGCCAGTTTCGCAGGATGACTTCTCTCCGTGCCGGAACGGCGGCTCCTGGCTTCTAGAGGAACCTTAGCCTAAACAGGCCCCTGGAGAAAGCTCTTCACATTCAGAGCAAGGGCAAGGTACTGCTCTCTGGCTTGCCTGGGTTGAGTGCCCCAGTCGTCAAAGAGCCTCGCGAAAGCAGTGCTGCGCAGACTCCCTTTGCCGGTCGAACGGCCTCCTTGACTGAAAGAGAACTGCAGTGCCAAAAGGCACGGTGCTGACGACTGGCTCCAGGAAGAGACTCGGGACAGCACTCTCCTAGAAGCGAAAGCTAGGCTGTGCGCCCAGCCTGAGGAGCAGTACGTACGTTTGCCACACTTCTTTACACAGCTAGGCATGAGCCAGAGAGCCTTGGTCACTGAGGCCTACCTAAGGGACTGCCATACTTACCCAGTAGCTCCCACGCAGAGGTCCCTGTGCCCAAACGGGCCTCCACGGAAGGGCCCTGTCCCTCCCGTTGTGTTTCCTTGAGGTAATCAGAAACCGCTGAGGATCCCTATAGGAGCTCCGGTTTGAAGCTGGGCGACCCTGGCTAAACCTTATTCCCCTCCGTGGTAAACGAGACAGTGGCGGGTCCTAAGCTGCCTGAAGTACACTTGCTCGCGCCCACCTTCTCTTTGCTGCCGGAAGGCCTCCCACAAGACGTCTGAGTTTACTCGTGACAGCAGAAGTCTGAGTTTACGCGTGTGAGGCCTGCTGCTCTCGGTTCCTTGCTGGGAGCTTCAGCAGGAGCGCTCGGGAGCTCGCCGGCACAAGAACTGTGAGTCCCCTCGCCCCACCCCGGCCTCAAGCAAAAGTCCAGATTTCCCCCGTCAGGAACACCTCGGAGTGCCATAGGAGCGAAGAAGCGTGCGTTAACGGAGGGCCTCAACAGTGCTAGGGCTTTATTTCACGAGACACCGTGCACTCACGTTCGTTGTAACAACTGTCAAAGGGCACTGGATGCCTTCCAACTCCTCTCTGGCGTTTGAGCCACAGGAAGTAAATGCATTCGTTTGATTAAGCTCCGTGAACGTGCAACGACGATGGCGAAGCGCTGCCCTGTTCGCTCGAAAGCTCTCGTTTGTACGGCCTTCACACGGCCTCAAGGTACGCCGTGCTAAACAGCCTTACATTCCACGCTGGTGTGCCCCCAATTGGGAATGTGGGCTCTTCTGTGAGACACCAGTGTGCGTCCCAAAGGAAACCGGGGGGGGGGGCTCCCCCAGGACGCCTGCGTACGGCAGTCGGTGGCCAGATGTTTACTTCCAGCCGGAGAAAGAGAAAAAGGACAGCTTTCCCAGGGACAATTCTGGACCCTTGGGAACATCCAGAATCACCAAAGCCTAAACTTGGCACGGCCTGGGGAACGCTCTTCCGCACGTCCAGCAATCCCCACGTCAAAACCTTTCTCGGCAGAGGCAGGCACTCTCTCCCTTGTACTAGATAGCTCGGCAGAGCCTCCCGAGAAACATGCTGCGTCATTCAGCTTGAAAGTGGGACGCGGATGGGAGAGTACGCTTTCTCCCCGTTTGGAGGCGCCGTGCGCTTGGCTTCAAAGCTGCCCGAACAGCACTAGCGGCCCGACGTCTCTGCACGGCAGGATTGTCGTTGTGGGCCGAGGCTGCGTGTTCTCTCAAAGCGGAAAACCGTGCTGGCAATACCTTGCTAGAAACTCCTCCCACGGCACTACATGTTCAGCTCCGGCCAAACGAAAGGTGACCTCAGGCCTCAAGGTAAGTTCCAGCGTTTCACGTCGGGGGAGTTGGGTGTGCAGGGGTTTCCATGAGGCCAGACTCCACCACGGAGTGCCTTAACTCTGCGACGCTCCTGGGGGCACACAGGATAGGAGCTCGTTCGCCAGTTTCGCAGGATGACTTCTCTCCGTGCCGGAACGGCGGCTCCTGGCTTCTAGAGGAACCTTAGCCTAAACAGGCCCCTGGAGAAAGCTCTTCACATTCAGAGCAAGGGCAAGGTACTGCTCTCTGGCTTGCCTGGGTTGAGTGCCCCAGTCGTCAAAGAGCCTCGCGAAAGCAGTGCTGCGCAGACTCCCTTTGCCGGTCGAACGGCCTCCTTGACTGAAAGAGAACTGCAGTGCCAAAAGGCACGGTGCTGACGACTGGCTCCAGGAAGAGACTCGGGACAGCACTCTCCTAGAAGCGAAAGCTAGGCTGTGCGCCCAGCCTGAGGAGCAGTACGTACGTTTGCCACACTTCTTTACACAGCTAGGCATGAGCCAGAGAGCCTTGGTCACTGAGGCCTACCTAAGGGACTGCCCTACTTACCCAGTAGCTCCCACGCAGAGGTCCCTGTGCCCAAACGGGCCTCCACGGAAGGGCCCTGTCCCTCCCGTTGTGTTTCCTTGAGGTAATCAGAAACCGCTGAGGATCCCTATAGGAGCTCCGGTTTGAAGCTGGGCGACCCTGGCTAAACCTTATTCCCCTCCGTGGTAAACGAGACAGTGGCGGGTCCTAAGCTGCCTGAAGTACACTTGCTCGCGCCCACCTTCTCTTTGCTGCCGGAAGGCCTCCCACAAGACGTCTGAGTTTACTCGTGACAGCAGAAGTCTGAGTTTACGCGTGTGAGGCCTGCTGCTCTCGGTTCCTTGCTGGGAGCTTCAGCAGGAGCGCTCGGGAGCTCGCCGGCACAAGAACTGTGAGTCCCCTCGCCCCACCCCGGCCTCAAGCAAAAGTCCAGATTTCCCCCGTCAGGAACACCTCGGAGTGCCATAGGGGCGAAGAAGCGTGCGTTAACGGAGGGCCTCAACAGTGCTAGGGCTTTATTTCACGAGACACCGTGCACTCACGTTCGTTGTAACAACTGTCAAAGGGCACTGGATGCCTTCCAACTCCTCTCTGGCGTTTGAGCCACAGGAAGTAAATGCATTCGTTTGATTAAGCTCCGTGAACGTGCAACGACGATGGCGAAGCGCTGCCCTGTTCGCTCGAAAGCTCTCGTTTGTACGGCCTTCACACGGCCTCAAGGTACGCCGTGCTAAACAGCCTTACATTCCACGCTGGTGTGCCCCCAATTGGGAATGTGGGCTCTTCTGTGAGACACCAGTGTGCGTCCCAAAGGAAACCGGGGGGGGGGGCTCCCCCAGGACGCCTGCGTACGGCAGTCGGTGGCCAGATGTTTACTTCCAGCCGGAGAAAGAGAAAAAGGACAGCTTTCCCAGGGACAATTCTGGACCCTTGGGAACATCCAGAATCACCAAAGCCTAAACTTGGCACGGCCTGGGGAACGCTCTTCCGCACGTCCAGCAATCCCCACGTCAAAACCTTTCTCGGCAGAGGCAGGCACTCTCTCCCTTGTACTAGATAGCTCGGCAGAGCCTCCCGAGAAACATGCTGCGTCATTCAGCTTGAAAGTGGGACGCGGATGGGAGAGTACGCTTTCTCCCCGTTTGGAGGCGCCGTGCGCTTGGCTTCAAAGCTGCCCGAACAGCACTAGCGGCCCGACGTCTCTGCACGGCAGGATTGTCGTTGTGGGCCGAGGCTGCGTGTTCTCTCAAAGCGGAAAACCGTGCTGGCAATACCTTGCTAGAAACCCCTCCCACGGCCCTACATGTTCAGCTCCGGCCAAACGAAAGGTGACCTCAGGCCTCAAGGTAAGTTCCAGCGTTTCACGTCGGGGGAGTTGGGTGTGCAGGGGTTTCCATGAGGCCAGACTCCACCACGGAGTGCCTTAACTCTGCGACGCTCCTGGGGGCACACAGGATAGGAGCTCGTTCGCCAGTTTCGCAGGATGACTTCTCTCCGTGCCGGAACGGCGGCTCCTGGCTTCTAGAGGAACCTTAGCCTAAACAGGCCCCTGGAGAAAGCTCTTCACATTCAGAGCAAGGGCAAGGTACTGCTCTCTGGCTTGCCTGGGTTGAGTGCCCCAGTCGTCAAAGAGCCTCGCGAAAGCAGTGCTGCGCAGACTCCCTTTGCCGGTCGAACGGCCTCCTTGACTGAAAGAGAACTGCAGTGCCAAAAGGCACGGTGCTGACGACTGGCTCCAGGAAGAGACTCGGGACAGCACTCTCCTAGAAGCGAAAGCTAGGCTGTGCGCCCAGCCTGAGGAGCAGTACGTACGTTTGCCACACTTCTTTACACAGCTAGGCATGAGCCAGAGAGCCTTGGTCACTGAGGCCTACCTAAGGGACTGCCATACTTACCCAGTAGCTCCCACGCAGAGGTCCCTGTGCCCAAACGGGCCTCCACGGAAGGGCCCTGTCCCTCCCGTTGTGTTTCCTTGAGGTAATCAGAAACCGCTGAGGATCCCTATAGGAGCTCCGGTTTGAAGCTGGGCGACCCTGGCTAAACCTTATTCCCCTCCGTGGTAAACGAGACAGTGGCGGGTCCTAAGCTGCCTGAAGTACACTTGCTCGCGCCCACCTTCTCTTTGCTGCCGGAAGGCCTCCCACAAGACGTCTGAGTTTACTCGTGACAGCAGAAGTCTGAGTTTACGCGTGTGAGGCCTGCTGCTCTCGGTTCCTTGCTGGGAGCTTCAGCAGGAGCGCTCGGGAGCTCGCCGGCACAAGAACTGTGAGTCCCCTCGCCCCACCCCGGCCTCAAGCAAAAGTCCAGATTTCCCCCGTCAGGAACACCTCGGAGTGCCATAGGAGCGAAGAAGCGTGCGTTAACGGAGGGCCTCAACAGTGCTAGGGCTTTATTTCACGAGACACCGTGCACTCACGTTCGTTGTAACAACTGTCAAAGGGCACTGGATGCCTTCCAACTCCTCTCTGGCGTTTGAGCCACAGGAAGTAAATGCATTCGTTTGATTAAGCTCCGTGAACGTGCAACGACGATGGCGAAGCGCTGCCCTGTTCGCTCGAAAGCTCTCGTTTGTACGGCCTTCACACGGCCTCAAGGTACGCCGTGCTAAACAGCCTTACATTCCACGCTGGTGTGCCCCCAATTGGGAATGTGGGCTCTTCTGTGAGACACCAGTGTGCGTCCCAAAGGAAACCGGGGGGGGGGGGGCTCCCCCAGGACGCCTGCGTACGGCAGTCGGTGGCCAGATGTTTACTTCCAGCCGGAGAAAGAGAAAAAGGACAGCTTTCCCAGGGACAATTCTGGACCCTTGGGAACATCCAGAATCACCAAAGCCTAAACTTGGCACGGCCTGGGGAACGCTCTTCCGCACGTCCAGCAATCCCCACGTCAAAACCTTTCTCGGCAGAGGCAGGCACTCTCTCCCTTGTACTAGATAGCTCGGCAGAGCCTCCCGAGAAACATGCTGCGTCATTCAGCTTGAAAGTGGGACGCGGATGGGAGAGTACGCTTTCTCCCCGTTTGGAGGCGCCGTGCGCTTGGCTTCAAAGCTGCCCGAACAGCACTAGCGGCCCGACGTCTCTGCACGGCAGGATTGTCGTTGTGGGCCGAGGCTGCGTGTTCTCTCAAAGCGGAAAACCGTGCTGGCAATACCTTGCTAGAAACCCCTCCCACGGCCCTACATGTTCAGCTCCGGCCAAACGAAAGGTGACCTCAGGCCTCAAGGTAAGTTCCAGCGTTTCACGTCGGGGGAGTTGGGTGTGCAGGGGTTTCCATGAGGCCAGACTCCACCACGGAGTGCCTTAACTCTGCGACGCTCCTGGGGGCACACAGGATAGGAGCTCGTTCGCCAGTTTCGCAGGATGACTTCTCTCCGTGCCGGAACGGCGGCTCCTGGCTTCTAGAGGAACCTTAGCCTAAACAGGCCCCTGGAGAAAGCTCTTCACATTCAGAGCAAGGGCAAGGTACTGCTCTCTGGCTTGCCTGGGTTGAGTGCCCCAGTCGTCAAAGAGCCTCGCGAAAGCAGTGCTGCGCAGACTCCCTTTGCCGGTCGAACGGCCTCCTTGACTGAAAGAGAACTGCAGTGCCAAAAGGCACGGTGCTGACGACTGGCTCCAGGAAGAGACTCGGGACAGCACTCTCCTAGAAGCGAAAGCTAGGCTGTGCGCCCAGCCTGAGGAGCAGTACGTACGTTTGCCACACTTCTTTACACAGCTAGGCATGAGCCAGAGAGCCTTGGTCACTGAGGCCTACCTAAGGGACTGCCATACTTACCCAGTAGCTCCCACGCAGAGGTCCCTGTGCCCAAACGGGCCTCCACGGAAGGGCCCTGTCCCTCCCGTTGTGTTTCCTTGAGGTAATCAGAAACCGCTGAGGATCCCTATAGGAGCTCCGGTTTGAAGCTGGGCGACCCTGGCTAAACCTTATTCCCCTCCGTGGTAAACGAGACAGTGGCGGGTCCTAAGCTGCCTGAAGTACACTTGCTCGCGCCCACCTTCTCTTTGCTGCCGGAAGGCCTCCCACAAGACGTCTGAGTTTACTCGTGACAGCAGAAGTCTGAGTTTACGCGTGTGAGGCCTGCTGCTCTCGGTTCCTTGCTGGGAGCTTCAGCAGGAGCGCTCGGGAGCTCGCCGGCACAAGAACTGTGAGTCCCCTCGCCCCACCCCGGCCTCAAGCAAAAGTCCAGATTTCCCCCGTCAGGAACACCTCGGAGTGCCATAGGAGCGAAGAAGCGTGCGTTAACGGAGGGCCTCAACAGTGCTAGGGCTTTATTTCACGAGACACCGTGCACTCACGTTCGTTGTAACAACTGTCAAAGGGCACTGGATGCCTTCCAACTCCTCTCTGGCGTTTGAGCCACAGGAAGTAAATGCATTCGTTTGATTAAGCTCCGTGAACGTGCAACGACGATGGCGAAGCGCTGCCCTGTTCGCTCGAAAGCTCTCGTTTGTACGGCCTTCACACGGCCTCAAGGTACGCCGTGCTAAACAGCCTTACATTCCACGCTGGTGTGCCCCCAATTGGGAATGTGGGCTCTTCTGTGAGACACCAGTGTGCGTCCCAAAGGAAACCGGGGGGGGGGGGGCTCCCCCAGGACGCCTGCGTACGGCAGTCGGTGGCCAGATGTTTACTTCCAGCCGGAGAAAGAGAAAAAGGACAGCTTTCCCAGGGACAATTCTGGACCCTTGGGAACATCCAGAATCACCAAAGCCTAAACTTGGCACGGCCTGGGGAACGCTCTTCCGCACGTCCAGCAATCCCCACGTCAAAACCTTTCTCGGCAGAGGCAGGCACTCTCTCCCTTGTACTAGATAGCTCGGCAGAGCCTCCCGAGAAACATGCTGCGTCATTCAGCTTGAAAGTGGGACGCGGATGGGAGAGTACGCTTTCTCCCCGTTTGGAGGCGCCGTGCGCTTGGCTTCAAAGCTGCCCGAACAGCACTAGCGGCCCGACGTCTCTGCACGGCAGGATTGTCGTTGTGGGCCGAGGCTGCGTGTTCTCTCAAAGCGGAAAACCGTGCTGGCAATACCTTGCTAGGAACCCCTCCCACGGCACTACATGTTCAGCTCCGGCCAAACGAAAGGTGACCTCAGGCCTCAAGGTAAGTTCCAGCGTTTCACGTCGGGGGAGTTGGGTGTGCAGGGGTTTCCATGAGGCCAGACTCCACCACGGAGTGCCTTAACTCTGCGACGCTCCTGGGGGCACACAGGATAGGAGCTCGTTCGCCAGTTTCGCAGGATGACTTCTCTCCGTGCCGGAACGGCGGCTCCTGGCTTCTAGAGGAACCTTAGCCTAAACAGGCCCCTGGAGAAAGCTCTTCACATTCAGAGCAAGGGCAAGGTACTGCTCTCTGGCTTGCCTGGGTTGAGTGCCCCAGTCGTCAAAGAGCCTCGCGAAAGCAGTGCTGCGCAGACTCCCTTTGCCGGTCGAACGGCCTCCTTGACTGAAAGAGAACTGCAGTGCCAAAAGGCACGGTGCTGACGACTGGCTCCAGGAAGAGACTCGGGACAGCACTCTCCTAGAAGCGAAAGCTAGGCTGTGCGCCCAGCCTGAGGAGCAGTACGTACGTTTGCCACACTTCTTTACACAGCTAGGCATGAGCCAGAGAGCCTTGGTCACTGAGGCCTACCTAAGGGACTGCCCTACTTACCCAGTAGCTCCCACGCAGAGGTCCCTGTGCCCAAACGGGCCTCCACGGAAGGGCCCTGTCCCTCCCGTTGTGTTTCCTTGAGGTAATCAGAAACCGCTGAGGATCCCTATAGGAGCTCCGGTTTGAAGCTGGGCGACCCTGGCTAAACCTTATTCCCCTCCGTGGTAAACGAGACAGTGGCGGGTCCTAAGCTGCCTGAAGTACACTTGCTCGCGCCCACCTTCTCTTTGCTGCCGGAAGGCCTCCCACAAGACGTCTGAGTTTACTCGTGACAGCAGAAGTCTGAGTTTACGCGTGTGAGGCCTGCTGCTCTCGGTTCCTTGCTGGGAGCTTCAGCAGGAGCGCTCGGGAGCTCGCCGGCACAAGAACTGTGAGTCCCCTCGCCCCACCCCGGCCTCAAGCAAAAGTCCAGATTTCCCCCGTCAGGAACACCTCGGAGTGCCATAGGAGCGAAGAAGCGTGCGTTAACGGAGGGCCTCAACAGTGCTAGGGCTTTATTTCACGAGACACCGTGCACTCACGTTCGTTGTAACAACTGTCAAAGGGCACTGGATGCCTTCCAACTCCTCTCTGGCGTTTGAGCCACAGGAAGTAAATGCATTCGTTTGATTAAGCTCCGTGAACGTGCAACGACGATGGCGAAGCGCTGCCCTGTTCGCTCGAAAGCTCTCGTTTGTACGGCCTTCACACGGCCTCAAGGTACGCCGTGCTAAACAGCCTTACATTCCACGCTGGTGTGCCCCCAATTGGGAATGTGGGCTCTTCTGTGAGACACCAGTGTGCGTCCCAAAGGAAACCGGGGGGGGGGGGCTCCCCCAGGACGCCTGCGTACGGCAGTCGGTGGCCAGATGTTTACTTCCAGCCGGAGAAAGAGAAAAAGGACAGCTTTCCCAGGGACAATTCTGGACCCTTGGGAACATCCAGAATCACCAAAGCCTAAACTTGGCACGGCCTGGGGAACGCTCTTCCGCACGTCCAGCAATCCCCACGTCAAAACCTTTCTCGGCAGAGGCAGGCACTCTCTCCCTTGTACTAGATAGCTCGGCAGAGCCTCCCGAGAAACATGCTGCGTCATTCAGCTTGGAAGTGGGACGCGGATGGGAGAGTACGCTTTCTCCCCGTTTGGAGGCGCCGTGCGCTTGGCTTCAAAGCTGCCCGAACAGCACTAGCGGCCCGACGTCTCTGCACGGCAGGATTGTCGTTGTGGGCCGAGGCTGCGTGTTCTCTCAAAGCGGAAAACCGTGCTGGCAATACCTTGCTAGGAACCCCTCCCACGGCCCTACATGTTCAGCTCCGGCCAAACGAAAGGTGACCTCAGGCCTCAAGGTAAGTTCCAGCGTTTCACGTCGGGGGAGTTGGGTGTGCAGGGGTTTCCATGAGGCCAGACTCCACCACGGAGTGCCTTAACTCTGCGACGCTCCTGGGGGCACACAGGATAGGAGCTCGTTCGCCAGTTTCGCAGGATGACTTCTCTCCGTGCCGGAACGGCGGCTCCTGGCTTCTAGAGGAACCTTAGCCTAAACAGGCCCCTGGAGAAAGCTCTTCACATTCAGAGCAAGGGCAAGGTACTGCTCTCTGGCTTGCCTGGGTTGAGTGCCCCAGTCGTCAAAGAGCCTCGCGAAAGCAGTGCTGCGCAGACTCCCTTTGCCGGTCGAACGGCCTCCTTGACTGAAAGAGAACTGCAGTGCCAAAAGGCACGGTGCTGACGACTGGCTCCAGGAAGAGACTCGGGACAGCACTCTCCTAGAAGCGAAAGCTAGGCTGTGCGCCCAGCCTGAGGAGCAGTACGTACGTTTGCCACACTTCTTTACACAGCTAGGCATGAGCCAGAGAGCCTTGGTCACTGAGGCCTACCTAAGGGACTGCCATACTTACCCAGTAGCTCCCACGCAGAGGTCCCTGTGCCCAAACGGGCCTCCACGGAAGGGCCCTGTCCCTCCCGTTGTGTTTCCTTGAGGTAATCAGAAACCGCTGAGGATCCCTATAGGAGCTCCGGTTTGAAGCTGGGCGACCCTGGCTAAACCTTATTCCCCTCCGTGGTAAACGAGACAGTGGCGGGTCCTAAGCTGCCTGAAGTACACTTGCTCGCGCCCACCTTCTCTTTGCTGCCGGAAGGCCTCCCACAAGACGTCTGAGTTTACTCGTGACAGCAGAAGTCTGAGTTTACGCGTGTGAGGCCTGCTGCTCTCGGTTCCTTGCTGGGAGCTTCAGCAGGAGCGCTCGGGAGCTCGCCGGCACAAGAACTGTGAGTCCCCTCGCCCCACCCCGGCCTCAAGCAAAAGTCCAGATTTCCCCCGTCAGGAACACCTCGGAGTGCCATAGGAGCGAAGAAGCGTGCGTTAACGGAGGGCCTCAACAGTGCTAGGGCTTTATTTCACGAGACACCGTGCACTCACGTTCGTTGTAACAACTGTCAAAGGGCACTGGATGCCTTCCAACTCCTTTCTGGCGTTTGAGCCACAGGAAGTAAATGCATTCGTTTGATTAAGCTCCGTGAACGTGCAACGACGATGGCGAAGCGCTGCCCTGTTCGCTCGAAAGCTCTCGTTTGTACGGCCTTCACACGGCCTCAAGGTACGCCGTGCTAAACAGCCTTACATTCCACGCTGGTGTGCCCCCAATTGGGAATGTGGGCTCTTCTGTGAGACACCAGTGTGCGTCCCAAAGGAAACCGGGGGGGGGGGGCTCCCCCAGGACGCCTGCGTACGGCAGTCGGTGGCCAGATGTTTACTTCCAGCCGGAGAAAGAGAAAAAGGACAGCTTTCCCAGGGACAATTCTGGACCCTTGGGAACATCCAGAATCACCAAAGCCTAAACTTGGCACGGCCTGGGGAACGCTCTTCCGCACGTCCAGCAATCCCCACGTCAAAACCTTTCTCGGCAGAGGCAGGCACTCTCTCCCTTGTACTAGATAGCTCGGCAGAGCCTCCCGAGAAACATGCTGCGTCATTCAGCTTGAAAGTGGGACGCGGATGGGAGAGTACGCTTTCTCCCCGTTTGGAGGCGCCGTGCGCTTGGCTTCAAAGCTGCCCGAACAGCACTAGCGGCCCGACGTCTCTGCACGGCAGGATTGTCGTTGTGGGCCGAGGCTGCGTGTTCTCTCAAAGCGGAAAACCGTGCTGGCAATACCTTGCTAGGAACCCCTCCCACGGCACTACATGTTCAGCTCCGGCCAAACGAAAGGTGACCTCAGGCCTCAAGGTAAGTTCCAGCGTTTCACGTCGGGGGAGTTGGGTGTGCAGGGGTTTCCATGAGGCCAGACTCCACCACGGAGTGCCTTAACTCTGCGACGCTCCTGGGGGCACACAGGATAGGAGCTCGTTCGCCAGTTTCGCAGGATGACTTCTCTCCGTGCCGGAACGGCGGCTCCTGGCTTCTAGAGGAACCTTAGCCTAAACAGGCCCCTGGAGAAAGCTCTTCACATTCAGAGCAAGGGCAAGGTACTGCTCTCTGGCTTGCCTGGGTTGAGTGCCCCAGTCGTCAAAGAGCCTCGCGAAAGCAGTGCTGCGCAGACTCCCTTTGCCGGTCGAACGGCCTCCTTGACTGAAAGAGAACTGCAGTGCCAAAAGGCACGGTGCTGACGACTGGCTCCAGGAAGAGACTCGGGACAGCACTCTCCTAGAAGCGAAAGCTAGGCTGTGCGCCCAGCCTGAGGAGCAGTACGTACGTTTGCCACACTTCTTTACACAGCTAGGCATGAGCCAGAGAGCCTTGGTCACTGAGGCCTACCTAAGGGACTGCCCTACTTACCCAGTAGCTCCCACGCAGAGGTCCCTGTGCCCAAACGGGCCTCCACGGAAGGGCCCTGTCCCTCCCGTTGTGTTTCCTTGAGGTAATCAGAAACCGCTGAGGATCCCTATAGGAGCTCCGGTTTGAAGCTGGGCGACCCTGGCTAAACCTTATTCCCCTCCGTGGTAAACGAGACAGTGGCGGGTCCTAAGCTGCCTGAAGTACACTTGCTCGCGCCCACCTTCTCTTTGCTGCCGGAAGGCCTCCCACAAGACGTCTGAGTTTACTCGTGACAGCAGAAGTCTGAGTTTACGCGTGTGAGGCCTGCTGCTCTCGGTTCCTTGCTGGGAGCTTCAGCAGGAGCGCTCGGGAGCTCGCCGGCACAAGAACTGTGAGTCCCCTCGCCCCACCCCGGCCTCAAGCAAAAGTCCAGATTTCCCCCGTCAGGAACACCTCGGAGTGCCATAGGAGCGAAGAAGCGTGCGTTAACGGAGGGCCTCAACAGTGCTAGGGCTTTATTTCACGAGACACCGTGCACTCACGTTCGTTGTAACAACTGTCAAAGGGCACTGGATGCCTTCCAACTCCTCTCTGGCGTTTGAGCCACAGGAAGTAAATGCATTCGTTTGATTAAGCTCCGTGAACGTGCAACGACGATGGCGAAGCGCTGCCCTGTTCGCTCGAAAGCTCTCGTTTGTACGGCCTTCACACGGCCTCAAGGTACGCCGTGCTAAACAGCCTTACATTCCACGCTGGTGTGCCCCCAATTGGGAATGTGGGCTCTTCTGTGAGACACCAGTGTGCGTCCCAAAGGAAACCGGGGGGGGGGGCTCCCCCAGGACGCCTGCGTACGGCAGTCGGTGGCCAGATGTTTACTTCCAGCCGGAGAAAGAGAAAAAGGACAACTTTCCCAGGGACAATTCTGGACCCTTGGGAACATCCAGAATCACCAAAGCCTAAACTTGGCACGGCCTGGGGAACGCTCTTCCGCACGTCCAGCAATCCCCACGTCAAAACCTTTCTCGGCAGAGGCAGGCACTCTCTCCCTTGTACTAGATAGCTCGGCAGAGCCTCCCGAGAAACATGCTGCGTCATTCAGCTTGGAAGTGGGACGCGGATGGGAGAGTACGCTTTCTCCCCGTTTGGAGGCGCCGTGCGCTTGGCTTCAAAGCTGCCCGAACAGCACTAGCGGCCCGACGTCTCTGCACGGCAGGATTGTCGTTGTGGGCCGAGGCTGCGTGTTCTCTCAAAGCGGAAAACCGTGCTGGCAATACCTTGCTAGGAACCCCTCCCACGGCCCTACATGTTCAGCTCCGGCCAAACGAAAGGTGACCTCAGGCCTCAAGGTAAGTTCCAGCGTTTCACGTCGGGGGAGTTGGGTGTGCAGGGGTTTCCATGAGGCCAGACTCCACCACGGAGTGCCTTAACTCTGCGACGCTCCTGGGGGCACACAGGATAGGAGCTCGTTCGCCAGTTTCGCAGGATGACTTCTCTCCGTGCCGGAACGGCGGCTCCTGGCTTCTAGAGGAACCTTAGCCTAAACAGGCCCCTGGAGAAAGCTCTTCACATTCAGAGCAAGGGCAAGGTACTGCTCTCTGGCTTGCCTGGGTTGAGTGCCCCAGTCGTCAAAGAGCCTCGCGAAAGCAGTGCTGCGCAGACTCCCTTTGCCGGTCGAACGGCCTCCTTGACTGAAAGAGAACTGCAGTGCCAAAAGGCACGGTGCTGACGACTGGCTCCAGGAAGAGACTCGGGACAGCACTCTCCTAGAAGCGAAAGCTAGGCTGTGCGCCCAGCCTGAGGAGCAGTACGTACGTTTGCCACACTTCTTTACACAGCTAGGCATGAGCCAGAGAGCCTTGGTCACTGAGGCCTACCTAAGGGACTGCCCTACTTACCCAGTAGCTCCCACGCAGAGGTCCCTGTGCCCAAACGGGCCTCCACGGAAGGGCCCTGTCCCTCCCGTTGTGTTTCCTTGAGGTAATCAGAAACCGCTGAGGATCCCTATAGGAGCTCCGGTTTGAAGCTGGGCGACCCTGGCTAAACCTTATTCCCCTCCGTGGTAAACGAGACAGTGGCGGGTCCTAAGCTGCCTGAAGTACACTTGCTCGCGCCCACCTTCTCTTTGCTGCCGGAAGGCCTCCCACAAGACGTCTGAGTTTACTCGTGACAGCAGAAGTCTGAGTTTACGCGTGTGAGGCCTGCTGCTCTCGGTTCCTTGCTGGGAGCTTCAGCAGGAGCGCTCGGGAGCTCGCCGGCACAAGAACTGTGAGTCCCCTCGCCCCACCCCGGCCTCAAGCAAAAGTCCAGATTTCCCCCGTCAGGAACACCTCGGAGTGCCATAGGAGCGAAGAAGCGTGCGTTAACGGAGGGCCTCAACAGTGCTAGGGCTTTATTTCACGAGACACCGTGCACTCACGTTCGTTGTAACAACTGTCAAAGGGCACTGGATGCCTTCCAACTCCTCTCTGGCGTTTGAGCCACAGGAAGTAAATGCATTCGTTTGATTAAGCTCCGTGAACGTGCAACGACGATGGCGAAGCGCTGCCCTGTTCGCTCGAAAGCTCTCGTTTGTACGGCCTTCACACGGCCTCAAGGTACGCCGTGCTAAACAGCCTTACATTCCACGCTGGTGTGCCCCCAATTGGGAATGTGGGCTCTTCTGTGAGACACCAGTGTGCGTCCCAAAGGAAACCGGCGGGGGGGGGGGGGCTCCCCCAGGACGCCTGCGTACGGCAGTCGGTGGCCAGATGTTTACTTCCAGCCGGAGAAAGAGAAAAAGGACAGCTTTCCCAGGGACAATTCTGGACCCTTGGGAACATCCAGAATCACCAAAGCCTAAACTTGGCACGGCCTGGGGAACGCTCTTCCGCACGTCCAGCAATCCCCACGTCAAAACCTTTCTCGGCAGAGGCAGGCACTCTCTCCCTTGTACTAGATAGCTCGGCAGAGCCTCCCGAGAAACATGCTGCGTCATTCAGCTTGAAAGTGGGACGCGGATGGGAGAGTACGCTTTCTCCCCGTTTGGAGGCGCCGTGCGCTTGGCTTCAAAGCTGCCCGAACAGCACTAGCGGCCCGACGTCTCTGCACGGCAGGATTGTCGTTGTGGGCCGAGGCTGCGTGTTCTCTCAAAGCGGAAAACCGTGCTGGCAATACCTTGCTAGGAACCCCTCCCACGGCACTACATGTTCAGCTCCGGCCAAACGAAAGGTGACCTCAGGCCTCAAGGTAAGTTCCAGCGTTTCACGTCGGGGGAGTTGGGTGTGCAGGGGTTTCCATGAGGCCAGACTCCACCACGGAGTGCCTTAACTCTGCGACGCTCCTGGGGGCACACAGGATAGGAGCTCGTTCGCCAGTTTCGCAGGATGACTTCTCTCCGTGCCGGAACGGCGGCTCCTGGCTTCCAGAGGAACCTTAGCCTAAACAGGCCCCTGGAGAAAGCTCTTCACATTCAGAGCAAGGGCAAGGTACTGCTCTCTGGCTTGCCTGGGTTGAGTGCCCCAGTCGTCAAAGAGCCTCGCGAAAGCAGTGCTGCGCAGACTCCCTTTGCCGGTCGAACGGCCTCCTTGACTGAAAGAGAACTGCAGTGCCAAAAGGCACGGTGCTGACGACTGGCTCCAGGAAGAGACTCGGGACAGCACTCTCCTAGAAGCGAAAGCTAGGCTGTGCGCCCAGCCTGAGGAGCAGTACGTACGTTTGCCACACTTCTTTACACAGCTAGGCATGAGCCAGAGAGCCTTGGTCACTGAGGCCTACCTAAGGGACTGCCATACTTACCCAGTAGCTCCCACGCAGAGGTCCCTGTGCCCAAACGGGCCTCCACGGAAGGGCCCTGTCCCTCCCGTTGTGTTTCCTTGAGGTAATCAGAAACCGCTGAGGATCCCTATAGGAGCTCCGGTTTGAAGCTGGGCGACCCTGGCTAAACCTTATTCCCCTCCGTGGTAAACGAGACAATGGCGGGTCCTAAGCTGCCTGAAGTACACTTGCTCGCGCCCACCTTCTCTTTGCTGCCGGAAGGCCTCCCACAAGACGTCTGAGTTTACTCGTGACAGCAGAAGTCTGAGTTTACGCGTGTGAGGCCTGCTGCTCTCGGTTCCTTGCTGGGAGCTTCAGCAGGAGCGCTCGGGAGCTCGCCGGCACAAGAACTGTGAGTCCCCTCGCCCCACCCCGGCCTCAAGCAAAAGTCCAGATTTCCCCCGTCAGGAACACCTCGGAGTGCCATAGGAGCGAAGAAGCGTGCGTTAACGGAGGGCCTCAACAGTGCTAGGGCTTTATTTCACGAGACACCGTGCACTCACGTTCGTTGTAACAACTGTCAAAGGGCACTGGATGCCTTCCAACTCCTCTCTGGCGTTTGAGCCACAGGAAGTAAATGCATTCGTTTGATTAAGCTCCGTGAACGTGCAACGACGATGGCGAAGCGCTGCCCTGTTCGCTCGAAAGCTCTCGTTTGTACGGCCTTCACACGGCCTCAAGGTACGCCGTGCTAAACAGCCTTACATTCCACGCTGGTGTGCCCCCAATTGGGAATGTGGGCTCTTCTGTGAGACACCAGTGTGCGTCCCAAAGGAAACCGGCGGGGGGGGGGGGCTCCCCCAGGACGCCTGCGTACGGCAGTCGGTGGCCAGATGTTTACTTCCAGCCGGAGAAAGAGAAAAAGGACAGCTTTCCCAGGGACAATTCTGGACCCTTGGGAACATCCAGAATCACCAAAGCCTAAACTTGGCACGGCCTGGGGAACGCTCTTCCGCACGTCCAGCAATCCCCACGTCAAAACCTTTCTCGGCAGAGGCAGGCACTCTCTCCCTTGTACTAGATAGCTCGGCAGAGCCTCCCGAGAAACATGCTGCGTCATTCAGCTTGAAAGTGGGACGCGGATGGGAGAGTACGCTTTCTCCCCGTTTGGAGGCGCCGTGCGCTTGGCTTCAAAGCTGCCCGAACAGCACTAGCGGCCCGACGTCTCTGCACGGCAGGATTGTCGTTGTGGGCCGAGGCTGCGTGTTCTCTCAAAGCGGAAAACCGTGCTGGCAATACCTTGCTAGGAACCCCTCCCACGGCACTACATGTTCAGCTCCGGCCAAACGAAAGGTGACCTCAGGCCTCAAGGTAAGTTCCAGCGTTTCACGTCGGGGGAGTTGGGTGTGCAGGGGTTTCCATGAGGCCAGACTCCACCACGGAGTGCCTTAACTCTGCGACGCTCCTGGGGGCACACAGGATAGGAGCTCGTTCGCCAGTTTCGCAGGATGACTTCTCTCCGTGCCGGAACGGCGGCTCCTGGCTTCTAGAGGAACCTTAGCCTAAACAGGCCCCTGGAGAAAGCTCTTCACATTCAGAGCAAGGGCAAGGTACTGCTCTCTGGCTTGCCTGGGTTGAGTGCCCCAGTCGTCAAAGAGCCTCGCGAAAGCAGTGCTGCGCAGACTCCCTTTGCCGGTCGAACGGCCTCCTTGACTGAAAGAGAACTGCAGTGCCAAAAGGCACGGTGCTGACGACTGGCTCCAGGAAGAGACTCGGGACAGCACTCTCCTAGAAGCGAAAGCTAGGCTGTGCGCCCAGCCTGAGGAGCAGTACGTACGTTTGCCACACTTCTTTACACAGCTAGGCATGAGCCAGAGAGCCTTGGTCACTGAGGCCTACCTAAGGGACTGCCCTACTTACCCAGTAGCTCCCACGCAGAGGTCCCTGTGCCCAAACGGGCCTCCACGGAAGGGCCCTGTCCCTCCCGTTGTGTTTCCTTGAGGTAATCAGAAACCGCTGAGGATCCCTATAGGAGCTCCGGTTTGAAGCTGGGCGACCCTGGCTAAACCTTATTCCCCTCCGTGGTAAACGAGACAGTGGCGGGTCCTAAGCTGCCTGAAGTACACTTGCTCGCGCCCACCTTCTCTTTGCTGCCGGAAGGCCTCCCACAAGACGTCTGAGTTTACTCGTGACAGCAGAAGTCTGAGTTTACGCGTGTGAGGCCTGCTGCTCTCGGTTCCTTGCTGGGAGCTTCAGCAGGAGCGCTCGGGAGCTCGCCGGCACAAGAACTGTGAGTCCCCTCGCCCCACCCCGGCCTCAAGCAAAAGTCCAGATTTCCCCCGTCAGGAACACCTCGGAGTGCCATAGGGGCGAAGAAGCGTGCGTTAACGGAGGGCCTCAACAGTGCTAGGGCTTTATTTCACGAGACACCGTGCACTCACGTTCGTTGTAACAACTGTCAAAGGGCACTGGATGCCTTCCAACTCCTCTCTGGCGTTTGAGCCACAGGAAGTAAATGCATTCGTTTGATTAAGCTCCGTGAACGTGCAACGACGATGGCGAAGCGCTGCCCTGTTCGCTCGAAAGCTCTCGTTTGTACGGCCTTCACACGGCCTCAAGGTACGCCGTGCTAAACAGCCTTACATTCCACGCTGGTGTGCCCCCAATTGGGAATGTGGGCTCTTCTGTGAGACACCAGTGTGCGTCCCAAAGGAAACCGGCGGGGGGGGGGGCTCCCCCAGGACGCCTGCGTACGGCAGTCGGTGGCCAGATGTTTACTTCCAGCCGGAGAAAGAGAAAAAGGACAGCTTTCCCAGGGACAATTCTGGACCCTTGGGAACATCCAGAATCACCAAAGCCTAAACTTGGCACGGCCTGGGGAACGCTCTTCCGCACGTCCAGCAATCCCCACGTCAAAACCTTTCTCGGCAGAGGCAGGCACTCTCTCCCTTGTACTAGATAGCTCGGCAGAGCCTCCCGAGAAACATGCTGCGTCATTCAGCTTGAAAGTGGGACGCGGATGGGAGAGTACGCTTTCTCCCCGTTTGGAGGCGCCGTGCGCTTGGCTTCAAAGCTGCCCGAACAGCACTAGCGGCCCGACGTCTCTGCACGGCAGGATTGTCGTTGTGGGCCGAGGCTGCGTGTTCTCTCAAAGCGGAAAACCGTGCTGGCAATACCTTGCTAGGAACCCCTCCCACGGCACTACATGTTCAGCTCCGGCCAAACGAAAGGTGACCTCAGGCCTCAAGGTAAGTTCCAGCGTTTCACGTCGGGGGAGTTGGGTGTGCAGGGGTTTCCATGAGGCCAGACTCCACCACGGAGTGCCTTAACTCTGCGACGCTCCTGGGGGCACACAGGATAGGAGCTCGTTCGCCAGTTTCGCAGGATGACTTCTCTCCGTGCCGGAACGGCGGCTCCTGGCTTCTAGAGGAACCTTAGCCTAAACAGGCCCCTGGAGAAAGCTCTTCACATTCAGAGCAAGGGCAAGGTACTGCTCTCTGGCTTGCCTGGGTTGAGTGCCCCAGTCGTCAAAGAGCCTCGCGAAAGCAGTGCTGCGCAGACTCCCTTTGCCGGTCGAACGGCCTCCTTGACTGAAAGAGAACTGCAGTGCCAAAAGGCACGGTGCTGACGACTGGCTCCAGGAAGAGACTCGGGACAGCACTCTCCTAGAAGCGAAAGCTAGGCTGTGCGCCCAGCCTGAGGAGCAGTACGTACGTTTGCCACACTTCTTTACACAGCTAGGCATGAGCCAGAGAGCCTTGGTCACTGAGGCCTACCTAAGGGACTGCCCTACTTACCCAGTAGCTCCCACGCAGAGGTCCCTGTGCCCAAACGGGCCTCCACGGAAGGGCCCTGTCCCTCCCGTTGTGTTTCCTTGAGGTAATCAGAAACCGCTGAGGATCCCTATAGGAGCTCCGGTTTGAAGCTGGGCGACCCTGGCTAAACCTTATTCCCCTCCGTGGTAAACGAGACAGTGGCGGGTCCTAAGCTGCCTGAAGTACACTTGCTCGCGCCCACCTTCTCTTTGCTGCCGGAAGGCCTCCCACAAGACGTCTGAGTTTACTCGTGACAGCAGAAGTCTGAGTTTACGCGTGTGAGGCCTGCTGCTCTCGGTTCCTTGCTGGGAGCTTCAGCAGGAGCGCTCGGGAGCTCGCCGGCACAAGAACTGTGAGTCCCCTCGCCCCACCCCGGCCTCAAGCAAAAGTCCAGATTTCCCCCGTCAGGAACACCTCGGAGTGCCATAGGAGCGAAGAAGCGTGCGTTAACGGAGGGCCTCAACAGTGCTAGGGCTTTATTTCACGAGACACCGTGCACTCACGTTCGTTGTAACAACTGTCAAAGGGCACTGGATGCCTTCCAACTCCTCTCTGGCGTTTGAGCCACAGGAAGTAAATGCATTCGTTTGATTAAGCTCCGTGAACGTGCAACGACGATGGCGAAGCGCTGCCCTGTTCGCTCGAAAGCTCTCGTTTGTACGGCCTTCACACGGCCTCAAGGTACGCCGTGCTAAACAGCCTTACATTCCACGCTGGTGTGCCCCCAATTGGGAATGTGGGCTCTTCTGTGAGACACCAGTGTGCGTCCCAAAGGAAACCGGGGGGGGGGGGCTCCCCCAGGACGCCTGCGTACGGCAGTCGGTGGCCAGATGTTTACTTCCAGCCGGAGAAAGAGAAAAAGGACAGCTTTCCCAGGGACAATTCTGGACCCTTGGGAACATCCAGAATCACCAAAGCCTAAACTTGGCACGGCCTGGGGAACGCTCTTCCGCACGTCCAGCAATCCCCACGTCAAAACCTTTCTCGGCAGAGGCAGGCACTCTCTCCCTTGTACTAGATAGCTCGGCAGAGCCTCCCGAGAAACATGCTGCGTCATTCAGCTTGAAAGTGGGACGCGGATGGGAGAGTACGCTTTCTCCCCGTTTGGAGGCGCCGTGCGCTTGGCTTCAAAGCTGCCCGAACAGCACTAGCGGCCCGACGTCTCTGCACGGCAGGATTGTCGTTGTGGGCCGAGGCTGCGTGTTCTCTCAAAGCGGAAAACCGTGCTGGCAATACCTTGCTAGGAACCCCTCCCACGGCACTACATGTTCAGCTCCGGCCAAACGAAAGGTGACCTCAGGCCTCAAGGTAAGTTCCAGCGTTTCACGTCGGGGGAGTTGGGTGTGCAGGGGTTTCCATGAGGCCAGACTCCACCACGGAGTGCCTTAACTCTGCGACGCTCCTGGGGGCACACAGGATAGGAGCTCGTTCGCCAGTTTCGCAGGATGACTTCTCTCCGTGCCGGAACGGCGGCTCCTGGCTTCTAGAGGAACCTTAGCCTAAACAGGCCCCTGGAGAAAGCTCTTCACATTCAGAGCAAGGGCAAGGTACTGCTCTCTGGCTTGCCTGGGTTGAGTGCCCCAGTCGTCAAAGAGCCTCGCGAAAGCAGTGCTGCGCAGACTCCCTTTGCCGGTCGAACGGCCTCCTTGACTGAAAGAGAACTGCAGTGCCAAAAGGCACGGTGCTGACGACTGGCTCCAGGAAGAGACTCGGGACAGCACTCTCCTAGAAGCGAAAGCTAGGCTGTGGGCCCAGCCTGAGGAGCAGTACGTACGTTTGCCACACTTCTTTACACAGCTAGGCATGAGCCAGAGAGCCTTGGTCACTGAGGCCTACCTAAGGGACTGCCCTACTTACCCAGTAGCTCCCACGCAGAGGTCCCTGTGCCCAAACGGGCCTCCACGGAAGGGCCCTGTCCCTCCCGTTGTGTTTCCTTGAGGTAATCAGAAACCGCTGAGGATCCCTATAGGAGCTCCGGTTTGAAGCTGGGCGACCCTGGCTAAACCTTATTCCCCTCCGTGGTAAACGAGACAGTGGCGGGTCCTAAGCTGCCTGAAGTACACTTGCTCGCGCCCACCTTCTCTTTGCTGCCGGAAGGCCTCCCACAAGACGTCTGAGTTTACTCGTGACAGCAGAAGTCTGAGTTTACGCGTGTGAGGCCTGCTGCTCTCGGTTCCTTGCTGGGAGCTTCAGCAGGAGCGCTCGGGAGCTCGCCGGCACAAGAACTGTGAGTCCCCTCGCCCCACCCCGGCCTCAAGCAAAAGTCCAGATTTCCCCCGTCAGGAACACCTCGGAGTGCCATAGGAGCGAAGAAGCGTGCGTTAACGGAGGGCCTCAACAGTGCTAGGGCTTTATTTCACGAGACACCGTGCACTCACGTTCGTTGTAACAACTGTCAAAGGGCACGGGATGCCTTCCAACTCCTCTCTGGCGTTTGAGCCACAGGAAGTAAATGCATTCGTTTGATTAAGCTCCGTGAACGTGCAACGACGATGGCGAAGCGCTGCCCTGTTCGCTCGAAAGCTCTCGTTTGTACGGCCTTCACACGGCCTCAAGGTACGCCGTGCTAAACAGCCTTACATTCCACGCTGGTGTGCCCCCAATTGGGAATGTGGGCTCTTCTGTGAGACACCAGTGTGCGTCCCAAAGGAAACCGGGGGGGGGGGCTCCCCCAGGACGCCTGCGTACGGCAGTCGGTGGCCAGATGTTTACTTCCAGCCGGAGAAAGAGAAAAAGGACAGCTTTCCCAGGGACAATTCTGGACCCTTGGGAACATCCAGAATCACCAAAGCCTAAACTTGGCACGGCCTGGGGAACGCTCTTCCGCACGTCCAGCAATCCCCACGTCAAAACCTTTCTCGGCAGAGGCAGGCACTCTCTCCCTTGTACTAGATAGCTCGGCAGAGCCTCCCGAGAAACATGCTGCGTCATTCAGCTTGAAAGTGGGACGCGGATGGGAGAGTACGCTTTCTCCCCGTTTGGAGGCGCCGTGCGCTTGGCTTCAAAGCTGCCCGAACAGCACTAGCGGCCCGACGTCTCTGCACGGCAGGATTGTCGTTGTGGGCCGAGGCTGCGTGTTCTCTCAAAGCGGAAAACCGTGCTGGCAATACCTTGCTAGGAACCCCTCCCACGGCACTACATGTTCAGCTCCGGCCAAACGAAAGGTGACCTCAGGCCTCAAGGTAAGTTCCAGCGTTTCACGTCGGGGGAGTTGGGTGTGCAGGGGTTTCCATGAGGCCAGACTCCACCACGGAGTGCCTTAACTCTGCGACGCTCCTGGGGGCACACAGGATAGGAGCTCGTTCGCCAGTTTCGCAGGATGACTTCTCTCCGTGCCGGAACGGCGGCTCCTGGCTTCTAGAGGAACCTTAGCCTAAACAGGCCCCTGGAGAAAGCTCTTCACATTCAGAGCAAGGGCAAGGTACTGCTCTCTGGCTTGCCTGGGTTGAGTGCCCCAGTCGTCAAAGAGCCTCGCGAAAGCAGTGCTGCGCAGACTCCCTTTGCCGGTCGAACGGCCTCCTTGACTGAAAGAGAACTGCAGTGCCAAAAGGCACGGTGCTGACGACTGGCTCCAGGAAGAGACTCGGGACAGCACTCTCCTAGAAGCGAAAGCTAGGCTGTGCGCCCAGCCTGAGGAGCAGTACGTACGTTTGCCACACTTCTTTACACAGCTAGGCATGAGCCAGAGAGCCTTGGTCACTGAGGCCTACCTAAGGGACTGCCCTACTTACCCAGTAGCTCCCACGCAGAGGTCCCTGTGCCCAAACGGGCCTCCACGGAAGGGCCCTGTCCCTCCCGTTGTGTTTCCTTGAGGTAATCAGAAACCGCTGAGGATCCCTATAGGAGCTCCGGTTTGAAGCTGGGCGACCCTGGCTAAACCTTATTCCCCTCCGTGGTAAACGAGACAGTGGCGGGTCCTAAGCTGCCTGAAGTACACTTGCTCGCGCCCACCTTCTCTTTGCTGCCGGAAGGCCTCCCACAAGACGTCTGAGTTTACTCGTGACAGCAGAAGTCTGAGTTTACGCGTGTGAGGCCTGCTGCTCTCGGTTCCTTGCTGGGAGCTTCAGCAGGAGCGCTCGGGAGCTCGCCGGCACAAGAACTGTGAGTCCCCTCGCCCCACCCCGGCCTCAAGCAAAAGTCCAGATTTCCCCCGTCAGGAACACCTCGGAGTGCCATAGGAGCGAAGAAGCGTGCGTTAACGGAGGGCCTCAACAGTGCTAGGGCTTTATTTCACGAGACACCGTGCACTCACGTTCGTTGTAACAACTGTCAAAGGGCACTGGATGCCTTCCAACTCCTCTCTGGCGTTTGAGCCACAGGAAGTAAATGCATTCGTTTGATTAAGCTCCGTGAACGTGCAACGACGATGGCGAAGCGCTGCCCTGTTCGCTCGAAAGCTCTCGTTTGTACGGCCTTCACACGGCCTCAAGGTACGCCGTGCTAAACAGCCTTACATTCCACGCTGGTGTGCCCCCAATTGGGAATGTGGGCTCTTCTGTGAGACACCAGTGTGCGTCCCAAAGGAAACCGGGGGGGGGGGGCTCCCCCAGGACGCCTGCGTACGGCAGTCGGTGGCCAGATGTTTACTTCCAGCCGGAGAAAGAGAAAAAGGACAGCTTTCCCAGGGACAATTCTGGACCCTTGGGAACATCCAGAATCACCAAAGCCTAAACTTGGCACGGCCTGGGGAACGCTCTTCCGCACGTCCAGCAATCCCCACGTCAAAACCTTTCTCGGCAGAGGCAGGCACTCTCTCCCTTGTACTAGATAGCTCGGCAGAGCCTCCCGAGAAACATGCTGCGTCATTCAGCTTGAAAGTGGGACGCGGATGGGAGAGTACGCTTTCTCCCCGTTTGGAGGCGCCGTGCGCTTGGCTTCAAAGCTGCCCGAACAGCACTAGCGGCCCGACGTCTCTGCACGGCAGGATTGTCGTTGTGGGCCGAGGCTGCGTGTTCTCTCAAAGCGGAAAACCGTGCTGGCAATACCTTGCTAGAAACCCCTCCCACGGCCCTACATGTTCAGCTCCGGCCAAACGAAAGGTGACCTCAGGCCTCAAGGTAAGTTCCAGCGTTTCACGTCGGGGGAGTTGGGTGTGCAGGGGTTTCCATGAGGCCAGACTCCACCACGGAGTGCCTTAACTCTGCGACGCTCCTGGGGGCACACAGGATAGGAGCTCGTTCGCCAGTTTCGCAGGATGACTTCTCTCCGTGCCGGAACGGCGGCTCCTGGCTTCTAGAGGAACCTTAGCCTAAACAGGCCCCTGGAGAAAGCTCTTCACATTCAGAGCAAGGGCAAGGTACTGCTCTCTGGCTTGCCTGGGTTGAGTGCCCCAGTCGTCAAAGAGCCTCGCGAAAGCAGTGCTGCGCAGACTCCCTTTGCCGGTCGAACGGCCTCCTTGACTGAAAGAGAACTGCAGTGCCAAAAGGCACGGTGCTGACGACTGGCTCCAGGAAGAGACTCGGGACAGCACTCTCCTAGAAGCGAAAGCTAGGCTGTGCGCCCAGCCTGAGGAGCAGTACGTACGTTTGCCACACTTCTTTACACAGCTAGGCATGAGCCAGAGAGCCTTGGTCACTGAGGCCTACCTAAGGGACTGCCCTACTTACCCAGTAGCTCCCACGCAGAGGTCCCTGTGCCCAAACGGGCCTCCACGGAAGGGCCCTGTCCCTCCCGTTGTGTTTCCTTGAGGTAATCAGAAACCGCTGAGGATCCCTATAGGAGCTCCGGTTTGAAGCTGGGCGACCCTGGCTAAACCTTATTCCCCTCCGTGGTAAACGAGACAGTGGCGGGTCCTAAGCTGCCTGAAGTACACTTGCTCGCGCCCACCTTCTCTTTGCTGCCGGAAGGCCTCCCACAAGACGTCTGAGTTTACTCGTGACAGCAGAAGTCTGAGTTTACGCGTGTGAGGCCTGCTGCTCTCGGTTCCTTGCTGGGAGCTTCAGCAGGAGCGCTCGGGAGCTCGCCGGCACAAGAACTGTGAGTCCCCTCGCCCCACCCCGGCCTCAAGCAAAAGTCCAGATTTCCCCCGTCAGGAACACCTCGGAGTGCCATAGGAGCGAAGAAGCGTGCGTTAACGGAGGGCCTCAACAGTGCTAGGGCTTTATTTCACGAGACACCGTGCACTCACGTTCGTTGTAACAACTGTCAAAGGGCACTGGATGCCTTCCAACTCCTCTCTGGCGTTTGAGCCACAGGAAGTAAATGCATTCGTTTGATTAAGCTCCGTGAACGTGCAACGACGATGGCGAAGCGCTGCCCTGTTCGCTCGAAAGCTCTCGTTTGTACGGCCTTCACACGGCCTCAAGGTACGCCGTGCTAAACAGCCTTACATTCCACGCTGGTGTGCCCCCAATTGGGAATGTGGGCTCTTCTGTGAGACACCAGTGTGCGTCCCAAAGGAAACCGGGGGGGGGGGGCTCCCCCAGGACGCCTGCGTACGGCAGTCGGTGGCCAGATGTTTACTTCCAGCCGGAGAAAGAGAAAAAGGACAGCTTTCCCAGGGACAATTCTGGACCCTTGGGAACATCCAGAATCACCAAAGCCTAAACTTGGCACGGCCTGGGGAACGCTCTTCCGCACGTCCAGCAATCCCCACGTCAAAACCTTTCTCGGCAGAGGCAGGCACTCTCTCCCTTGTACTAGATAGCTCGGCAGAGCCTCCCGAGAAACATGCTGCGTCATTCAGCTTGAAAGTGGGACGCGGATGGGAGAGTACGCTTTCTCCCCGTTTGGAGGCGCCGTGCGCTTGGCTTCAAAGCTGCCCGAACAGCACTAGCGGCCCGACGTCTCTGCACGGCAGGATTGTCGTTGTGGGCCGAGGCTGCGTGTTCTCTCAAAGCGGAAAACCGTGCTGGCAATACCTTGCTAGAAACCCCTCCCACGGCCCTACATGTTCAGCTCCGGCCAAACGAAAGGTGACCTCAGGCCTCAAGGTAAGTTCCAGCGTTTCACGTCGGGGGAGTTGGGTGTGCAGGGGTTTCCATGAGGCCAGACTCCACCACGGAGTGCCTTAACTCTGCGACGCTCCTGGGGGCACACAGGATAGGAGCTCGTTCGCCAGTTTCGCAGGATGACTTCTCTCCGTGCCGGAACGGCGGCTCCTGGCTTCTAGAGGAACCTTAGCCTAAACAGGCCCCTGGAGAAAGCTCTTCACATTCAGAGCAAGGGCAAGGTACTGCTCTCTGGCTTGCCTGGGTTGAGTGCCCCAGTCGTCAAAGAGCCTCGCGAAAGCAGTGCTGCGCAGACTCCCTTTGCCGGTCGAACGGCCTCCTTGACTGAAAGAGAACTGCAGTGCCAAAAGGCACGGTGCTGACGACTGGCTCCAGGAAGAGACTCGGGACAGCACTCTCCTAGAAGCGAAAGCTAGGCTGTGCGCCCAGCCTGAGGAGCAGTACGTACGTTTGCCACACTTCTTTACACAGCTAGGCATGAGCCAGAGAGCCTTGGTCACTGAGGCCTACCTAAGGGACTGCCCTACTTACCCAGTAGCTCCCACGCAGAGGTCCCTGTGCCCAAACGGGCCTCCACGGAAGGGCCCTGTCCCTCCCGTTGTGTTTCCTTGAGGTAATCAGAAACCGCTGAGGATCCCTATAGGAGCTCCGGTTTGAAGCTGGGCGACCCTGGCTAAACCTTATTCCCCTCCGTGGTAAACGAGACAGTGGCGGGTCCTAAGCTGCCTGAAGTACACTTGCTCGCGCCCACCTTCTCTTTGCTGCCGGAAGGCCTCCCACAAGACGTCTGAGTTTACTCGTGACAGCAGAAGTCTGAGTTTACGCGTGTGAGGCCTGCTGCTCTCGGTTCCTTGCTGGGAGCTTCAGCAGGAGCGCTCGGGAGCTCGCCGGCACAAGAACTGTGAGTCCCCTCGCCCCACCCCGGCCTCAAGCAAAAGTCCAGATTTCCCCCGTCAGGAACACCTCGGAGTGCCATAGGAGCGAAGAAGCGTGCGTTAACGGAGGGCCTCAACAGTGCTAGGGCTTTATTTCACGAGACACCGTGCACTCACGTTCGTTGTAACAACTGTCAAAGGGCACTGGATGCCTTCCAACTCCTCTCTGGCGTTTGAGCCACAGGAAGTAAATGCATTCGTTTGATTAAGCTCCGTGAACGTGCAACGACGATGGCGAAGCGCTGCCCTGTTCGCTCGAAAGCTCTCGTTTGTACGGCCTTCACACGGCCTCAAGGTACGCCGTGCTAAACAGCCTTACATTCCACGCTGGTGTGCCCCCAATTGGGAATGTGGGCTCTTCTGTGAGACACCAGTGTGCGTCCCAAAGGAAACCGGGGGGGGGGGGGCTCCCCCAGGACGCCTGCGTACGGCAGTCGGTGGCCAGATGTTTACTTCCAGCCGGAGAAAGAGAAAAAGGACAGCTTTCCCAGGGACAATTCTGGACCCTTGGGAACATCCAGAATCACCAAAGCCTAAACTTGGCACGGCCTGGGGAACGCTCTTCCGCACGTCCAGCAATCCCCACGTCAAAACCTTTCTCGGCAGAGGCAGGCACTCTCTCCCTTGTACTAGATAGCTCGGCAGAGCCTCCCGAGAAACATGCTGCGTCATTCAGCTTGAAAGTGGGACGCGGATGGGAGAGTACGCTTTCTCCCCGTTTGGAGGCGCCGTGCGCTTGGCTTCAAAGCTGCCCGAACAGCACTAGCGGCCCGACGTCTCTGCACGGCAGGATTGTCGTTGTGGGCCGAGGCTGCGTGTTCTCTCAAAGCGGAAAACCGTGCTGGCAATACCTTGCTAGGAACCCCTCCCACGGCACTACATGTTCAGCTCCGGCCAAACGAAAGGTGACCTCAGGCCTCAAGGTAAGTTCCAGCGTTTCACGTCGGGGGAGTTGGGTGTGCAGGGGTTTCCATGAGGCCAGACTCCACCACGGAGTGCCTTAACTCTGCGACGCTCCTGGGGGCACACAGGATAGGAGCTCGTTCGCCAGTTTCGCAGGATGACTTCTCTCCGTGCCGGAACGGCGGCTCCTGGCTTCTAGAGGAACCTTAGCCTAAACAGGCCCCTGGAGAAAGCTCTTCACATTCAGAGCAAGGGCAAGGTACTGCTCTCTGGCTTGCCTGGGTTGAGTGCCCCAGTCGTCAAAGAGCCTCGCGAAAGCAGTGCTGCGCAGACTCCCTTTGCCGGTCGAACGGCCTCCTTGACTGAAAGAGAACTGCAGTGCCAAAAGGCACGGTGCTGACGACTGGCTCCAGGAAGAGACTCGGGACAGCACTCTCCTAGAAGCGAAAGCTAGGCTGTGCGCCCAGCCTGAGGAGCAGTACGTACGTTTGCCACACTTCTTTACACAGCTAGGCATGAGCCAGAGAGCCTTGGTCACTGAGGCCTACCTAAGGGACTGCCCTACTTACCCAGTAGCTCCCACGCAGAGGTCCCTGTGCCCAAACGGGCCTCCACGGAAGGGCCCTGTCCCTCCCGTTGTGTTTCCTTGAGGTAATCAGAAACCGCTGAGGATCCCTATAGGAGCTCCGGTTTGAAGCTGGGCGACCCTGGCTAAACCTTATTCCCCTCCGTGGTAAACGAGACAGTGGCGGGTCCTAAGCTGCCTGAAGTACACTTGCTCGCGCCCACCTTCTCTTTGCTGCCGGAAGGCCTCCCACAAGACGTCTGAGTTTACTCGTGACAGCAGAAGTCTGAGTTTACGCGTGTGAGGCCTGCTGCTCTCGGTTCCTTGCTGGGAGCTTCAGCAGGAGCGCTCGGGAGCTCGCCGGCACAAGAACTGTGAGTCCCCTCGCCCCACCCCGGCCTCAAGCAAAAGTCCAGATTTCCCCCGTCAGGAACACCTCGGAGTGCCATAGGAGCGAAGAAGCGTGCGTTAACGGAGGGCCTCAACAGTGCTAGGGCTTTATTTCACGAGACACCGTGCACTCACGTTCGTTGTAACAACTGTCAAAGGGCACTGGATGCCTTCCAACTCCTCTCTGGCGTTTGAGCCACAGGAAGTAAATGCATTCGTTTGATTAAGCTCCGTGAACGTGCAACGACGATGGCGAAGCGCTGCCCTGTTCGCTCGAAAGCTCTCGTTTGTACGGCCTTCACACGGCCTCAAGGTACGCCGTGCTAAACAGCCTTACATTCCACGCTGGTGTGCCCCCAATTGGGAATGTGGGCTCTTCTGTGAGACACCAGTGTGCGTCCCAAAGGAAACCGGGGGGGGGGGCTCCCCCAGGACGCCTGCGTACGGCAGTCGGTGGCCAGATGTTTACTTCCAGCCGGAGAAAGAGAAAAAGGACAGCTTTCCCAGGGACAATTCTGGACCCTTGGGAACATCCAGAATCACCAAAGCCTAAACTTGGCACGGCCTGGGGAACGCTCTTCCGCACGTCCAGCAATCCCCACGTCAAAACCTTTCTCGGCAGAGGCAGGCACTCTCTCCCTTGTACTAGATAGCTCGGCAGAGCCTCCCGAGAAACATGCTGCGTCATTCAGCTTGAAAGTGGGACGCGGATGGGAGAGTACGCTTTCTCCCCGTTTGGAGGCGCCGTGCGCTTGGCTTCAAAGCTGCCCGAACAGCACTAGCGGCCCGACGTCTCTGCACGGCAGGATTGTCGTTGTGGGCCGAGGCTGCGTGTTCTCTCAAAGCGGAAAACCGTGCTGGCAATACCTTGCTAGGAACCCCTCCCACGGCCCTACATGTTCAGCTCCGGCCAAACGAAAGGTGACCTCAGGCCTCAAGGTAAGTTCCAGCGTTTCACGTCGGGGGAGTTGGGTGTGCAGGGGTTTCCATGAGGCCAGACTCCACCACGGAGTGCCTTAACTCTGCGACGCTCCTGGGGGCACACAGGATAGGAGCTCGTTCGCCAGTTTCGCAGGATGACTTCTCTCCGTGCCGGAACGGCGGCTCCTGGCTTCTAGAGGAACCTTAGCCTAAACAGGCCCCTGGAGAAAGCTCTTCACATTCAGAGCAAGGGCAAGGTACTGCTCTCTGGCTTGCCTGGGTTGAGTGCCCCAGTCGTCAAAGAGCCTCGCGAAAGCAGTGCTGCGCAGACTCCCTTTGCCGGTCGAACGGCCTCCTTGACTGAAAGAGAACTGCAGTGCCAAAAGGCACGGTGCTGACGACTGGCTCCAGGAAGAGACTCGGGACAGCACTCTCCTAGAAGCGAAAGCTAGGCTGTGCGCCCAGCCTGAGGAGCAGTACGTACGTTTGCCACACTTCTTTACACAGCTAGGCATGAGCCAGAGAGCCTTGGTCACTGAGGCCTACCTAAGGGACTGCCCTACTTACCCAGTAGCTCCCACGCAGAGGTCCCTGTGCCCAAACGGGCCTCCACGGAAGGGCCCTGTCCCTCCCGTTGTGTTTCCTTGAGGTAATCAGAAACCGCTGAGGATCCCTATAGGAGCTCCGGTTTGAAGCTGGGCGACCCTGGCTAAACCTTATTCCCCTCCGTGGTAAACGAGACAGTGGCGGGTCCTAAGCTGCCTGAAGTACACTTGCTCGCGCCCACCTTCTCTTTGCTGCCGGAAGGCCTCCCACAAGACGTCTGAGTTTACTCGTGACAGCAGAAGTCTGAGTTTACGCGTGTGAGGCCTGCTGCTCTCGGTTCCTTGCTGGGAGCTTCAGCAGGAGCGCTCGGGAGCTCGCCGGCACAAGAACTGTGAGTCCCCTCGCCCCACCCCGGCCTCAAGCAAAAGTCCAGATTTCCCCCGTCAGGAACACCTCGGAGTGCCATAGGAGCGAAGAAGCGTGCGTTAACGGAGGGCCTCAACAGTGCTAGGGCTTTATTTCACGAGACACCGTGCACTCACGTTCGTTGTAACAACTGTCAAAGGGCACTGGATGCCTTCCAACTCCTCTCTGGCGTTTGAGCCACAGGAAGTAAATGCATTCGTTTGATTAAGCTCCGTGAACGTGCAACGACGATGGCGAAGCGCTGCCCTGTTCGCTCGAAAGCTCTCGTTTGTACGGCCTTCACACGGCCTCAAGGTACGCCGTGCTAAACAGCCTTACATTCCACGCTGGTGTGCCCCCAATTGGGAATGTGGGCTCTTCTGTGAGACACCAGTGTGCGTCCCAAAGGAAACCGGGGGGGGGGGGGCTCCCCCAGGACGCCTGCGTACGGCAGTCGGTGGCCAGATGTTTACTTCCAGCCGGAGAAAGAGAAAAAGGACAGCTTTCCCAGGGACAATTCTGGACCCTTGGGAACATCCAGAATCACCAAAGCCTAAACTTGGCACGGCCTGGGGAACGCTCTTCCGCACGTCCAGCAATCCCCACGTCAAAACCTTTCTCGGCAGAGGCAGGCACTCTCTCCCTTGTACTAGATAGCTCGGCAGAGCCTCCCGAGAAACATGCTGCGTCATTCAGCTTGAAAGTGGGACGCGGATGGGAGAGTACGCTTTCTCCCCGTTTGGAGGCGCCGTGCGCTTGGCTTCAAAGCTGCCCGAACAGCACTAGCGGCCCGACGTCTCTGCACGGCAGGATTGTCGTTGTGGGCCGAGGCTGCGTGTTCTCTCAAAGCGGAAAACCGTGCTGGCAATACCTTGCTAGAAACCCCTCCCACGGCCCTACATGTTCAGCTCCGGCCAAACGAAAGGTGACCTCAGGCCTCAAGGTAAGTTCCAGCGTTTCACGTCGGGGGAGTTGGGTGTGCAGGGGTTTCCATGAGGCCAGACTCCACCACGGAGTGCCTTAACTCTGCGACGCTCCTGGGGGCACACAGGATAGGAGCTCGTTCGCCAGTTTCGCAGGATGACTTCTCTCCGTGCCGGAACGGCGGCTCCTGGCTTCTAGAGGAACCTTAGCCTAAACAGGCCCCTGGAGAAAGCTCTTCACATTCAGAGCAAGGGCAAGGTACTGCTCTCTGGCTTGCCTGGGTTGAGTGCCCCAGTCGTCAAAGAGCCTCGCGAAAGCAGTGCTGCGCAGACTCCCTTTGCCGGTCGAACGGCCTCCTTGACTGAAAGAGAACTGCAGTGCCAAAAGGCACGGTGCTGACGACTGGCTCCAGGAAGAGACTCGGGACAGCACTCTCCTAGAAGCGAAAGCTAGGCTGTGCGCCCAGCCTGAGGAGCAGTACGTACGTTTGCCACACTTCTTTACACAGCTAGGCATGAGCCAGAGAGCCTTGGTCACTGAGGCCTACCTAAGGGACTGCCCTACTTACCCAGTAGCTCCCACGCAGAGGTCCCTGTGCCCAAACGGGCCTCCACGGAAGGGCCCTGTCCCTCCCGTTGTGTTTCCTTGAGGTAATCAGAAACCGCTGAGGATCCCTATAGGAGCTCCGGTTTGAAGCTGGGCGACCCTGGCTAAACCTTATTCCCCTCCGTGGTAAACGAGACAGTGGCGGGTCCTAAGCTGCCTGAAGTACACTTGCTCGCGCCCACCTTCTCTTTGCTGCCGGAAGGCCTCCCACAAGACGTCTGAGTTTACTCGTGACAGCAGAAGTCTGAGTTTACGCGTGTGAGGCCTGCTGCTCTCGGTTCCTTGCTGGGAGCTTCAGCAGGAGCGCTCGGGAGCTCGCCGGCACAAGAACTGTGAGTCCCCTCGCCCCACCCCGGCCTCAAGCAAAAGTCCAGATTTCCCCCGTCAGGAACACCTCGGAGTGCCATAGGAGCGAAGAAGCGTGCGTTAACGGAGGGCCTCAACAGTGCTAGGGCTTTATTTCACGAGACACCGTGCACTCACGTTCGTTGTAACAACTGTCAAAGGGCACTGGATGCCTTCCAACTCCTCTCTGGCGTTTGAGCCACAGGAAGTAAATGCATTCGTTTGATTAAGCTCCGTGAACGTGCAACGACGATGGCGAAGCGCTGCCCTGTTCGCTCGAAAGCTCTCGTTTGTACGGCCTTCACACGGCCTCAAGGTACGCCGTGCTAAACAGCCTTACATTCCACGCTGGTGTGCCCCCAATTGGGAATGTGGGCTCTTCTGTGAGACACCAGTGTGCGTCCCAAAGGAAACCGGGGGGGGGGGGCTCCCCCAGGACGCCTGCGTACGGCAGTCGGTGGCCAGATGTTTACTTCCAGCCGGAGAAAGAGAAAAAGGACAGCTTTCCCAGGGACAATTCTGGACCCTTGGGAACATCCAGAATCACCAAAGCCTAAACTTGGCACGGCCTGGGGAACGCTCTTCCGCACGTCCAGCAATCCCCACGTCAAAACCTTTCTCGGCAGAGGCAGGCACTCTCTCCCTTGTACTAGATAGCTCGGCAGAGCCTCCCGAGAAACATGCTGCGTCATTCAGCTTGAAAGTGGGACGCGGATGGGAGAGTACGCTTTCTCCCCGTTTGGAGGCGCCGTGCGCTTGGCTTCAAAGCTGCCCGAACAGCACTAGCGGCCCGACGTCTCTGCACGGCAGGATTGTCGTTGTGGGCCGAGGCTGCGTGTTCTCTCAAAGCGGAAAACCGTGCTGGCAATACCTTGCTAGAAACCCCTCCCACGGCCCTACATGTTCAGCTCCGGCCAAACGAAAGGTGACCTCAGGCCTCAAGGTAAGTTCCAGCGTTTCACGTCGGGGGAGTTGGGTGTGCAGGGGTTTCCATGAGGCCAGACTCCACCACGGAGTGCCTTAACTCTGCGACGCTCCTGGGGGCACACAGGATAGGAGCTCGTTCGCCAGTTTCGCAGGATGACTTCTCTCCGTGCCGGAACGGCGGCTCCTGGCTTCTAGAGGAACCTTAGCCTAAACAGGCCCCTGGAGAAAGCTCTTCACATTCAGAGCAAGGGCAAGGTACTGCTCTCTGGCTTGCCTGGGTTGAGTGCCCCAGTCGTCAAAGAGCCTCGCGAAAGCAGTGCTGCGCAGACTCCCTTTGCCGGTCGAACGGCCTCCTTGACTGAAAGAGAACTGCAGTGCCAAAAGGCACGGTGCTGACGACTGGCTCCAGGAAGAGACTCGGGACAGCACTCTCCTAGAAGCGAAAGCTAGGCTGTGCGCCCAGCCTGAGGAGCAGTACGTACGTTTGCCACACTTCTTTACACAGCTAGGCATGAGCCAGAGAGCCTTGGTCACTGAGGCCTACCTAAGGGACTGCCCTACTTACCCAGTAGCTCCCACGCAGAGGTCCCTGTGCCCAAACGGGCCTCCACGGAAGGGCCCTGTCCCTCCCGTTGTGTTTCCTTGAGGTAATCAGAAACCGCTGAGGATCCCTATAGGAGCTCCGGTTTGAAGCTGGGCGACCCTGGCTAAACCTTATTCCCCTCCGTGGTAAACGAGACAGTGGCGGGTCCTAAGCTGCCTGAAGTACACTTGCTCGCGCCCACCTTCTCTTTGCTGCCGGAAGGCCTCCCACAAGACGTCTGAGTTTACTCGTGACAGCAGAAGTCTGAGTTTACGCGTGTGAGGCCTGCTGCTCTCGGTTCCTTGCTGGGAGCTTCAGCAGGAGCTCTCGGGAGCTCGCCGGCACAAGAACTGTGAGTCCCCTCGCCCCACCCCGGCCTCAAGCAAAAGTCCAGATTTCCCCCGTCAGGAACACCTCGGAGTGCCATAGGAGCGAAGAAGCGTGCGTTAACGGAGGGCCTCAACAGTGCTAGGGCTTTATTTCACGAGACACCGTGCACTCACGTTCGTTGTAACAACTGTCAAAGGGCACTGGATGCCTTCCAACTCCTCTCTGGCGTTTGAGCCACAGGAAGTAAATGCATTCGTTTGATTAAGCTCCGTGAACGTGCAACGACGATGGCGAAGCGCTGCCCTGTTCGCTCGAAAGCTCTCGTTTGTACGGCCTTCACACGGCCTCAAGGTACGCCGTGCTAAACAGCCTTACATTCCACGCTGGTGTGCCCCCAATTGGGAATGTGGGCTCTTCTGTGAGACACCAGTGTGCGTCCCAAAGGAAACCGGGGGGGGGGGGCTCCCCCAGGACGCCTGCGTACGGCAGTCGGTGGCCAGATGTTTACTTCCAGCCGGAGAAAGAGAAAAAGGACAGCTTTCCCAGGGACAATTCTGGACCCTTGGGAACATCCAGAATCACCAAAGCCTAAACTTGGCACGGCCTGGGGAACGCTCTTCCGCACGTCCAGCAATCCCCACGTCAAAACCTTTCTCGGCAGAGGCAGGCACTCTCTCCCTTGTACTAGATAGCTCGGCAGAGCCTCCCGAGAAACATGCTGCGTCATTCAGCTTGAAAGTGGGACGCGGATGGGAGAGTACGCTTTCTCCCCGTTTGGAGGCGCCGTGCGCTTGGCTTCAAAGCTGCCCGAACAGCACTAGCGGCCCGACGTCTCTGCACGGCAGGATTGTCGTTGTGGGCCGAGGCTGCGTGTTCTCTCAAAGCGGAAAACCGTGCTGGCAATACCTTGCTAGGAACCCCTCCCACGGCACTACATGTTCAGCTCCGGCCAAACGAAAGGTGACCTCAGGCCTCAAGGTAAGTTCCAGCGTTTCACGTCGGGGGAGTTGGGTGTGCAGGGGTTTCCATGAGGCCAGACTCCACCACGGAGTGCCTTAACTCTGCGACGCTCCTGGGGGCACACAGGATAGGAGCTCGTTCGCCAGTTTCGCAGGATGACTTCTCTCCGTGCCGGAACGGCGGCTCCTGGCTTCTAGAGGAACCTTAGCCTAAACAGGCCCCTGGAGAAAGCTCTTCACATTCAGAGCAAGGGCAAGGTACTGCTCTCTGGCTTGCCTGGGTTGAGTGCCCCAGTCGTCAAAGAGCCTCGCGAAAGCAGTGCTGCGCAGACTCCCTTTGCCGGTCGAACGGCCTCCTTGACTGAAAGAGAACTGCAGTGCCAAAAGGCACGGTGCTGACGACTGGCTCCAGGAAGAGACTCGGGACAGCACTCTCCTAGAAGCGAAAGCTAGGCTGTGCGCCCAGCCTGAGGAGCAGTACGTACGTTTGCCACACTTCTTTACACAGCTAGGCATGAGCCAGAGAGCCTTGGTCACTGAGGCCTACCTAAGGGACTGCCCTACTTACCCAGTAGCTCCCACGCAGAGGTCCCTGTGCCCAAACGGGCCTCCACGGAAGGGCCCTGTCCCTCCCGTTGTGTTTCCTTGAGGTAATCAGAAACCGCTGAGGATCCCTATAGGAGCTCCGGTTTGAAGCTGGGCGACCCTGGCTAAACCTTATTCCCCTCCGTGGTAAACGAGACAGTGGCGGGTCCTAAGCTGCCTGAAGTACACTTGCTCGCGCCCACCTTCTCTTTGCTGCCGGAAGGCCTCCCACAAGACGTCTGAGTTTACTCGTGACAGCAGAAGTCTGAGTTTACGCGTGTGAGGCCTGCTGCTCTCGGTTCCTTGCTGGGAGCTTCAGCAGGAGCGCTCGGGAGCTCGCCGGCACAAGAACTGTGAGTCCCCTCGCCCCACCCCGGCCTCAAGCAAAAGTCCAGATTTCCCCCGTCAGGAACACCTCGGAGTGCCATAGGAGCGAAGAAGCGTGCGTTAACGGAGGGCCTCAACAGTGCTAGGGCTTTATTTCACGAGACACCGTGCACTCACGTTCGTTGTAACAACTGTCAAAGGGCACTGGATGCCTTCCAACTCCTCTCTGGCGTTTGAGCCACAGGAAGTAAATGCATTCGTTTGATTAAGCTCCGTGAACGTGCAACGACGATGGCGAAGCGCTGCCCTGTTCGCTCGAAAGCTCTCGTTTGTACGGCCTTCACACGGCCTCAAGGTACGCCGTGCTAAACAGCCTTACATTCCACGCTGGTGTGCCCCCAATTGGGAATGTGGGCTCTTCTGTGAGACACCAGTGTGCGTCCCAAAGGAAACCGGGGGGGGGGGGGCTCCCCCAGGACGCCTGCGTACGGCAGTCGGTGGCCAGATGTTTACTTCCAGCCGGAGAAAGAGAAAAAGGACAGCTTTCCCAGGGACAATTCTGGACCCTTGGGAACATCCAGAATCACCAAAGCCTAAACTTGGCACGGCCTGGGGAACGCTCTTCCGCACGTCCAGCAATCCCCACGTCAAAACCTTTCTCGGCAGAGGCAGGCACTCTCTCCCTTGTACTAGATAGCTCGGCAGAGCCTCCCGAGAAACATGCTGCGTCATTCAGCTTGAAAGTGGGACGCGGATGGGAGAGTACGCTTTCTCCCCGTTTGGAGGCGCCGTGCGCTTGGCTTCAAAGCTGCCCGAACAGCACTAGCGGCCCGACGTCTCTGCACGGCAGGATTGTCGTTGTGGGCCGAGGCTGCGTGTTCTCTCAAAGCGGAAAACCGTGCTGGCAATACCTTGCTAGGAACCCCTCCCACGGCACTACATGTTCAGCTCCGGCCAAACGAAAGGTGACCTCAGGCCTCAAGGTAAGTTCCAGCGTTTCACGTCGGGGGAGTTGGGTGTGCAGGGGTTTCCATGAGGCCAGACTCCACCACGGAGTGCCTTAACTCTGCGACGCTCCTGGGGGCACACAGGATAGGAGCTCGTTCGCCAGTTTCGCAGGATGACTTCTCTCCGTGCCGGAACGGCGGCTCCTGGCTTCTAGAGGAACCTTAGCCTAAACAGGCCCCTGGAGAAAGCTCTTCACATTCAGAGCAAGGGCAAGGTACTGCTCTCTGGCTTGCCTGGGTTGAGTGCCCCAGTCGTCAAAGAGCCTCGCGAAAGCAGTGCTGCGCAGACTCCCTTTGCCGGTCGAACGGCCTCCTTGACTGAAAGAGAACTGCAGTGCCAAAAGGCACGGTGCTGACGACTGGCTCCAGGAAGAGACTCGGGACAGCACTCTCCTAGAAGCGAAAGCTAGGCTGTGCGCCCAGCCTGAGGAGCAGTACGTACGTTTGCCACACTTCTTTACACAGCTAGGCATGAGCCAGAGAGCCTTGGTCACTGAGGCCTACCTAAGGGACTGCCCTACTTACCCAGTAGCTCCCACGCAGAGGTCCCTGTGCCCAAACGGGCCTCCACGGAAGGGCCCTGTCCCTCCCGTTGTGTTTCCTTGAGGTAATCAGAAACCGCTGAGGATCCCTATAGGAGCTCCGGTTTGAAGCTGGGCGACCCTGGCTAAACCTTATTCCCCTCCGTGGTAAACGAGACAGTGGCGGGTCCTAAGCTGCCTGAAGTACACTTGCTCGCGCCCACCTTCTCTTTGCTGCCGGAAGGCCTCCCACAAGACGTCTGAGTTTACTCGTGACAGCAGAAGTCTGAGTTTACGCGTGTGAGGCCTGCTGCTCTCGGTTCCTTGCTGGGAGCTTCAGCAGGAGCGCTCGGGAGCTCGCCGGCACAAGAACTGTGAGTCCCCTCGCCCCACCCCGGCCTCAAGCAAAAGTCCAGATTTCCCCCGTCAGGAACACCTCGGAGTGCCATAGGAGCGAAGAAGCGTGCGTTAACGGAGGGCCTCAACAGTGCTAGGGCTTTATTTCACGAGACACCGTGCACTCACGTTCGTTGTAACAACTGTCAAAGGGCACTGGATGCCTTCCAACTCCTCTCTGGCGTTTGAGCCACAGGAAGTAAATGCATTCGTTTGATTAAGCTCCGTGAACGTGCAACGACGATGGCGAAGCGCTGCCCTGTTCGCTCGAAAGCTCTCGTTTGTACGGCCTTCACACGGCCTCAAGGTACGCCGTGCTAAACAGCCTTACATTCCACGCTGGTGTGCCCCCAATTGGGAATGTGGGCTCTTCTGTGAGACACCAGTGTGCGTCCCAAAGGAAACCGGGGGGGGGGGGCTCCCCCAGGACGCCTGCGTACGGCAGTCGGTGGCCAGATGTTTACTTCCAGCCGGAGAAAGAGAAAAAGGACAGCTTTCCCAGGGACAATTCTGGACCCTTGGGAACATCCAGAATCACCAAAGCCTAAACTTGGCACGGCCTGGGGAACGCTCTTCCGCACGTCCAGCAATCCCCACGTCAAAACCTTTCTCGGCAGAGGCAGGCACTCTCTCCCTTGTACTAGATAGCTCGGCAGAGCCTCCCGAGAAACATGCTGCGTCATTCAGCTTGAAAGTGGGACGCGGATGGGAGAGTACGCTTTCTCCCCGTTTGGAGGCGCCGTGCGCTTGGCTTCAAAGCTGCCCGAACAGCACTAGCGGCCCGACGTCTCTGCACGGCAGGATTGTCGTTGTGGGCCGAGGCTGCGTGTTCTCTCAAAGCGGAAAACCGTGCTGGCAATACCTTGCTAGGAACCCCTCCCACGGCCCTACATGTTCAGCTCCGGCCAAACGAAAGGTGACCTCAGGCCTCAAGGTAAGTTCCAGCGTTTCACGTCGGGGGAGTTGGGTGTGCAGGGGTTTCCATGAGGCCAGACTCCACCACGGAGTGCCTTAACTCTGCGACGCTCCTGGGGGCACACAGGATAGGAGCTCGTTCGCCAGTTTCGCAGGATGACTTCTCTCCGTGCCGGAACGGCGGCTCCTGGCTTCTAGAGGAACCTTAGCCTAAACAGGCCCCTGGAGAAAGCTCTTCACATTCAGAGCAAGGGCAAGGTACTGCTCTCTGGCTTGCCTGGGTTGAGTGCCCCAGTCGTCAAAGAGCCTCGCGAAAGCAGTGCTGCGCAGACTCCCTTTGCCGGTCGAACGGCCTCCTTGACTGAAAGAGAACTGCAGTGCCAAAAGGCACGGTGCTGACGACTGGCTCCAGGAAGAGACTCGGGACAGCACTCTCCTAGAAGCGAAAGCTAGGCTGTGCGCCCAGCCTGAGGAGCAGTACGTACGTTTGCCACACTTCTTTACACAGCTAGGCATGAGCCAGAGAGCCTTGGTCACTGAGGCCTACCTAAGGGACTGCCCTACTTACCCAGTAGCTCCCACGCAGAGGTCCCTGTGCCCAAACGGGCCTCCACGGAAGGGCCCTGTCCCTCCCGTTGTGTTTCCTTGAGGTAATCAGAAACCGCTGAGGATCCCTATAGGAGCTCCGGTTTGAAGCTGGGCGACCCTGGCTAAACCTTATTCCCCTCCGTGGTAAACGAGACAGTGGCGGGTCCTAAGCTGCCTGAAGTACACTTGCTCGCGCCCACCTTCTCTTTGCTGCCGGAAGGCCTCCCACAAGACGTCTGAGTTTACTCGTGACAGCAGAAGTCTGAGTTTACGCGTGTGAGGCCTGCTGCTCTCGGTTCCTTGCTGGGAGCTTCAGCAGGAGCGCTCGGGAGCTCGCCGGCACAAGAACTGTGAGTCCCCTCGCCCCACCCCGGCCTCAAGCAAAAGTCCAGATTTCCCCCGTCAGGAACACCTCGGAGTGCCATAGGAGCGAAGAAGCGTGCGTTAACGGAGGGCCTCAACAGTGCTAGGGCTTTATTTCACGAGACACCGTGCACTCACGTTCGTTGTAACAACTGTCAAAGGGCACTGGATGCCTTCCAACTCCTCTCTGGCGTTTGAGCCACAGGAAGTAAATGCATTCGTTTGATTAAGCTCCGTGAACGTGCAACGACGATGGCGAAGCGCTGCCCTGTTCGCTCGAAAGCTCTCGTTTGTACGGCCTTCACACGGCCTCAAGGTACGCCGTGCTAAACAGCCTTACATTCCACGCTGGTGTGCCCCCAATTGGGAATGTGGGCTCTTCTGTGAGACACCAGTGTGCGTCCCAAAGGAAACCGGGGGGGGGGGGGGCTCCCCCAGGACGCCTGCGTACGGCAGTCGGTGGCCAGATGTTTACTTCCAGCCGGAGAAAGAGAAAAAGGACAGCTTTCCCAGGGACAATTCTGGACCCTTGGGAACATCCAGAATCACCAAAGCCTAAACTTGGCACGGCCTGGGGAACGCTCTTCCGCACGTCCAGCAATCCCCACGTCAAAACCTTTCTCGGCAGAGGCAGGCACTCTCTCCCTTGTACTAGATAGCTCGGCAGAGCCTCCCGAGAAACATGCTGCGTCATTCAGCTTGAAAGTGGGACGCGGATGGGAGAGTACGCTTTCTCCCCGTTTGGAGGCGCCGTGCGCTTGGCTTCAAAGCTGCCCGAACAGCACTAGCGGCCCGACGTCTCTGCACGGCAGGATTGTCGTTGTGGGCCGAGGCTGCGTGTTCTCTCAAAGCGGAAAACCGTGCTGGCAATACCTTGCTAGAAACCCCTCCCACGGCCCTACATGTTCAGCTCCGGCCAAACGAAAGGTGACCTCAGGCCTCAAGGTAAGTTCCAGCGTTTCACGTCGGGGGAGTTGGGTGTGCAGGGGTTTCCATGAGGCCAGACTCCACCACGGAGTGCCTTAACTCTGCGACGCTCCTGGGGGCACACAGGATAGGAGCTCGTTCGCCAGTTTCGCAGGATGACTTCTCTCCGTGCCGGAACGGCGGCTCCTGGCTTCTAGAGGAACCTTAGCCTAAACAGGCCCCTGGAGAAAGCTCTTCACATTCAGAGCAAGGGCAAGGTACTGCTCTCTGGCTTGCCTGGGTTGAGTGCCCCAGTCGTCAAAGAGCCTCGCGAAAGCAGTGCTGCGCAGACTCCCTTTGCCGGTCGAACGGCCTCCTTGACTGAAAGAGAACTGCAGTGCCAAAAGGCACGGTGCTGACGACTGGCTCCAGGAAGAGACTCGGGACAGCACTCTCCTAGAAGCGAAAGCTAGGCTGTGCGCCCAGCCTGAGGAGCAGTACGTACGTTTGCCACACTTCTTTACACAGCTAGGCATGAGCCAGAGAGCCTTGGTCACTGAGGCCTACCTAAGGGACTGCCCTACTTACCCAGTAGCTCCCACGCAGAGGTCCCTGTGCCCAAACGGGCCTCCACGGAAGGGCCCTGTCCCTCCCGTTGTGTTTCCTTGAGGTAATCAGAAACCGCTGAGGATCCCTATAGGAGCTCCGGTTTGAAGCTGGGCGACCCTGGCTAAACCTTATTCCCCTCCGTGGTAAACGAGACAGTGGCGGGTCCTAAGCTGCCTGAAGTACACTTGCTCGCGCCCACCTTCTCTTTGCTGCCGGAAGGCCTCCCACAAGACGTCTGAGTTTACTCGTGACAGCAGAAGTCTGAGTTTACGCGTGTGAGGCCTGCTGCTCTCGGTTCCTTGCTGGGAGCTTCAGCAGGAGCGCTCGGGAGCTCGCCGGCACAAGAACTGTGAGTCCCCTCGCCCCACCCCGGCCTCAAGCAAAAGTCCAGATTTCCCCCGTCAGGAACACCTCGGAGTGCCATAGGAGCGAAGAAGCGTGCGTTAACGGAGGGCCTCAACAGTGCTAGGGCTTTATTTCACGAGACACCGTGCACTCACGTTCGTTGTAACAACTGTCAAAGGGCACTGGATGCCTTCCAACTCCTCTCTGGCGTTTGAGCCACAGGAAGTAAATGCATTCGTTTGATTAAGCTCCGTGAACGTGCAACGACGATGGCGAAGCGCTGCCCTGTTCGCTCGAAAGCTCTCGTTTGTACGGCCTTCACACGGCCTCAAGGTACGCCGTGCTAAACAGCCTTACATTCCACGCTGGTGTGCCCCCAATTGGGAATGTGGGCTCTTCTGTGAGACACCAGTGTGCGTCCCAAAGGAAACCGGGGGGGGGGGGCTCCCCCAGGACGCCTGCGTACGGCAGTCGGTGGCCAGATGTTTACTTCCAGCCGGAGAAAGAGAAAAAGGACAGCTTTCCCAGGGACAATTCTGGACCCTTGGGAACATCCAGAATCACCAAAGCCTAAACTTGGCACGGCCTGGGGAACGCTCTTCCGCACGTCCAGCAATCCCCACGTCAAAACCTTTCTCGGCAGAGGCAGGCACTCTCTCCCTTGTACTAGATAGCTCGGCAGAGCCTCCCGAGAAACATGCTGCGTCATTCAGCTTGAAAGTGGGACGCGGATGGGAGAGTACGCTTTCTCCCCGTTTGGAGGCGCCGTGCGCTTGGCTTCAAAGCTGCCCGAACAGCACTAGCGGCCCGACGTCTCTGCACGGCAGGATTGTCGTTGTGGGCCGAGGCTGCGTGTTCTCTCAAAGCGGAAAACCGTGCTGGCAATACCTTGCTAGGAACCCCTCCCACGGCACTACATGTTCAGCTCCGGCCAAACGAAAGGTGACCTCAGGCCTCAAGGTAAGTTCCAGCGTTTCACGTCGGGGGAGTTGGGTGTGCAGGGGTTTCCATGAGGCCAGACTCCACCACGGAGTGCCTTAACTCTGCGACGCTCCTGGGGGCACACAGGATAGGAGCTCGTTCGCCAGTTTCGCAGGATGACTTCTCTCCGTGCCGGAACGGCGGCTCCTGGCTTCTAGAGGAACCTTAGCCTAAACAGGCCCCTGGAGAAAGCTCTTCACATTCAGAGCAAGGGCAAGGTACTGCTCTCTGGCTTGCCTGGGTTGAGTGCCCCAGTCGTCAAAGAGCCTCGCGAAAGCAGTGCTGCGCAGACTCCCTTTGCCGGTCGAACGGCCTCCTTGACTGAAAGAGAACTGCAGTGCCAAAAGGCACGGTGCTGACGACTGGCTCCAGGAAGAGACTCGGGACAGCACTCTCCTAGAAGCGAAAGCTAGGCTGTGCGCCCAGCCTGAGGAGCAGTACGTACGTTTGCCACACTTCTTTACACAGCTAGGCATGAGCCAGAGAGCCTTGGTCACTGAGGCCTACCTAAGGGACTGCCCTACTTACCCAGTAGCTCCCACGCAGAGGTCCCTGTGCCCAAACGGGCCTCCACGGAAGGGCCCTGTCCCTCCCGTTGTGTTTCCTTGAGGTAATCAGAAACCGCTGAGGATCCCTATAGGAGCTCCGGTTTGAAGCTGGGCGACCCTGGCTAAACCTTATTCCCCTCCGTGGTAAACGAGACAGTGGCGGGTCCTAAGCTGCCTGAAGTACACTTGCTCGCGCCCACCTTCTCTTTGCTGCCGGAAGGCCTCCCACAAGACGTCTGAGTTTACTCGTGACAGCAGAAGTCTGAGTTTACGCGTGTGAGGCCTGCTGCTCTCGGTTCCTTGCTGGGAGCTTCAGCAGGAGCGCTCGGGAGCTCGCCGGCACAAGAACTGTGAGTCCCCTCGCCCCACCCCGGCCTCAAGCAAAAGTCCAGATTTCCCCCGTCAGGAACACCTCGGAGTGCCATAGGAGCGAAGAAGCGTGCGTTAACGGAGGGCCTCAACAGTGCTAGGGCTTTATTTCACGAGACACCGTGCACTCACGTTCGTTGTAACAACTGTCAAAGGGCACTGGATGCCTTCCAACTCCTCTCTGGCGTTTGAGCCACAGGAAGTAAATGCATTCGTTTGATTAAGCTCCGTGAACGTGCAACGACGATGGCGAAGCGCTGCCCTGTTCGCTCGAAAGCTCTCGTTTGTACGGCCTTCACACGGCCTCAAGGTACGCCGTGCTAAACAGCCTTACATTCCACGCTGGTGTGCCCCCAATTGGGAATGTGGGCTCTTCTGTGAGACACCAGTGTGCGTCCCAAAGGAAACCGGGGGGGGGGGGGCTCCCCCAGGACGCCTGCGTACGGCAGTCGGTGGCCAGATGTTTACTTCCAGCCGGAGAAAGAGAAAAAGGACAGCTTTCCCAGGGACAATTCTGGACCCTTGGGAACATCCAGAATCACCAAAGCCTAAACTTGGCACGGCCTGGGGAACGCTCTTCCGCACGTCCAGCAATCCCCACGTCAAAACCTTTCTCGGCAGAGGCAGGCACTCTCTCCCTTGTACTAGATAGCTCGGCAGAGCCTCCCGAGAAACATGCTGCGTCATTCAGCTTGAAAGTGGGACGCGGATGGGAGAGTACGCTTTCTCCCCGTTTGGAGGCGCCGTGCGCTTGGCTTCAAAGCTGCCCGAACAGCACTAGCGGCCCGACGTCTCTGCACGGCAGGATTGTCGTTGTGGGCCGAGGCTGCGTGTTCTCTCAAAGCGGAAAACCGTGCTGGCAATACCTTGCTAGGAACCCCTCCCACGGCACTACATGTTCAGCTCCGGCCAAACGAAAGGTGACCTCAGGCCTCAAGGTAAGTTCCAGCGTTTCACGTCGGGGGAGTTGGGTGTGCAGGGGTTTCCATGAGGCCAGACTCCACCACGGAGTGCCTTAACTCTGCGACGCTCCTGGGGGCACACAGGATAGGAGCTCGTTCGCCAGTTTCGCAGGATGACTTCTCTCCGTGCCGGAACGGCGGCTCCTGGCTTCTAGAGGAACCTTAGCCTAAACAGGCCCCTGGAGAAAGCTCTTCACATTCAGAGCAAGGGCAAGGTACTGCTCTCTGGCTTGCCTGGGTTGAGTGCCCCAGTCGTCAAAGAGCCTCGCGAAAGCAGTGCTGCGCAGACTCCCTTTGCCGGTCGAACGGCCTCCTTGACTGAAAGAGAACTGCAGTGCCAAAAGGCACGGTGCTGACGACTGGCTCCAGGAAGAGACTCGGGACAGCACTCTCCTAGAAGCGAAAGCTAGGCTGTGCGCCCAGCCTGAGGAGCAGTACGTACGTTTGCCACACTTCTTTACACAGCTAGGCATGAGCCAGAGAGCCTTGGTCACTGAGGCCTACCTAAGGGACTGCCCTACTTACCCAGTAGCTCCCACGCAGAGGTCCCTGTGCCCAAACGGGCCTCCACGGAAGGGCCCTGTCCCTCCCGTTGTGTTTCCTTGAGGTAATCAGAAACCGCTGAGGATCCCTATAGGAGCTCCGGTTTGAAGCTGGGCGACCCTGGCTAAACCTTATTCCCCTCCGTGGTAAACGAGACAGTGGCGGGTCCTAAGCTGCCTGAAGTACACTTGCTCGCGCCCACCTTCTCTTTGCTGCCGGAAGGCCTCCCACAAGACGTCTGAGTTTACTCGTGACAGCAGAAGTCTGAGTTTACGCGTGTGAGGCCTGCTGCTCTCGGTTCCTTGCTGGGAGCTTCAGCAGGAGCGCTCGGGAGCTCGCCGGCACAAGAACTGTGAGTCCCCTCGCCCCACCCCGGCCTCAAGCAAAAGTCCAGATTTCCCCCGTCAGGAACACCTCGGAGTGCCATAGGAGCGAAGAAGCGTGCGTTAACGGAGGGCCTCAACAGTGCTAGGGCTTTATTTCACGAGACACCGTGCACTCACGTTCGTTGTAACAACTGTCAAAGGGCACTGGATGCCTTCCAACTCCTCTCTGGCGTTTGAGCCACAGGAAGTAAATGCATTCGTTTGATTAAGCTCCGTGAACGTGCAACGACGATGGCGAAGCGCTGCCCTGTTCGCTCGAAAGCTCTCGTTTGTACGGCCTTCACACGGCCTCAAGGTACGCCGTGCTAAACAGCCTTACATTCCACGCTGGTGTGCCCCCAATTGGGAATGTGGGCTCTTCTGTGAGACACCAGTGTGCGTCCCAAAGGAAACCGGGGGGGGGGGGCTCCCCCAGGACGCCTGCGTACGGCAGTCGGTGGCCAGATGTTTACTTCCAGCCGGAGAAAGAGAAAAAGGACAGCTTTCCCAGGGACAATTCTGGACCCTTGGGAACATCCAGAATCACCAAAGCCTAAACTTGGCACGGCCTGGGGAACGCTCTTCCGCACGTCCAGCAATCCCCACGTCAAAACCTTTCTCGGCAGAGGCAGGCACTCTCTCCCTTGTACTAGATAGCTCGGCAGAGCCTCCCGAGAAACATGCTGCGTCATTCAGCTTGAAAGTGGGACGCGGATGGGAGAGTACGCTTTCTCCCCGTTTGGAGGCGCCGTGCGCTTGGCTTCAAAGCTGCCCGAACAGCACTAGCGGCCCGACGTCTCTGCACGGCAGGATTGTCGTTGTGGGCCGAGGCTGCGTGTTCTCTCAAAGCGGAAAACCGTGCTGGCAATACCTTGCTAGGAACCCCTCCCACGGCCCTACATGTTCAGCTCCGGCCAAACGAAAGGTGACCTCAGGCCTCAAGGTAAGTTCCAGCGTTTCACGTCGGGGGAGTTGGGTGTGCAGGGGTTTCCATGAGGCCAGACTCCACCACGGAGTGCCTTAACTCTGCGACGCTCCTGGGGGCACACAGGATAGGAGCTCGTTCGCCAGTTTCGCAGGATGACTTCTCTCCGTGCCGGAACGGCGGCTCCTGGCTTCTAGAGGAACCTTAGCCTAAACAGGCCCCTGGAGAAAGCTCTTCACATTCAGAGCAAGGGCAAGGTACTGCTCTCTGGCTTGCCTGGGTTGAGTGCCCCAGTCGTCAAAGAGCCTCGCGAAAGCAGTGCTGCGCAGACTCCCTTTGCCGGTCGAACGGCCTCCTTGACTGAAAGAGAACTGCAGTGCCAAAAGGCACGGTGCTGACGACTGGCTCCAGGAAGAGACTCGGGACAGCACTCTCCTAGAAGCGAAAGCTAGGCTGTGCGCCCAGCCTGAGGAGCAGTACGTACGTTTGCCACACTTCTTTACACAGCTAGGCATGAGCCAGAGAGCCTTGGTCACTGAGGCCTACCTAAGGGACTGCCCTACTTACCCAGTAGCTCCCACGCAGAGGTCCCTGTGCCCAAACGGGCCTCCACGGAAGGGCCCTGTCCCTCCCGTTGTGTTTCCTTGAGGTAATCAGAAACCGCTGAGGATCCCTATAGGAGCTCCGGTTTGAAGCTGGGCGACCCTGGCTAAACCTTATTCCCCTCCGTGGTAAACGAGACAGTGGCGGGTCCTAAGCTGCCTGAAGTACACTTGCTCGCGCCCACCTTCTCTTTGCTGCCGGAAGGCCTCCCACAAGACGTCTGAGTTTACTCGTGACAGCAGAAGTCTGAGTTTACGCGTGTGAGGCCTGCTGCTCTCGGTTCCTTGCTGGGAGCTTCAGCAGGAGCGCTCGGGAGCTCGCCGGCACAAGAACTGTGAGTCCCCTCGCCCCACCCCGGCCTCAAGCAAAAGTCCAGATTTCCCCCGTCAGGAACACCTCGGAGTGCCATAGGAGCGAAGAAGCGTGCGTTAACGGAGGGCCTCAACAGTGCTAGGGCTTTATTTCACGAGACACCGTGCACTCACGTTCGTTGTAACAACTGTCAAAGGGCACTGGATGCCTTCCAACTCCTCTCTGGCGTTTGAGCCACAGGAAGTAAATGCATTCGTTTGATTAAGCTCCGTGAACGTGCAACGACGATGGCGAAGCGCTGCCCTGTTCGCTCGAAAGCTCTCGTTTGTACGGCCTTCACACGGCCTCAAGGTACGCCGTGCTAAACAGCCTTACATTCCACGCTGGTGTGCCCCCAATTGGGAATGTGGGCTCTTCTGTGAGACACCAGTGTGCGTCCCAAAGGAAACCGGGGGGGGGGGGGCTCCCCCAGGACGCCTGCGTACGGCAGTCGGTGGCCAGATGTTTACTTCCAGCCGGAGAAAGAGAAAAAGGACAGCTTTCCCAGGGACAATTCTGGACCCTTGGGAACATCCAGAATCACCAAAGCCTAAACTTGGCACGGCCTGGGGAACGCTCTTCCGCACGTCCAGCAATCCCCACGTCAAAACCTTTCTCGGCAGAGGCAGGCACTCTCTCCCTTGTACTAGATAGCTCGGCAGAGCCTCCCGAGAAACATGCTGCGTCATTCAGCTTGAAAGTGGGACGCGGATGGGAGAGTACGCTTTCTCCCCGTTTGGAGGCGCCGTGCGCTTGGCTTCAAAGCTGCCCGAACAGCACTAGCGGCCCGACGTCTCTGCACGGCAGGATTGTCGTTGTGGGCCGAGGCTGCGTGTTCTCTCAAAGCGGAAAACCGTGCTGGCAATACCTTGCTAGGAACCCCTCCCACGGCCCTACATGTTCAGCTCCGGCCAAACGAAAGGTGACCTCAGGCCTCAAGGTAAGTTCCAGCGTTTCACGTCGGGGGAGTTGGGTGTGCAGGGGTTTCCATGAGGCCAGACTCCACCACGGAGTGCCTTAACTCTGCGACGCTCCTGGGGGCACACAGGATAGGAGCTCGTTCGCCAGTTTCGCAGGATGACTTCTCTCCGTGCCGGAACGGCGGCTCCTGGCTTCTAGAGGAACCTTAGCCTAAACAGGCCCCTGGAGAAAGCTCTTCACATTCAGAGCAAGGGCAAGGTACTGCTCTCTGGCTTGCCTGGGTTGAGTGCCCCAGTCGTCAAAGAGCCTCGCGAAAGCAGTGCTGCGCAGACTCCCTTTGCCGGTCGAACGGCCTCCTTGACTGAAAGAGAACTGCAGTGCCAAAAGGCACGGTGCTGACGACTGGCTCCAGGAAGAGACTCGGGACAGCACTCTCCTAGAAGCGAAAGCTAGGCTGTGCGCCCAGCCTGAGGAGCAGTACGTACGTTTGCCACACTTCTTTACACAGCTAGGCATGAGCCAGAGAGCCTTGGTCACTGAGGCCTACCTAAGGGACTGCCCTACTTACCCAGTAGCTCCCACGCAGAGGTCCCTGTGCCCAAACGGGCCTCCACGGAAGGGCCCTGTCCCTCCCGTTGTGTTTCCTTGAGGTAATCAGAAACCGCTGAGGATCCCTATAGGAGCTCCGGTTTGAAGCTGGGCGACCCTGGCTAAACCTTATTCCCCTCCGTGGTAAACGAGACAGTGGCGGGTCCTAAGCTGCCTGAAGTACACTTGCTCGCGCCCACCTTCTCTTTGCTGCCGGAAGGCCTCCCACAAGACGTCTGAGTTTACTCGTGACAGCAGAAGTCTGAGTTTACGCGTGTGAGGCCTGCTGCTCTCGGTTCCTTGCTGGGAGCTTCAGCAGGAGCGCTCGGGAGCTCGCCGGCACAAGAACTGTGAGTCCCCTCGCCCCACCCCGGCCTCAAGCAAAAGTCCAGATTTCCCCCGTCAGGAACACCTCGGAGTGCCATAGGAGCGAAGAAGCGTGCGTTAACGGAGGGCCTCAACAGTGCTAGGGCTTTATTTCACGAGACACCGTGCACTCACGTTCGTTGTAACAACTGTCAAAGGGCACTGGATGCCTTCCAACTCCTCTCTGGCGTTTGAGCCACAGGAAGTAAATGCATTCGTTTGATTAAGCTCCGTGAACGTGCAACGACGATGGCGAAGCGCTGCCCTGTTCGCTCGAAAGCTCTCGTTTGTACGGCCTTCACACGGCCTCAAGGTACGCCGTGCTAAACAGCCTTACATTCCACGCTGGTGTGCCCCCAATTGGGAATGTGGGCTCTTCTGTGAGACACCAGTGTGCGTCCCAAAGGAAACCGGGGGGGGGGGCTCCCCCAGGACGCCTGCGTACGGCAGTCGGTGGCCAGATGTTTACTTCCAGCCGGAGAAAGAGAAAAAGGACAGCTTTCCCAGGGACAATTCTGGACCCTTGGGAACATCCAGAATCACCAAAGCCTAAACTTGGCACGGCCTGGGGAACGCTCTTCCGCACGTCCAGCAATCCCCACGTCAAAACCTTTCTCGGCAGAGGCAGGCACTCTCTCCCTTGTACTAGATAGCTCGGCAGAGCCTCCCGAGAAACATGCTGCGTCATTCAGCTTGAAAGTGGGACGCGGATGGGAGAGTACGCTTTCTCCCCGTTTGGAGGCGCCGTGCGCTTGGCTTCAAAGCTGCCCGAACAGCACTAGCGGCCCGACGTCTCTGCACGGCAGGATTGTCGTTGTGGGCCGAGGCTGCGTGTTCTCTCAAAGCGGAAAACCGTGCTGGCAATACCTTGCTAGGAACCCCTCCCACGGCACTACATGTTCAGCTCCGGCCAAACGAAAGGTGACCTCAGGCCTCAAGGTAAGTTCCAGCGTTTCACGTCGGGGGAGTTGGGTGTGCAGGGGTTTCCATGAGGCCAGACTCCACCACGGAGTGCCTTAACTCTGCGACGCTCCTGGGGGCACACAGGATAGGAGCTCGTTCGCCAGTTTCGCAGGATGACTTCTCTCCGTGCCGGAACGGCGGCTCCTGGCTTCTAGAGGAACCTTAGCCTAAACAGGCCCCTGGAGAAAGCTCTTCACATTCAGAGCAAGGGCAAGGTACTGCTCTCTGGCTTGCCTGGGTTGAGTGCCCCAGTCGTCAAAGAGCCTCGCGAAAGCAGTGCTGCGCAGACTCCCTTTGCCGGTCGAACGGCCTCCTTGACTGAAAGAGAACTGCAGTGCCAAAAGGCACGGTGCTGACGACTGGCTCCAGGAAGAGACTCGGGACAGCACTCTCCTAGAAGCGAAAGCTAGGCTGTGCGCCCAGCCTGAGGAGCAGTACGTACGTTTGCCACACTTCTTTACACAGCTAGGCATGAGCCAGAGAGCCTTGGTCACTGAGGCCTACCTAAGGGACTGCCCTACTTACCCAGTAGCTCCCACGCAGAGGTCCCTGTGCCCAAACGGGCCTCCACGGAAGGGCCCTGTCCCTCCCGTTGTGTTTCCTTGAGGTAATCAGAAACCGCTGAGGATCCCTATAGGAGCTCCGGTTTGAAGCTGGGCGACCCTGGCTAAACCTTATTCCCCTCCGTGGTAAACGAGACAGTGGCGGGTCCTAAGCTGCCTGAAGTACACTTGCTCGCGCCCACCTTCTCTTTGCTGCCGGAAGGCCTCCCACAAGACGTCTGAGTTTACTCGTGACAGCAGAAGTCTGAGTTTACGCGTGTGAGGCCTGCTGCTCTCGGTTCCTTGCTGGGAGCTTCAGCAGGAGCGCTCGGGAGCTCGCCGGCACAAGAACTGTGAGTCCCCTCGCCCCACCCCGGCCTCAAGCAAAAGTCCAGATTTCCCCCGTCAGGAACACCTCGGAGTGCCATAGGAGCGAAGAAGCGTGCGTTAACGGAGGGCCTCAACAGTGCTAGGGCTTTATTTCACGAGACACCGTGCACTCACGTTCGTTGTAACAACTGTCAAAGGGCACTGGATGCCTTCCAACTCCTCTCTGGCGTTTGAGCCACAGGAAGTAAATGCATTCGTTTGATTAAGCTCCGTGAACGTGCAACGACGATGGCGAAGCGCTGCCCTGTTCGCTCGAAAGCTCTCGTTTGTACGGCCTTCACACGGCCTCAAGGTACGCCGTGCTAAACAGCCTTACATTCCACGCTGGTGTGCCCCCAATTGGGAATGTGGGCTCTTCTGTGAGACACCAGTGTGCGTCCCAAAGGAAACCGGGGGGGGGGGGCTCCCCCAGGACGCCTGCGTACGGCAGTCGGTGGCCAGATGTTTACTTCCAGCCGGAGAAAGAGAAAAAGGACAGCTTTCCCAGGGACAATTCTGGACCCTTGGGAACATCCAGAATCACCAAAGCCTAAACTTGGCACGGCCTGGGGAACGCTCTTCCGCACGTCCAGCAATCCCCACGTCAAAACCTTTCTCGGCAGAGGCAGGCACTCTCTCCCTTGTACTAGATAGCTCGGCAGAGCCTCCCGAGAAACATGCTGCGTCATTCAGCTTGAAAGTGGGACGCGGATGGGAGAGTACGCTTTCTCCCCGTTTGGAGGCGCCGTGCGCTTGGCTTCAAAGCTGCCCGAACAGCACTAGCGGCCCGACGTCTCTGCACGGCAGGATTGTCGTTGTGGGCCGAGGCTGCGTGTTCTCTCAAAGCGGAAAACCGTGCTGGCAATACCTTGCTAGAAACCCCTCCCACGGCCCTACATGTTCAGCTCCGGCCAAACGAAAGGTGACCTCAGGCCTCAAGGTAAGTTCCAGCGTTTCACGTCGGGGGAGTTGGGTGTGCAGGGGTTTCCATGAGGCCAGACTCCACCACGGAGTGCCTTAACTCTGCGACGCTCCTGGGGGCACACAGGATAGGAGCTCGTTCGCCAGTTTCGCAGGATGACTTCTCTCCGTGCCGGAACGGCGGCTCCTGGCTTCTAGAGGAACCTTAGCCTAAACAGGCCCCTGGAGAAAGCTCTTCACATTCAGAGCAAGGGCAAGGTACTGCTCTCTGGCTTGCCTGGGTTGAGTGCCCCAGTCGTCAAAGAGCCTCGCGAAAGCAGTGCTGCGCAGACTCCCTTTGCCGGTCGAACGGCCTCCTTGACTGAAAGAGAACTGCAGTGCCAAAAGGCACGGTGCTGACGACTGGCTCCAGGAAGAGACTCGGGACAGCACTCTCCTAGAAGCGAAAGCTAGGCTGTGCGCCCAGCCTGAGGAGCAGTACGTACGTTTGCCACACTTCTTTACACAGCTAGGCATGAGCCAGAGAGCCTTGGTCACTGAGGCCTACCTAAGGGACTGCCCTACTTACCCAGTAGCTCCCACGCAGAGGTCCCTGTGCCCAAACGGGCCTCCACGGAAGGGCCCTGTCCCTCCCGTTGTGTTTCCTTGAGGTAATCAGAAACCGCTGAGGATCCCTATAGGAGCTCCGGTTTGAAGCTGGGCGACCCTGGCTAAACCTTATTCCCCTCCGTGGTAAACGAGACAGTGGCGGGTCCTAAGCTGCCTGAAGTACACTTGCTCGCGCCCACCTTCTCTTTGCTGCCGGAAGGCCTCCCACAAGACGTCTGAGTTTACTCGTGACAGCAGAAGTCTGAGTTTACGCGTGTGAGGCCTGCTGCTCTCGGTTCCTTGCTGGGAGCTTCAGCAGGAGCGCTCGGGAGCTCGCCGGCACAAGAACTGTGAGTCCCCTCGCCCCACCCCGGCCTCAAGCAAAAGTCCAGATTTCCCCCGTCAGGAACACCTCGGAGTGCCATAGGAGCGAAGAAGCGTGCGTTAACGGAGGGCCTCAACAGTGCTAGGGCTTTATTTCACGAGACACCGTGCACTCACGTTCGTTGTAACAACTGTCAAAGGGCACTGGATGCCTTCCAACTCCTCTCTGGCGTTTGAGCCACAGGAAGTAAATGCATTCGTTTGATTAAGCTCCGTGAACGTGCAACGACGATGGCGAAGCGCTGCCCTGTTCGCTCGAAAGCTCTCGTTTGTACGGCCTTCACACGGCCTCAAGGTACGCCGTGCTAAACAGCCTTACATTCCACGCTGGTGTGCCCCCAATTGGGAATGTGGGCTCTTCTGTGAGACACCAGTGTGCGTCCCAAAGGAAACCGGGGGGGGGGGGGCTCCCCCAGGACGCCTGCGTACGGCAGTCGGTGGCCAGATGTTTACTTCCAGCCGGAGAAAGAGAAAAAGGACAGCTTTCCCAGGGACAATTCTGGACCCTTGGGAACATCCAGAATCACCAAAGCCTAAACTTGGCACGGCCTGGGGAACGCTCTTCCGCACGTCCAGCAATCCCCACGTCAAAACCTTTCTCGGCAGAGGCAGGCACTCTCTCCCTTGTACTAGATAGCTCGGCAGAGCCTCCCGAGAAACATGCTGCGTCATTCAGCTTGAAAGTGGGACGCGGATGGGAGAGTACGCTTTCTCCCCGTTTGGAGGCGCCGTGCGCTTGGCTTCAAAGCTGCCCGAACAGCACTAGCGGCCCGACGTCTCTGCACGGCAGGATTGTCGTTGTGGGCCGAGGCTGCGTGTTCTCTCAAAGCGGAAAACCGTGCTGGCAATACCTTGCTAGAAACCCCTCCCACGGCCCTACATGTTCAGCTCCGGCCAAACGAAAGGTGACCTCAGGCCTCAAGGTAAGTTCCAGCGTTTCACGTCGGGGGAGTTGGGTGTGCAGGGGTTTCCATGAGGCCAGACTCCACCACGGAGTGCCTTAACTCTGCGACGCTCCTGGGGGCACACAGGATAGGAGCTCGTTCGCCAGTTTCGCAGGATGACTTCTCTCCGTGCCGGAACGGCGGCTCCTGGCTTCTAGAGGAACCTTAGCCTAAACAGGCCCCTGGAGAAAGCTCTTCACATTCAGAGCAAGGGCAAGGTACTGCTCTCTGGCTTGCCTGGGTTGAGTGCCCCAGTCGTCAAAGAGCCTCGCGAAAGCAGTGCTGCGCAGACTCCCTTTGCCGGTCGAACGGCCTCCTTGACTGAAAGAGAACTGCAGTGCCAAAAGGCACGGTGCTGACGACTGGCTCCAGGAAGAGACTCGGGACAGCACTCTCCTAGAAGCGAAAGCTAGGCTGTGCGCCCAGCCTGAGGAGCAGTACGTACGTTTGCCACACTTCTTTACACAGCTAGGCATGAGCCAGAGAGCCTTGGTCACTGAGGCCTACCTAAGGGACTGCCCTACTTACCCAGTAGCTCCCACGCAGAGGTCCCTGTGCCCAAACGGGCCTCCACGGAAGGGCCCTGTCCCTCCCGTTGTGTTTCCTTGAGGTAATCAGAAACCGCTGAGGATCCCTATAGGAGCTCCGGTTTGAAGCTGGGCGACCCTGGCTAAACCTTATTCCCCTCCGTGGTAAACGAGACAGTGGCGGGTCCTAAGCTGCCTGAAGTACACTTGCTCGCGCCCACCTTCTCTTTGCTGCCGGAAGGCCTCCCACAAGACGTCTGAGTTTACTCGTGACAGCAGAAGTCTGAGTTTACGCGTGTGAGGCCTGCTGCTCTCGGTTCCTTGCTGGGAGCTTCAGCAGGAGCGCTCGGGAGCTCGCCGGCACAAGAACTGTGAGTCCCCTCGCCCCACCCCGGCCTCAAGCAAAAGTCCAGATTTCCCCCGTCAGGAACACCTCGGAGTGCCATAGGAGCGAAGAAGCGTGCGTTAACGGAGGGCCTCAACAGTGCTAGGGCTTTATTTCACGAGACACCGTGCACTCACGTTCGTTGTAACAACTGTCAAAGGGCACTGGATGCCTTCCAACTCCTCTCTGGCGTTTGAGCCACAGGAAGTAAATGCATTCGTTTGATTAAGCTCCGTGAACGTGCAACGACGATGGCGAAGCGCTGCCCTGTTCGCTCGAAAGCTCTCGTTTGTACGGCCTTCACACGGCCTCAAGGTACGCCGTGCTAAACAGCCTTACATTCCACGCTGGTGTGCCCCCAATTGGGAATGTGGGCTCTTCTGTGAGACACCAGTGTGCGTCCCAAAGGAAACCGGGGGGGGGGGGGGCTCCCCCAGGACGCCTGCGTACGGCAGTCGGTGGCCAGATGTTTACTTCCAGCCGGAGAAAGAGAAAAAGGACAGCTTTCCCAGGGACAATTCTGGACCCTTGGGAACATCCAGAATCACCAAAGCCTAAACTTGGCACGGCCTGGGGAACGCTCTTCCGCACGTCCAGCAATCCCCACGTCAAAACCTTTCTCGGCAGAGGCAGGCACTCTCTCCCTTGTACTAGATAGCTCGGCAGAGCCTCCCGAGAAACATGCTGCGTCATTCAGCTTGAAAGTGGGACGCGGATGGGAGAGTACGCTTTCTCCCCGTTTGGAGGCGCCGTGCGCTTGGCTTCAAAGCTGCCCGAACAGCACTAGCGGCCCGACGTCTCTGCACGGCAGGATTGTCGTTGTGGGCCGAGGCTGCGTGTTCTCTCAAAGCGGAAAACCGTGCTGGCAATACCTTGCTAGGAACCCCTCCCACGGCCCTACATGTTCAGCTCCGGCCAAACGAAAGGTGACCTCAGGCCTCAAGGTAAGTTCCAGCGTTTCACGTCGGGGGAGTTGGGTGTGCAGGGGTTTCCATGAGGCCAGACTCCACCACGGAGTGCCTTAACTCTGCGACGCTCCTGGGGGCACACAGGATAGGAGCTCGTTCGCCAGTTTCGCAGGATGACTTCTCTCCGTGCCGGAACGGCGGCTCCTGGCTTCTAGAGGAACCTTAGCCTAAACAGGCCCCTGGAGAAAGCTCTTCACATTCAGAGCAAGGGCAAGGTACTGCTCTCTGGCTTGCCTGGGTTGAGTGCCCCAGTCGTCAAAGAGCCTCGCGAAAGCAGTGCTGCGCAGACTCCCTTTGCCGGTCGAACGGCCTCCTTGACTGAAAGAGAACTGCAGTGCCAAAAGGCACGGTGCTGACGACTGGCTCCAGGAAGAGACTCGGGACAGCACTCTCCTAGAAGCGAAAGCTAGGCTGTGCGCCCAGCCTGAGGAGCAGTACGTACGTTTGCCACACTTCTTTACACAGCTAGGCATGAGCCAGAGAGCCTTGGTCACTGAGGCCTACCTAAGGGACTGCCCTACTTACCCAGTAGCTCCCACGCAGAGGTCCCTGTGCCCAAACGGGCCTCCACGGAAGGGCCCTGTCCCTCCCGTTGTGTTTCCTTGAGGTAATCAGAAACCGCTGAGGATCCCTATAGGAGCTCCGGTTTGAAGCTGGGCGACCCTGGCTAAACCTTATTCCCCTCCGTGGTAAACGAGACAGTGGCGGGTCCTAAGCTGCCTGAAGTACACTTGCTCGCGCCCACCTTCTCTTTGCTGCCGGAAGGCCTCCCACAAGACGTCTGAGTTTACTCGTGACAGCAGAAGTCTGAGTTTACGCGTGTGAGGCCTGCTGCTCTCGGTTCCTTGCTGGGAGCTTCAGCAGGAGCGCTCGGGAGCTCGCCGGCACAAGAACTGTGAGTCCCCTCGCCCCACCCCGGCCTCAAGCAAAAGTCCAGATTTCCCCCGTCAGGAACACCTCGGAGTGCCATAGGAGCGAAGAAGCGTGCGTTAACGGAGGGCCTCAACAGTGCTAGGGCTTTATTTCACGAGACACCGTGCACTCACGTTCGTTGTAACAACTGTCAAAGGGCACTGGATGCCTTCCAACTCCTCTCTGGCGTTTGAGCCACAGGAAGTAAATGCATTCGTTTGATTAAGCTCCGTGAACGTGCAACGACGATGGCGAAGCGCTGCCCTGTTCGCTCGAAAGCTCTCGTTTGTACGGCCTTCACACGGCCTCAAGGTACGCCGTGCTAAACAGCCTTACATTCCACGCTGGTGTGCCCCCAATTGGGAATGTGGGCTCTTCTGTGAGACACCAGTGTGCGTCCCAAAGGAAACCGGGGGGGGGGGGCTCCCCCAGGACGCCTGCGTACGGCAGTCGGTGGCCAGATGTTTACTTCCAGCCGGAGAAAGAGAAAAAGGACAGCTTTCCCAGGGACAATTCTGGACCCTTGGGAACATCCAGAATCACCAAAGCCTAAACTTGGCACGGCCTGGGGAACGCTCTTCCGCACGTCCAGCAATCCCCACGTCAAAACCTTTCTCGGCAGAGGCAGGCACTCTCTCCCTTGTACTAGATAGCTCGGCAGAGCCTCCCGAGAAACATGCTGCGTCATTCAGCTTGAAAGTGGGACGCGGATGGGAGAGTACGCTTTCTCCCCGTTTGGAGGCGCCGTGCGCTTGGCTTCAAAGCTGCCCGAACAGCACTAGCGGCCCGACGTCTCTGCACGGCAGGATTGTCGTTGTGGGCCGAGGCTGCGTGTTCTCTCAAAGCGGAAAACCGTGCTGGCAATACCTTGCTAGAAACCCCTCCCACGGCCCTACATGTTCAGCTCCGGCCAAACGAAAGGTGACCTCAGGCCTCAAGGTAAGTTCCAGCGTTTCACGTCGGGGGAGTTGGGTGTGCAGGGGTTTCCATGAGGCCAGACTCCACCACGGAGTGCCTTAACTCTGCGACGCTCCTGGGGGCACACAGGATAGGAGCTCGTTCGCCAGTTTCGCAGGATGACTTCTCTCCGTGCCGGAACGGCGGCTCCTGGCTTCTAGAGGAACCTTAGCCTAAACAGGCCCCTGGAGAAAGCTCTTCACATTCAGAGCAAGGGCAAGGTACTGCTCTCTGGCTTGCCTGGGTTGAGTGCCCCAGTCGTCAAAGAGCCTCGCGAAAGCAGTGCTGCGCAGACTCCCTTTGCCGGTCGAACGGCCTCCTTGACTGAAAGAGAACTGCAGTGCCAAAAGGCACGGTGCTGACGACTGGCTCCAGGAAGAGACTCGGGACAGCACTCTCCTAGAAGCGAAAGCTAGGCTGTGCGCCCAGCCTGAGGAGCAGTACGTACGTTTGCCACACTTCTTTACACAGCTAGGCATGAGCCAGAGAGCCTTGGTCACTGAGGCCTACCTAAGGGACTGCCCTACTTACCCAGTAGCTCCCACGCAGAGGTCCCTGTGCCCAAACGGGCCTCCACGGAAGGGCCCTGTCCCTCCCGTTGTGTTTCCTTGAGGTAATCAGAAACCGCTGAGGATCCCTATAGGAGCTCCGGTTTGAAGCTGGGCGACCCTGGCTAAACCTTATTCCCCTCCGTGGTAAACGAGACAGTGGCGGGTCCTAAGCTGCCTGAAGTACACTTGCTCGCGCCCACCTTCTCTTTGCTGCCGGAAGGCCTCCCACAAGACGTCTGAGTTTACTCGTGACAGCAGAAGTCTGAGTTTACGCGTGTGAGGCCTGCTGCTCTCGGTTCCTTGCTGGGAGCTTCAGCAGGAGCGCTCGGGAGCTCGCCGGCACAAGAACTGTGAGTCCCCTCGCCCCACCCCGGCCTCAAGCAAAAGTCCAGATTTCCCCCGTCAGGAACACCTCGGAGTGCCATAGGAGCGAAGAAGCGTGCGTTAACGGAGGGCCTCAACAGTGCTAGGGCTTTATTTCACGAGACACCGTGCACTCACGTTCGTTGTAACAACTGTCAAAGGGCACTGGATGCCTTCCAACTCCTCTCTGGCGTTTGAGCCACAGGAAGTAAATGCATTCGTTTGATTAAGCTCCGTGAACGTGCAACGACGATGGCGAAGCGCTGCCCTGTTCGCTCGAAAGCTCTCGTTTGTACGGCCTTCACACGGCCTCAAGGTACGCCGTGCTAAACAGCCTTACATTCCACGCTGGTGTGCCCCCAATTGGGAATGTGGGCTCTTCTGTGAGACACCAGTGTGCGTCCCAAAGGAAACCGGGGGGGGGGGGCTCCCCCAGGACGCCTGCGTACGGCAGTCGGTGGCCAGATGTTTACTTCCAGCCGGAGAAAGAGAAAAAGGACAGCTTTCCCAGGGACAATTCTGGACCCTTGGGAACATCCAGAATCACCAAAGCCTAAACTTGGCACGGCCTGGGGAACGCTCTTCCGCACGTCCAGCAATCCCCACGTCAAAACCTTTCTCGGCAGAGGCAGGCACTCTCTCCCTTGTACTAGATAGCTCGGCAGAGCCTCCCGAGAAACATGCTGCGTCATTCAGCTTGAAAGTGGGACGCGGATGGGAGAGTACGCTTTCTCCCCGTTTGGAGGCGCCGTGCGCTTGGCTTCAAAGCTGCCCGAACAGCACTAGCGGCCCGACGTCTCTGCACGGCAGGATTGTCGTTGTGGGCCGAGGCTGCGTGTTCTCTCAAAGCGGAAAACCGTGCTGGCAATACCTTGCTAGGAACCCCTCCCACGGCCCTACATGTTCAGCTCCGGCCAAACGAAAGGTGACCTCAGGCCTCAAGGTAAGTTCCAGCGTTTCACGTCGGGGGAGTTGGGTGTGCAGGGGTTTCCATGAGGCCAGACTCCACCACGGAGTGCCTTAACTCTGCGACGCTCCTGGGGGCACACAGGATAGGAGCTCGTTCGCCAGTTTCGCAGGATGACTTCTCTCCGTGCCGGAACGGCGGCTCCTGGCTTCTAGAGGAACCTTAGCCTAAACAGGCCCCTGGAGAAAGCTCTTCACATTCAGAGCAAGGGCAAGGTACTGCTCTCTGGCTTGCCTGGGTTGAGTGCCCCAGTCGTCAAAGAGCCTCGCGAAAGCAGTGCTGCGCAGACTCCCTTTGCCGGTCGAACGGCCTCCTTGACTGAAAGAGAACTGCAGTGCCAAAAGGCACGGTGCTGACGACTGGCTCCAGGAAGAGACTCGGGACAGCACTCTCCTAGAAGCGAAAGCTAGGCTGTGCGCCCAGCCTGAGGAGCAGTACGTACGTTTGCCACACTTCTTTACACAGCTAGGCATGAGCCAGAGAGCCTTGGTCACTGAGGCCTACCTAAGGGACTGCCCTACTTACCCAGTAGCTCCCACGCAGAGGTCCCTGTGCCCAAACGGGCCTCCACGGAAGGGCCCTGTCCCTCCCGTTGTGTTTCCTTGAGGTAATCAGAAACCGCTGAGGATCCCTATAGGAGCTCCGGTTTGAAGCTGGGCGACCCTGGCTAAACCTTATTCCCCTCCGTGGTAAACGAGACAGTGGCGGGTCCTAAGCTGCCTGAAGTACACTTGCTCGCGCCCACCTTCTCTTTGCTGCCGGAAGGCCTCCCACAAGACGTCTGAGTTTACTCGTGACAGCAGAAGTCTGAGTTTACGCGTGTGAGGCCTGCTGCTCTCGGTTCCTTGCTGGGAGCTTCAGCAGGAGCGCTCGGGAGCTCGCCGGCACAAGAACTGTGAGTCCCCTCGCCCCACCCCGGCCTCAAGCAAAAGTCCAGATTTCCCCCGTCAGGAACACCTCGGAGTGCCATAGGAGCGAAGAAGCGTGCGTTAACGGAGGGCCTCAACAGTGCTAGGGCTTTATTTCACGAGACACCGTGCACTCACGTTCGTTGTAACAACTGTCAAAGGGCACTGGATGCCTTCCAACTCCTCTCTGGCGTTTGAGCCACAGGAAGTAAATGCATTCGTTTGATTAAGCTCCGTGAACGTGCAACGACGATGGCGAAGCGCTGCCCTGTTCGCTCGAAAGCTCTCGTTTGTACGGCCTTCACACGGCCTCAAGGTACGCCGTGCTAAACAGCCTTACATTCCACGCTGGTGTGCCCCCAATTGGGAATGTGGGCTCTTCTGTGAGACACCAGTGTGCGTCCCAAAGGAAACCGGGGGGGGGGGCTCCCCCAGGACGCCTGCGTACGGCAGTCGGTGGCCAGATGTTTACTTCCAGCCGGAGAAAGAGAAAAAGGACAGCTTTCCCAGGGACAATTCTGGACCCTTGGGAACATCCAGAATCACCAAAGCCTAAACTTGGCACGGCCTGGGGAACGCTCTTCCGCACGTCCAGCAATCCCCACGTCAAAACCTTTCTCGGCAGAGGCAGGCACTCTCTCCCTTGTACTAGATAGCTCGGCAGAGCCTCCCGAGAAACATGCTGCGTCATTCAGCTTGAAAGTGGGACGCGGATGGGAGAGTACGCTTTCTCCCCGTTTGGAGGCGCCGTGCGCTTGGCTTCAAAGCTGCCCGAACAGCACTAGCGGCCCGACGTCTCTGCACGGCAGGATTGTCGTTGTGGGCCGAGGCTGCGTGTTCTCTCAAAGCGGAAAACCGTGCTGGCAATACCTTGCTAGGAACCCCTCCCACGGCACTACATGTTCAGCTCCGGCCAAACGAAAGGTGACCTCAGGCCTCAAGGTAAGTTCCAGCGTTTCACGTCGGGGGAGTTGGGTGTGCAGGGGTTTCCATGAGGCCAGACTCCACCACGGAGTGCCTTAACTCTGCGACGCTCCTGGGGGCACACAGGATAGGAGCTCGTTCGCCAGTTTCGCAGGATGACTTCTCTCCGTGCCGGAACGGCGGCTCCTGGCTTCTAGAGGAACCTTAGCCTAAACAGGCCCCTGGAGAAAGCTCTTCACATTCAGAGCAAGGGCAAGGTACTGCTCTCTGGCTTGCCTGGGTTGAGTGCCCCAGTCGTCAAAGAGCCTCGCGAAAGCAGTGCTGCGCAGACTCCCTTTGCCGGTCGAACGGCCTCCTTGACTGAAAGAGAACTGCAGTGCCAAAAGGCACGGTGCTGACGACTGGCTCCAGGAAGAGACTCGGGACAGCACTCTCCTAGAAGCGAAAGCTAGGCTGTGCGCCCAGCCTGAGGAGCAGTACGTACGTTTGCCACACTTCTTTACACAGCTAGGCATGAGCCAGAGAGCCTTGGTCACTGAGGCCTACCTAAGGGACTGCCCTACTTACCCAGTAGCTCCCACGCAGAGGTCCCTGTGCCCAAACGGGCCTCCACGGAAGGGCCCTGTCCCTCCCGTTGTGTTTCCTTGAGGTAATCAGAAACCGCTGAGGATCCCTATAGGAGCTCCGGTTTGAAGCTGGGCGACCCTGGCTAAACCTTATTCCCCTCCGTGGTAAACGAGACAGTGGCGGGTCCTAAGCTGCCTGAAGTACACTTGCTCGCGCCCACCTTCTCTTTGCTGCCGGAAGGCCTCCCACAAGACGTCTGAGTTTACTCGTGACAGCAGAAGTCTGAGTTTACGCGTGTGAGGCCTGCTGCTCTCGGTTCCTTGCTGGGAGCTTCAGCAGGAGCGCTCGGGAGCTCGCCGGCACAAGAACTGTGAGTCCCCTCGCCCCACCCCGGCCTCAAGCAAAAGTCCAGATTTCCCCCGTCAGGAACACCTCGGAGTGCCATAGGAGCGAAGAAGCGTGCGTTAACGGAGGGCCTCAACAGTGCTAGGGCTTTATTTCACGAGACACCGTGCACTCACGTTCGTTGTAACAACTGTCAAAGGGCACTGGATGCCTTCCAACTCCTCTCTGGCGTTTGAGCCACAGGAAGTAAATGCATTCGTTTGATTAAGCTCCGTGAACGTGCAACGACGATGGCGAAGCGCTGCCCTGTTCGCTCGAAAGCTCTCGTTTGTACGGCCTTCACACGGCCTCAAGGTACGCCGTGCTAAACAGCCTTACATTCCACGCTGGTGTGCCCCCAATTGGGAATGTGGGCTCTTCTGTGAGACACCAGTGTGCGTCCCAAAGGAAACCGGGGGGGGGGGGCTCCCCCAGGACGCCTGCGTACGGCAGTCGGTGGCCAGATGTTTACTTCCAGCCGGAGAAAGAGAAAAAGGACAGCTTTCCCAGGGACAATTCTGGACCCTTGGGAACATCCAGAATCACCAAAGCCTAAACTTGGCACGGCCTGGGGAACGCTCTTCCGCACGTCCAGCAATCCCCACGTCAAAACCTTTCTCGGCAGAGGCAGGCACTCTCTCCCTTGTACTAGATAGCTCGGCAGAGCCTCCCGAGAAACATGCTGCGTCATTCAGCTTGAAAGTGGGACGCGGATGGGAGAGTACGCTTTCTCCCCGTTTGGAGGCGCCGTGCGCTTGGCTTCAAAGCTGCCCGAACAGCACTAGCGGCCCGACGTCTCTGCACGGCAGGATTGTCGTTGTGGGCCGAGGCTGCGTGTTCTCTCAAAGCGGAAAACCGTGCTGGCAATACCTTGCTAGAAACCCCTCCCACGGCCCTACATGTTCAGCTCCGGCCAAACGAAAGGTGACCTCAGGCCTCAAGGTAAGTTCCAGCGTTTCACGTCGGGGGAGTTGGGTGTGCAGGGGTTTCCATGAGGCCAGACTCCACCACGGAGTGCCTTAACTCTGCGACGCTCCTGGGGGCACACAGGATAGGAGCTCGTTCGCCAGTTTCGCAGGATGACTTCTCTCCGTGCCGGAACGGCGGCTCCTGGCTTCTAGAGGAACCTTAGCCTAAACAGGCCCCTGGAGAAAGCTCTTCACATTCAGAGCAAGGGCAAGGTACTGCTCTCTGGCTTGCCTGGGTTGAGTGCCCCAGTCGTCAAAGAGCCTCGCGAAAGCAGTGCTGCGCAGACTCCCTTTGCCGGTCGAACGGCCTCCTTGACTGAAAGAGAACTGCAGTGCCAAAAGGCACGGTGCTGACGACTGGCTCCAGGAAGAGACTCGGGACAGCACTCTCCTAGAAGCGAAAGCTAGGCTGTGCGCCCAGCCTGAGGAGCAGTACGTACGTTTGCCACACTTCTTTACACAGCTAGGCATGAGCCAGAGAGCCTTGGTCACTGAGGCCTACCTAAGGGACTGCCCTACTTACCCAGTAGCTCCCACGCAGAGGTCCCTGTGCCCAAACGGGCCTCCACGGAAGGGCCCTGTCCCTCCCGTTGTGTTTCCTTGAGGTAATCAGAAACCGCTGAGGATCCCTATAGGAGCTCCGGTTTGAAGCTGGGCGACCCTGGCTAAACCTTATTCCCCTCCGTGGTAAACGAGACAGTGGCGGGTCCTAAGCTGCCTGAAGTACACTTGCTCGCGCCCACCTTCTCTTTGCTGCCGGAAGGCCTCCCACAAGACGTCTGAGTTTACTCGTGACAGCAGAAGTCTGAGTTTACGCGTGTGAGGCCTGCTGCTCTCGGTTCCTTGCTGGGAGCTTCAGCAGGAGCGCTCGGGAGCTCGCCGGCACAAGAACTGTGAGTCCCCTCGCCCCACCCCGGCCTCAAGCAAAAGTCCAGATTTCCCCCGTCAGGAACACCTCGGAGTGCCATAGGAGCGAAGAAGCGTGCGTTAACGGAGGGCCTCAACAGTGCTAGGGCTTTATTTCACGAGACACCGTGCACTCACGTTCGTTGTAACAACTGTCAAAGGGCACTGGATGCCTTCCAACTCCTCTCTGGCGTTTGAGCCACAGGAAGTAAATGCATTCGTTTGATTAAGCTCCGTGAACGTGCAACGACGATGGCGAAGCGCTGCCCTGTTCGCTCGAAAGCTCTCGTTTGTACGGCCTTCACACGGCCTCAAGGTACGCCGTGCTAAACAGCCTTACATTCCACGCTGGTGTGCCCCCAGTTGGGAATGTGGGCTCTTCTGTGAGACACCAGTGTGCGTCCCAAAGGAAACCGGGGGGGGGGGGGCTCCCCCAGGACGCCTGCGTACGGCAGTCGGTGGCCAGATGTTTACTTCCAGCCGGAGAAAGAGAAAAAGGACAGCTTTCCCAGGGACAATTCTGGACCCTTGGGAACATCCAGAATCACCAAAGCCTAAACTTGGCACGGCCTGGGGAACGCTCTTCCGCACGTCCAGCAATCCCCACGTCAAAACCTTTCTCGGCAGAGGCAGGCACTCTCTCCCTTGTACTAGATAGCTCGGCAGAGCCTCCCGAGAAACATGCTGCGTCATTCAGCTTGAAAGTGGGACGCGGATGGGAGAGTACGCTTTCTCCCCGTTTGGAGGCGCCGTGCGCTTGGCTTCAAAGCTGCCCGAACAGCACTAGCGGCCCGACGTCTCTGCACGGCAGGATTGTCGTTGTGGGCCGAGGCTGCGTGTTCTCTCAAAGCGGAAAACCGTGCTGGCAATACCTTGCTAGAAACCCCTCCCACGGCCCTACATGTTCAGCTCCGGCCAAACGAAAGGTGACCTCAGGCCTCAAGGTAAGTTCCAGCGTTTCACGTCGGGGGAGTTGGGTGTGCAGGGGTTTCCATGAGGCCAGACTCCACCACGGAGTGCCTTAACTCTGCGACGCTCCTGGGGGCACACAGGATAGGAGCTCGTTCGCCAGTTTCGCAGGATGACTTCTCTCCGTGCCGGAACGGCGGCTCCTGGCTTCTAGAGGAACCTTAGCCTAAACAGGCCCCTGGAGAAAGCTCTTCACATTCAGAGCAAGGGCAAGGTACTGCTCTCTGGCTTGCCTGGGTTGAGTGCCCCAGTCGTCAAAGAGCCTCGCGAAAGCAGTGCTGCGCAGACTCCCTTTGCCGGTCGAACGGCCTCCTTGACTGAAAGAGAACTGCAGTGCCAAAAGGCACGGTGCTGACGACTGGCTCCAGGAAGAGACTCGGGACAGCACTCTCCTAGAAGCGAAAGCTAGGCTGTGCGCCCAGCCTGAGGAGCAGTACGTACGTTTGCCACACTTCTTTACACAGCTAGGCATGAGCCAGAGAGCCTTGGTCACTGAGGCCTACCTAAGGGACTGCCCTACTTACCCAGTAGCTCCCACGCAGAGGTCCCTGTGCCCAAACGGGCCTCCACGGAAGGGCCCTGTCCCTCCCGTTGTGTTTCCTTGAGGTAATCAGAAACCGCTGAGGATCCCTATAGGAGCTCCGGTTTGAAGCTGGGCGACCCTGGCTAAACCTTATTCCCCTCCGTGGTAAACGAGACAGTGGCGGGTCCTAAGCTGCCTGAAGTACACTTGCTCGCGCCCACCTTCTCTTTGCTGCCGGAAGGCCTCCCACAAGACGTCTGAGTTTACTCGTGACAGCAGAAGTCTGAGTTTACGCGTGTGAGGCCTGCTGCTCTCGGTTCCTTGCTGGGAGCTTCAGCAGGAGCGCTCGGGAGCTCGCCGGCACAAGAACTGTGAGTCCCCTCGCCCCACCCCGGCCTCAAGCAAAAGTCCAGATTTCCCCCGTCAGGAACACCTCGGAGTGCCATAGGAGCGAAGAAGCGTGCGTTAACGGAGGGCCTCAACAGTGCTAGGGCTTTATTTCACGAGACACCGTGCACTCACGTTCGTTGTAACAACTGTCAAAGGGCACTGGATGCCTTCCAACTCCTCTCTGGCGTTTGAGCCACAGGAAGTAAATGCATTCGTTTGATTAAGCTCCGTGAACGTGCAACGACGATGGCGAAGCGCTGCCCTGTTCGCTCGAAAGCTCTCGTTTGTACGGCCTTCACACGGCCTCAAGGTACGCCGTGCTAAACAGCCTTACATTCCACGCTGGTGTGCCCCCAATTGGGAATGTGGGCTCTTCTGTGAGACACCAGTGTGCGTCCCAAAGGAAACCGGGGGGGGGGGCTCCCCCAGGACGCCTGCGTACGGCAGTCGGTGGCCAGATGTTTACTTCCAGCCGGAGAAAGAGAAAAAGGACAGCTTTCCCAGGGACAATTCTGGACCCTTGGGAACATCCAGAATCACCAAAGCCTAAACTTGGCACGGCCTGGGGAACGCTCTTCCGCACGTCCAGCAATCCCCACGTCAAAACCTTTCTCGGCAGAGGCAGGCACTCTCTCCCTTGTACTAGATAGCTCGGCAGAGCCTCCCGAGAAACATGCTGCGTCATTCAGCTTGAAAGTGGGACGCGGATGGGAGAGTACGCTTTCTCCCCGTTTGGAGGCGCCGTGCGCTTGGCTTCAAAGCTGCCCGAACAGCACTAGCGGCCCGACGTCTCTGCACGGCAGGATTGTCGTTGTGGGCCGAGGCTGCGTGTTCTCTCAAAGCGGAAAACCGTGCTGGCAATACCTTGCTAGGAACCCCTCCCACGGCCCTACATGTTCAGCTCCGGCCAAACGAAAGGTGACCTCAGGCCTCAAGGTAAGTTCCAGCGTTTCACGTCGGGGGAGTTGGGTGTGCAGGGGTTTCCATGAGGCCAGACTCCACCACGGAGTGCCTTAACTCTGCGACGCTCCTGGGGGCACACAGGATAGGAGCTCGTTCGCCAGTTTCGCAGGATGACTTCTCTCCGTGCCGGAACGGCGGCTCCTGGCTTCTAGAGGAACCTTAGCCTAAACAGGCCCCTGGAGAAAGCTCTTCACATTCAGAGCAAGGGCAAGGTACTGCTCTCTGGCTTGCCTGGGTTGAGTGCCCCAGTCGTCAAAGAGCCTCGCGAAAGCAGTGCTGCGCAGACTCCCTTTGCCGGTCGAACGGCCTCCTTGACTGAAAGAGAACTGCAGTGCCAAAAGGCACGGTGCTGACGACTGGCTCCAGGAAGAGACTCGGGACAGCACTCTCCTAGAAGCGAAAGCTAGGCTGTGCGCCCAGCCTGAGGAGCAGTACGTACGTTTGCCACACTTCTTTACACAGCTAGGCATGAGCCAGAGAGCCTTGGTCACTGAGGCCTACCTAAGGGACTGCCCTACTTACCCAGTAGCTCCCACGCAGAGGTCCCTGTGCCCAAACGGGCCTCCACGGAAGGGCCCTGTCCCTCCCGTTGTGTTTCCTTGAGGTAATCAGAAACCGCTGAGGATCCCTATAGGAGCTCCGGTTTGAAGCTGGGCGACCCTGGCTAAACCTTATTCCCCTCCGTGGTAAACGAGACAGTGGCGGGTCCTAAGCTGCCTGAAGTACACTTGCTCGCGCCCACCTTCTCTTTGCTGCCGGAAGGCCTCCCACAAGACGTCTGAGTTTACTCGTGACAGCAGAAGTCTGAGTTTACGCGTGTGAGGCCTGCTGCTCTCGGTTCCTTGCTGGGAGCTTCAGCAGGAGCGCTCGGGAGCTCGCCGGCACAAGAACTGTGAGTCCCCTCGCCCCACCCCGGCCTCAAGCAAAAGTCCAGATTTCCCCCGTCAGGAACACCTCGGAGTGCCATAGGAGCGAAGAAGCGTGCGTTAACGGAGGGCCTCAACAGTGCTAGGGCTTTATTTCACGAGACACCGTGCACTCACGTTCGTTGTAACAACTGTCAAAGGGCACTGGATGCCTTCCAACTCCTCTCTGGCGTTTGAGCCACAGGAAGTAAATGCATTCGTTTGATTAAGCTCCGTGAACGTGCAACGACGATGGCGAAGCGCTGCCCTGTTCGCTCGAAAGCTCTCGTTTGTACGGCCTTCACACGGCCTCAAGGTACGCCGTGCTAAACAGCCTTACATTCCACGCTGGTGTGCCCCCAATTGGGAATGTGGGCTCTTCTGTGAGACACCAGTGTGCGTCCCAAAGGAAACCGGGGGGGGGGGGCTCCCCCAGGACGCCTGCGTACGGCAGTCGGTGGCCAGATGTTTACTTCCAGCCGGAGAAAGAGAAAAAGGACAGCTTTCCCAGGGACAATTCTGGACCCTTGGGAACATCCAGAATCACCAAAGCCTAAACTTGGCACGGCCTGGGGAACGCTCTTCCGCACGTCCAGCAATCCCCACGTCAAAACCTTTCTCGGCAGAGGCAGGCACTCTCTCCCTTGTACTAGATAGCTCGGCAGAGCCTCCCGAGAAACATGCTGCGTCATTCAGCTTGAAAGTGGGACGCGGATGGGAGAGTACGCTTTCTCCCCGTTTGGAGGCGCCGTGCGCTTGGCTTCAAAGCTGCCCGAACAGCACTAGCGGCCCGACGTCTCTGCACGGCAGGATTGTCGTTGTGGGCCGAGGCTGCGTGTTCTCTCAAAGCGGAAAACCGTGCTGGCAATACCTTGCTAGAAACCCCTCCCACGGCCCTACATGTTCAGCTCCGGCCAAACGAAAGGTGACCTCAGGCCTCAAGGTAAGTTCCAGCGTTTCACGTCGGGGGAGTTGGGTGTGCAGGGGTTTCCATGAGGCCAGACTCCACCACGGAGTGCCTTAACTCTGCGACGCTCCTGGGGGCACACAGGATAGGAGCTCGTTCGCCAGTTTCGCAGGATGACTTCTCTCCGTGCCGGAACGGCGGCTCCTGGCTTCTAGAGGAACCTTAGCCTAAACAGGCCCCTGGAGAAAGCTCTTCACATTCAGAGCAAGGGCAAGGTACTGCTCTCTGGCTTGCCTGGGTTGAGTGCCCCAGTCGTCAAAGAGCCTCGCGAAAGCAGTGCTGCGCAGACTCCCTTTGCCGGTCGAACGGCCTCCTTGACTGAAAGAGAACTGCAGTGCCAAAAGGCACGGTGCTGACGACTGGCTCCAGGAAGAGACTCGGGACAGCACTCTCCTAGAAGCGAAAGCTAGGCTGTGCGCCCAGCCTGAGGAGCAGTACGTACGTTTGCCACACTTCTTTACACAGCTAGGCATGAGCCAGAGAGCCTTGGTCACTGAGGCCTACCTAAGGGACTGCCCTACTTACCCAGTAGCTCCCACGCAGAGGTCCCTGTGCCCAAACGGGCCTCCACGGAAGGGCCCTGTCCCTCCCGTTGTGTTTCCTTGAGGTAATCAGAAACCGCTGAGGATCCCTATAGGAGCTCCGGTTTGAAGCTGGGCGACCCTGGCTAAACCTTATTCCCCTCCGTGGTAAACGAGACAGTGGCGGGTCCTAAGCTGCCTGAAGTACACTTGCTCGCGCCCACCTTCTCTTTGCTGCCGGAAGGCCTCCCACAAGACGTCTGAGTTTACTCGTGACAGCAGAAGTCTGAGTTTACGCGTGTGAGGCCTGCTGCTCTCGGTTCCTTGCTGGGAGCTTCAGCAGGAGCGCTCGGGAGCTCGCCGGCACAAGAACTGTGAGTCCCCTCGCCCCACCCCGGCCTCAAGCAAAAGTCCAGATTTCCCCCGTCAGGAACACCTCGGAGTGCCATAGGAGCGAAGAAGCGTGCGTTAACGGAGGGCCTCAACAGTGCTAGGGCTTTATTTCACGAGACACCGTGCACTCACGTTCGTTGTAACAACTGTCAAAGGGCACTGGATGCCTTCCAACTCCTCTCTGGCGTTTGAGCCACAGGAAGTAAATGCATTCGTTTGATTAAGCTCCGTGAACGTGCAACGACGATGGCGAAGCGCTGCCCTGTTCGCTCGAAAGCTCTCGTTTGTACGGCCTTCACACGGCCTCAAGGTACGCCGTGCTAAACAGCCTTACATTCCACGCTGGTGTGCCCCCAATTGGGAATGTGGGCTCTTCTGTGAGACACCAGTGTGCGTCCCAAAGGAAACCGGGGGGGGGGGGGCTCCCCCAGGACGCCTGCGTACGGCAGTCGGTGGCCAGATGTTTACTTCCAGCCGGAGAAAGAGAAAAAGGACAGCTTTCCCAGGGACAATTCTGGACCCTTGGGAACATCCAGAATCACCAAAGCCTAAACTTGGCACGGCCTGGGGAACGCTCTTCCGCACGTCCAGCAATCCCCACGTCAAAACCTTTCTCGGCAGAGGCAGGCACTCTCTCCCTTGTACTAGATAGCTCGGCAGAGCCTCCCGAGAAACATGCTGCGTCATTCAGCTTGAAAGTGGGACGCGGATGGGAGAGTACGCTTTCTCCCCGTTTGGAGGCGCCGTGCGCTTGGCTTCAAAGCTGCCCGAACAGCACTAGCGGCCCGACGTCTCTGCACGGCAGGATTGTCGTTGTGGGCCGAGGCTGCGTGTTCTCTCAAAGCGGAAAACCGTGCTGGCAATACCTTGCTAGGAACCCCTCCCACGGCCCTACATGTTCAGCTCCGGCCAAACGAAAGGTGACCTCAGGCCTCAAGGTAAGTTCCAGCGTTTCACGTCGGGGGAGTTGGGTGTGCAGGGGTTTCCATGAGGCCAGACTCCACCACGGAGTGCCTTAACTCTGCGACGCTCCTGGGGGCACACAGGATAGGAGCTCGTTCGCCAGTTTCGCAGGATGACTTCTCTCCGTGCCGGAACGGCGGCTCCTGGCTTCTAGAGGAACCTTAGCCTAAACAGGCCCCTGGAGAAAGCTCTTCACATTCAGAGCAAGGGCAAGGTACTGCTCTCTGGCTTGCCTGGGTTGAGTGCCCCAGTCGTCAAAGAGCCTCGCGAAAGCAGTGCTGCGCAGACTCCCTTTGCCGGTCGAACGGCCTCCTTGACTGAAAGAGAACTGCAGTGCCAAAAGGCACGGTGCTGACGACTGGCTCCAGGAAGAGACTCGGGACAGCACTCTCCTAGAAGCGAAAGCTAGGCTGTGCGCCCAGCCTGAGGAGCAGTACGTACGTTTGCCACACTTCTTTACACAGCTAGGCATGAGCCAGAGAGCCTTGGTCACTGAGGCCTACCTAAGGGACTGCCCTACTTACCCAGTAGCTCCCACGCAGAGGTCCCTGTGCCCAAACGGGCCTCCACGGAAGGGCCCTGTCCCTCCCGTTGTGTTTCCTTGAGGTAATCAGAAACCGCTGAGGATCCCTATAGGAGCTCCGGTTTGAAGCTGGGCGACCCTGGCTAAACCTTATTCCCCTCCGTGGTAAACGAGACAGTGGCGGGTCCTAAGCTGCCTGAAGTACACTTGCTCGCGCCCACCTTCTCTTTGCTGCCGGAAGGCCTCCCACAAGACGTCTGAGTTTACTCGTGACAGCAGAAGTCTGAGTTTACGCGTGTGAGGCCTGCTGCTCTCGGTTCCTTGCTGGGAGCTTCAGCAGGAGCGCTCGGGAGCTCGCCGGCACAAGAACTGTGAGTCCCCTCGCCCCACCCCGGCCTCAAGCAAAAGTCCAGATTTCCCCCGTCAGGAACACCTCGGAGTGCCATAGGAGCGAAGAAGCGTGCGTTAACGGAGGGCCTCAACAGTGCTAGGGCTTTATTTCACGAGACACCGTGCACTCACGTTCGTTGTAACAACTGTCAAAGGGCACTGGATGCCTTCCAACTCCTCTCTGGCGTTTGAGCCACAGGAAGTAAATGCATTCGTTTGATTAAGCTCCGTGAACGTGCAACGACGATGGCGAAGCGCTGCCCTGTTCGCTCGAAAGCTCTCGTTTGTACGGCCTTCACACGGCCTCAAGGTACGCCGTGCTAAACAGCCTTACATTCCACGCTGGTGTGCCCCCAATTGGGAATGTGGGCTCTTCTGTGAGACACCAGTGTGCGTCCCAAAGGAAACCGGGGGGGGGGGGGCTCCCCCAGGACGCCTGCGTACGGCAGTCGGTGGCCAGATGTTTACTTCCAGCCGGAGAAAGAGAAAAAGGACAGCTTTCCCAGGGACAATTCTGGACCCTTGGGAACATCCAGAATCACCAAAGCCTAAACTTGGCACGGCCTGGGGAACGCTCTTCCGCACGTCCAGCAATCCCCACGTCAAAACCTTTCTCGGCAGAGGCAGGCACTCTCTCCCTTGTACTAGATAGCTCGGCAGAGCCTCCCGAGAAACATGCTGCGTCATTCAGCTTGAAAGTGGGACGCGGATGGGAGAGTACGCTTTCTCCCCGTTTGGAGGCGCCGTGCGCTTGGCTTCAAAGCTGCCCGAACAACACTAGCGGCCCGACGTCTCTGCACGGCAGGATTGTCGTTGTGGGCCGAGGCTGCGTGTTCTCTCAAAGCGGAAAACCGTGCTGGCAATACCTTGCTAGGAACCCCTCCCACGGCCCTACATGTTCAGCTCCGGCCAAACGAAAGGTGACCTCAGGCCTCAAGGTAAGTTCCAGCGTTTCACGTCGGGGGAGTTGGGTGTGCAGGGGTTTCCATGAGGCCAGACTCCACCACGGAGTGCCTTAACTCTGCGACGCTCCTGGGGGCACACAGGATAGGAGCTCGTTCGCCAGTTTCGCAGGATGACTTCTCTCCGTGCCGGAACGGCGGCTCCTGGCTTCTAGAGGAACCTTAGCCTAAACAGGCCCCTGGAGAAAGCTCTTCACATTCAGAGCAAGGGCAAGGTACTGCTCTCTGGCTTGCCTGGGTTGAGTGCCCCAGTCGTCAAAGAGCCTCGCGAAAGCAGTGCTGCGCAGACTCCCTTTGCCGGTCGAACGGCCTCCTTGACTGAAAGAGAACTGCAGTGCCAAAAGGCACGGTGCTGACGACTGGCTCCAGGAAGAGACTCGGGACAGCACTCTCCTAGAAGCGAAAGCTAGGCTGTGCGCCCAGCCTGAGGAGCAGTACGTACGTTTGCCACACTTCTTTACACAGCTAGGCATGAGCCAGAGAGCCTTGGTCACTGAGGCCTACCTAAGGGACTGCCCTACTTACCCAGTAGCTCCCACGCAGAGGTCCCTGTGCCCAAACGGGCCTCCACGGAAGGGCCCTGTCCCTCCCGTTGTGTTTCCTTGAGGTAATCAGAAACCGCTGAGGATCCCTATAGGAGCTCCGGTTTGAAGCTGGGCGACCCTGGCTAAACCTTATTCCCCTCCGTGGTAAACGAGACAGTGGCGGGTCCTAAGCTGCCTGAAGTACACTTGCTCGCGCCCACCTTCTCTTTGCTGCCGGAAGGCCTCCCACAAGACGTCTGAGTTTACTCGTGACAGCAGAAGTCTGAGTTTACGCGTGTGAGGCCTGCTGCTCTCGGTTCCTTGCTGGGAGCTTCAGCAGGAGCGCTCGGGAGCTCGCCGGCACAAGAACTGTGAGTCCCCTCGCCCCACCCCGGCCTCAAGCAAAAGTCCAGATTTCCCCCGTCAGGAACACCTCGGAGTGCCATAGGAGCGAAGAAGCGTGCGTTAACGGAGGGCCTCAACAGTGCTAGGGCTTTATTTCACGAGACACCGTGCACTCACGTTCGTTGTAACAACTGTCAAAGGGCACTGGATGCCTTCCAACTCCTCTCTGGCGTTTGAGCCACAGGAAGTAAATGCATTCGTTTGATTAAGCTCCGTGAACGTGCAACGACGATGGCGAAGCGCTGCCCTGTTCGCTCGAAAGCTCTCGTTTGTACGGCCTTCACACGGCCTCAAGGTACGCCGTGCTAAACAGCCTTACATTCCACGCTGGTGTGCCCCCAATTGGGAATGTGGGCTCTTCTGTGAGACACCAGTGTGCGTCCCAAAGGAAACCGGGGGGGGGGGGGGCTCCCCCAGGACGCCTGCGTACGGCAGTCGGTGGCCAGATGTTTACTTCCAGCCGGAGAAAGAGAAAAAGGACAGCTTTCCCAGGGACAATTCTGGACCCTTGGGAACATCCAGAATCACCAAAGCCTAAACTTGGCACGGCCTGGGGAACGCTCTTCCGCACGTCCAGCAATCCCCACGTCAAAACCTTTCTCGGCAGAGGCAGGCACTCTCTCCCTTGTACTAGATAGCTCGGCAGAGCCTCCCGAGAAACATGCTGCGTCATTCAGCTTGAAAGTGGGACGCGGATGGGAGAGTACGCTTTCTCCCCGTTTGGAGGCGCCGTGCGCTTGGCTTCAAAGCTGCCCGAACAGCACTAGCGGCCCGACGTCTCTGCACGGCAGGATTGTCGTTGTGGGCCGAGGCTGCGTGTTCTCTCAAAGCGGAAAACCGTGCTGGCAATACCTTGCTAGGAACCCCTCCCACGGCCCTACATGTTCAGCTCCGGCCAAACGAAAGGTGACCTCAGGCCTCAAGGTAAGTTCCAGCGTTTCACGTCGGGGGAGTTGGGTGTGCAGGGGTTTCCATGAGGCCAGACTCCACCACGGAGTGCCTTAACTCTGCGACGCTCCTGGGGGCACACAGGATAGGAGCTCGTTCGCCAGTTTCGCAGGATGACTTCTCTCCGTGCCGGAACGGCGGCTCCTGGCTTCTAGAGGAACCTTAGCCTAAACAGGCCCCTGGAGAAAGCTCTTCACATTCAGAGCAAGGGCAAGGTACTGCTCTCTGGCTTGCCTGGGTTGAGTGCCCCAGTCGTCAAAGAGCCTCGCGAAAGCAGTGCTGCGCAGACTCCCTTTGCCGGTCGAACGGCCTCCTTGACTGAAAGAGAACTGCAGTGCCAAAAGGCACGGTGCTGACGACTGGCTCCAGGAAGAGACTCGGGACAGCACTCTCCTAGAAGCGAAAGCTAGGCTGTGCGCCCAGCCTGAGGAGCAGTACGTACGTTTGCCACACTTCTTTACACAGCTAGGCATGAGCCAGAGAGCCTTGGTCACTGAGGCCTACCTAAGGGACTGCCCTACTTACCCAGTAGCTCCCACGCAGAGGTCCCTGTGCCCAAACGGGCCTCCACGGAAGGGCCCTGTCCCTCCCGTTGTGTTTCCTTGAGGTAATCAGAAACCGCTGAGGATCCCTATAGGAGCTCCGGTTTGAAGCTGGGCGACCCTGGCTAAACCTTATTCCCCTCCGTGGTAAACGAGACAGTGGCGGGTCCTAAGCTGCCTGAAGTACACTTGCTCGCGCCCACCTTCTCTTTGCTGCCGGAAGGCCTCCCACAAGACGTCTGAGTTTACTCGTGACAGCAGAAGTCTGAGTTTACGCGTGTGAGGCCTGCTGCTCTCGGTTCCTTGCTGGGAGCTTCAGCAGGAGCGCTCGGGAGCTCGCCGGCACAAGAACTGTGAGTCCCCTCGCCCCACCCCGGCCTCAAGCAAAAGTCCAGATTTCCCCCGTCAGGAACACCTCGGAGTGCCATAGGAGCGAAGAAGCGTGCGTTAACGGAGGGCCTCAACAGTGCTAGGGCTTTATTTCACGAGACACCGTGCACTCACGTTCGTTGTAACAACTGTCAAAGGGCACTGGATGCCTTCCAACTCCTCTCTGGCGTTTGAGCCACAGGAAGTAAATGCATTCGTTTGATTAAGCTCCGTGAACGTGCAACGACGATGGCGAAGCGCTGCCCTGTTCGCTCGAAAGCTCTCGTTTGTACGGCCTTCACACGGCCTCAAGGTACGCCGTGCTAAACAGCCTTACATTCCACGCTGGTGTGCCCCCAATTGGGAATGTGGGCTCTTCTGTGAGACACCAGTGTGCGTCCCAAAGGAAACCGGGGGGGGGGGGGCTCCCCCAGGACGCCTGCGTACGGCAGTCGGTGGCCAGATGTTTACTTCCAGCCGGAGAAAGAGAAAAAGGACAGCTTTCCCAGGGACAATTCTGGACCCTTGGGAACATCCAGAATCACCAAAGCCTAAACTTGGCACGGCCTGGGGAACGCTCTTCCGCACGTCCAGCAATCCCCACGTCAAAACCTTTCTCGGCAGAGGCAGGCACTCTCTCCCTTGTACTAGATAGCTCGGCAGAGCCTCCCGAGAAACATGCTGCGTCATTCAGCTTGAAAGTGGGACGCGGATGGGAGAGTACGCTTTCTCCCCGTTTGGAGGCGCCGTGCGCTTGGCTTCAAAGCTGCCCGAACAGCACTAGCGGCCCGACGTCTCTGCACGGCAGGATTGTCGTTGTGGGCCGAGGCTGCGTGTTCTCTCAAAGCGGAAAACCGTGCTGGCAATACCTTGCTAGGAACCCCTCCCACGGCCCTACATGTTCAGCTCCGGCCAAACGAAAGGTGACCTCAGGCCTCAAGGTAAGTTCCAGCGTTTCACGTCGGGGGAGTTGGGTGTGCAGGGGTTTCCATGAGGCCAGACTCCACCACGGAGTGCCTTAACTCTGCGACGCTCCTGGGGGCACACAGGATAGGAGCTCGTTCGCCAGTTTCGCAGGATGACTTCTCTCCGTGCCGGAACGGCGGCTCCTGGCTTCTAGAGGAACCTTAGCCTAAACAGGCCCCTGGAGAAAGCTCTTCACATTCAGAGCAAGGGCAAGGTACTGCTCTCTGGCTTGCCTGGGTTGAGTGCCCCAGTCGTCAAAGAGCCTCGCGAAAGCAGTGCTGCGCAGACTCCCTTTGCCGGTCGAACGGCCTCCTTGACTGAAAGAGAACTGCAGTGCCAAAAGGCACGGTGCTGACGACTGGCTCCAGGAAGAGACTCGGGACAGCACTCTCCTAGAAGCGAAAGCTAGGCTGTGCGCCCAGCCTGAGGAGCAGTACGTACGTTTGCCACACTTCTTTACACAGCTAGGCATGAGCCAGAGAGCCTTGGTCACTGAGGCCTACCTAAGGGACTGCCCTACTTACCCAGTAGCTCCCACGCAGAGGTCCCTGTGCCCAAACGGGCCTCCACGGAAGGGCCCTGTCCCTCCCGTTGTGTTTCCTTGAGGTAATCAGAAACCGCTGAGGATCCCTATAGGAGCTCCGGTTTGAAGCTGGGCGACCCTGGCTAAACCTTATTCCCCTCCGTGGTAAACGAGACAGTGGCGGGTCCTAAGCTGCCTGAAGTACACTTGCTCGCGCCCACCTTCTCTTTGCTGCCGGAAGGCCTCCCACAAGACGTCTGAGTTTACTCGTGACAGCAGAAGTCTGAGTTTACGCGTGTGAGGCCTGCTGCTCTCGGTTCCTTGCTGGGAGCTTCAGCAGGAGCGCTCGGGAGCTCGCCGGCACAAGAACTGTGAGTCCCCTCGCCCCACCCCGGCCTCAAGCAAAAGTCCAGATTTCCCCCGTCAGGAACACCTCGGAGTGCCATAGGAGCGAAGAAGCGTGCGTTAACGGAGGGCCTCAACAGTGCTAGGGCTTTATTTCACGAGACACCGTGCACTCACGTTCGTTGTAACAACTGTCAAAGGGCACTGGATGCCTTCCAACTCCTCTCTGGCGTTTGAGCCACAGGAAGTAAATGCATTCGTTTGATTAAGCTCCGTGAACGTGCAACGACGATGGCGAAGCGCTGCCCTGTTCGCTCGAAAGCTCTCGTTTGTACGGCCTTCACACGGCCTCAAGGTACGCCGTGCTAAACAGCCTTACATTCCACGCTGGTGTGCCCCCAATTGGGAATGTGGGCTCTTCTGTGAGACACCAGTGTGCGTCCCAAAGGAAACCGGGGGGGGGGGGGGCTCCCCCAGGACGCCTGCGTACGGCAGTCGGTGGCCAGATGTTTACTTCCAGCCGGAGAAAGAGAAAAAGGACAGCTTTCCCAGGGACAATTCTGGACCCTTGGGAACATCCAGAATCACCAAAGCCTAAACTTGGCACGGCCTGGGGAACGCTCTTCCGCACGTCCAGCAATCCCCACGTCAAAACCTTTCTCGGCAGAGGCAGGCACTCTCTCCCTTGTACTAGATAGCTCGGCAGAGCCTCCCGAGAAACATGCTGCGTCATTCAGCTTGAAAGTGGGACGCGGATGGGAGAGTACGCTTTCTCCCCGTTTGGAGGCGCCGTGCGCTTGGCTTCAAAGCTGCCCGAACAGCACTAGCGGCCCGACGTCTCTGCACGGCAGGATTGTCGTTGTGGGCCGAGGCTGCGTGTTCTCTCAAAGCGGAAAACCGTGCTGGCAATACCTTGCTAGGAACCCCTCCCACGGCCCTACATGTTCAGCTCCGGCCAAACGAAAGGTGACCTCAGGCCTCAAGGTAAGTTCCAGCGTTTCACGTCGGGGGAGTTGGGTGTGCAGGGGTTTCCATGAGGCCAGACTCCACCACGGAGTGCCTTAACTCTGCGACGCTCCTGGGGGCACACAGGAGAGGAGCTCGTTCGCCAGTTTCGCAGGATGACTTCTCTCCGTGCCGGAACGGCGGCTCCTGGCTTCTAGAGGAACCTTAGCCTAAACAGGCCCCTGGAGAAAGCTCTTCACATTCAGAGCAAGGGCAAGGTACTGCTCTCTGGCTTGCCTGGGTTGAGTGCCCCAGTCGTCAAAGAGCCTCGCGAAAGCAGTGCTGCGCAGACTCCCTTTGCCGGTCGAACGGCCTCCTTGACTGAAAGAGAACTGCAGTGCCAAAAGGCACGGTGCTGACGACTGGCTCCAGGAAGAGACTCGGGACAGCACTCTCCTAGAAGCGAAAGCTAGGCTGTGCGCCCAGCCTGAGGAGCAGTACGTACGTTTGCCACACTTCTTTACACAGCTAGGCATGAGCCAGAGAGCCTTGGTCACTGAGGCCTACCTAAGGGACTGCCCTACTTACCCAGTAGCTCCCACGCAGAGGTCCCTGTGCCCAAACGGGCCTCCACGGAAGGGCCCTGTCCCTCCCGTTGTGTTTCCTTGAGGTAATCAGAAACCGCTGAGGATCCCTATAGGAGCTCCGGTTTGAAGCTGGGCGACCCTGGCTAAACCTTATTCCCCTCCGTGGTAAACGAGACAGTGGCGGGTCCTAAGCTGCCTGAAGTACACTTGCTCGCGCCCACCTTCTCTTTGCTGCCGGAAGGCCTCCCACAAGACGTCTGAGTTTACTCGTGACAGCAGAAGTCTGAGTTTACGCGTGTGAGGCCTGCTGCTCTCGGTTCCTTGCTGGGAGCTTCAGCAGGAGCGCTCGGGAGCTCGCCGGCACAAGAACTGTGAGTCCCCTCGCCCCACCCCGGCCTCAAGCAAAAGTCCAGATTTCCCCCGTCAGGAACACCTCGGAGTGCCATAGGAGCGAAGAAGCGTGCGTTAACGGAGGGCCTCAACAGTGCTAGGGCTTTATTTCACGAGACACCGTGCACTCACGTTCGTTGTAACAACTGTCAAAGGGCACTGGATGCCTTCCAACTCCTCTCTGGCGTTTGAGCCACAGGAAGTAAATGCATTCGTTTGATTAAGCTCCGTGAACGTGCAACGACGATGGCGAAGCGCTGCCCTGTTCGCTCGAAAGCTCTCGTTTGTACGGCCTTCACACGGCCTCAAGGTACGCCGTGCTAAACAGCCTTACATTCCACGCTGGTGTGCCCCCAATTGGGAATGTGGGCTCTTCTGTGAGACACCAGTGTGCGTCCCAAAGGAAACCGGGGGGGGGGGGCTCCCCCAGGACGCCTGCGTACGGCAGTCGGTGGCCAGATGTTTACTTCCAGCCGGAGAAAGAGAAAAAGGACAGCTTTCCCAGGGACAATTCTGGACCCTTGGGAACATCCAGAATCACCAAAGCCTAAACTTGGCACGGCCTGGGGAACGCTCTTCCGCACGTCCAGCAATCCCCACGTCAAAACCTTTCTCGGCAGAGGCAGGCACTCTCTCCCTTGTACTAGATAGCTCGGCAGAGCCTCCCGAGAAACATGCTGCGTCATTCAGCTTGAAAGTGGGACGCGGATGGGAGAGTACGCTTTCTCCCCGTTTGGAGGCGCCGTGCGCTTGGCTTCAAAGCTGCCCGAACAGCACTAGCGGCCCGACGTCTCTGCACGGCAGGATTGTCGTTGTGGGCCGAGGCTGCGTGTTCTCTCAAAGCGGAAAACCGTGCTGGCAATACCTTGCTAGGAACCCCTCCCACGGCCCTACATGTTCAGCTCCGGCCAAACGAAAGGTGACCTCAGGCCTCAAGGTAAGTTCCAGCGTTTCACGTCGGGGGAGTTGGGTGTGCAGGGGTTTCCATGAGGCCAGACTCCACCACGGAGTGCCTTAACTCTGCGACGCTCCTGGGGGCACACAGGAGAGGAGCTCGTTCGCCAGTTTCGCAGGATGACTTCTCTCCGTGCCGGAACGGCGGCTCCTGGCTTCTAGAGGAACCTTAGCCTAAACAGGCCCCTGGAGAAAGCTCTTCACATTCAGAGCAAGGGCAAGGTACTGCTCTCTGGCTTGCCTGGGTTGAGTGCCCCAGTCGTCAAAGAGCCTCGCGAAAGCAGTGCTGCGCAGACTCCCTTTGCCGGTCGAACGGCCTCCTTGACTGAAAGAGAACTGCAGTGCCAAAAGGCACGGTGCTGACGACTGGCTCCAGGAAGAGACTCGGGACAGCACTCTCCTAGAAGCGAAAGCTAGGCTGTGCGCCCAGCCTGAGGAGCAGTACGTACGTTTGCCACACTTCTTTACACAGCTAGGCATGAGCCAGAGAGCCTTGGTCACTGAGGCCTACCTAAGGGACTGCCCTACTTACCCAGTAGCTCCCACGCAGAGGTCCCTGTGCCCAAACGGGCCTCCACGGAAGGGCCCTGTCCCTCCCGTTGTGTTTCCTTGAGGTAATCAGAAACCGCTGAGGATCCCTATAGGAGCTCCGGTTTGAAGCTGGGCGACCCTGGCTAAACCTTATTCCCCTCCGTGGTAAACGAGACAGTGGCGGGTCCTAAGCTGCCTGAAGTACACTTGCTCGCGCCCACCTTCTCTTTGCTGCCGGAAGGCCTCCCACAAGACGTCTGAGTTTACTCGTGACAGCAGAAGTCTGAGTTTACGCGTGTGAGGCCTGCTGCTCTCGGTTCCTTGCTGGGAGCTTCAGCAGGAGCGCTCGGGAGCTCGCCGGCACAAGAACTGTGAGTCCCCTCGCCCCACCCCGGCCTCAAGCAAAAGTCCAGATTTCCCCCGTCAGGAACACCTCGGAGTGCCATAGGAGCGAAGAAGCGTGCGTTAACGGAGGGCCTCAACAGTGCTAGGGCTTTATTTCACGAGACACCGTGCACTCACGTTCGTTGTAACAACTGTCAAAGGGCACTGGATGCCTTCCAACTCCTCTCTGGCGTTTGAGCCACAGGAAGTAAATGCATTCGTTTGATTAAGCTCCGTGAACGTGCAACGACGATGGCGAAGCGCTGCCCTGTTCGCTCGAAAGCTCTCGTTTGTACGGCCTTCACACGGCCTCAAGGTACGCCGTGCTAAACAGCTTTACATTCCACGCTGGTGTGCCCCCAATTGGGAATGTGGGCTCTTCTGTGAGACACCAGTGTGCGTCCCAAAGGAAACCGGGGGGGGGGGGCTCCCCCAGGACGCCTGCGTACGGCAGTCGGTGGCCAGATGTTTACTTCCAGCCGGAGAAAGAGAAAAAGGACAGCTTTCCCAGGGACAATTCTGGACCCTTGGGAACATCCAGAATCACCAAAGCCTAAACTTGGCACGGCCTGGGGAACGCTCTTCCGCACGTCCAGCAATCCCCACGTCAAAACCTTTCTCGGCAGAGGCAGGCACTCTCTCCCTTGTACTAGATAGCTCGGCAGAGCCTCCCGAGAAACATGCTGCGTCATTCAGCTTGAAAGTGGGACGCGGATGGGAGAGTACGCTTTCTCCCCGTTTGGAGGCGCCGTGCGCTTGGCTTCAAAGCTGCCCGAACAGCACTAGCGGCCCGACGTCTCTGCACGGCAGGATTGTCGTTGTGGGCCGAGGCTGCGTGTTCTCTCAAAGCGGAAAACCGTGCTGGCAATACCTTGCTAGGAACCCCTCCCACGGCCCTACATGTTCAGCTCCGGCCAAACGAAAGGTGACCTCAGGCCTCAAGGTAAGTTCCAGCGTTTCACGTCGGGGGAGTTGGGTGTGCAGGGGTTTCCATGAGGCCAGACTCCACCACGGAGTGCCTTAACTCTGCGACGCTCCTGGGGGCACACAGGATAGGAGCTCGTTCGCCAGTTTCGCAGGATGACTTCTCTCCGTGCCGGAACGGCGGCTCCTGGCTTCTAGAGGAACCTTAGCCTAAACAGGCCCCTGGAGAAAGCTCTTCACATTCAGAGCAAGGGCAAGGTACTGCTCTCTGGCTTGCCTGGGTTGAGTGCCCCAGTCGTCAAAGAGCCTCGCGAAAGCAGTGCTGCGCAGACTCCCTTTGCCGGTCGAACGGCCTCCTTGACTGAAAGAGAACTGCAGTGCCAAAAGGCACGGTGCTGACGACTGGCTCCAGGAAGAGACTCGGGACAGCACTCTCCTAGAAGCGAAAGCTAGGCTGTGCGCCCAGCCTGAGGAGCAGTACGTACGTTTGCCACACTTCTTTACACAGCTAGGCATGAGCCAGAGAGCCTTGGTCACTGAGGCCTACCTAAGGGACTGCCCTACTTACCCAGTAGCTCCCACGCAGAGGTCCCTGTGCCCAAACGGGCCTCCACGGAAGGGCCCTGTCCCTCCCGTTGTGTTTCCTTGAGGTAATCAGAAACCGCTGAGGATCCCTATAGGAGCTCCGGTTTGAAGCTGGGCGACCCTGGCTAAACCTTATTCCCCTCCGTGGTAAACGAGACAGTGGCGGGTCCTAAGCTGCCTGAAGTACACTTGCTCGCGCCCACCTTCTCTTTGCTGCCGGAAGGCCTCCCACAAGACGTCTGAGTTTACTCGTGACAGCAGAAGTCTGAGTTTACGCGTGTGAGGCCTGCTGCTCTCGGTTCCTTGCTGGGAGCTTCAGCAGGAGCGCTCGGGAGCTCGCCGGCACAAGAACTGTGAGTCCCCTCGCCCCACCCCGGCCTCAAGCAAAAGTCCAGATTTCCCCCGTCAGGAACACCTCGGAGTGCCATAGGAGCGAAGAAGCGTGCGTTAACGGAGGGCCTCAACAGTGCTAGGGCTTTATTTCACGAGACACCGTGCACTCACGTTCGTTGTAACAACTGTCAAAGGGCACTGGATGCCTTCCAACTCCTCTCTGGCGTTTGAGCCACAGGAAGTAAATGCATTCGTTTGATTAAGCTCCGTGAACGTGCAACGACGATGGCGAAGCGCTGCCCTGTTCGCTCGAAAGCTCTCGTTTGTACGGCCTTCACACGGCCTCAAGGTACGCCGTGCTAAACAGCCTTACATTCCACGCTGGTGTGCCCCCAATTGGGAATGTGGGCTCTTCTGTGAGACACCAGTGTGCGTCCCAAAGGAAACCGGGGGGGGGGGGGCTCCCCCAGGACGCCTGCGTACGGCAGTCGGTGGCCAGATGTTTACTTCCAGCCGGAGAAAGAGAAAAAGGACAGCTTTCCCAGGGACAATTCTGGACCCTTGGGAACATCCAGAATCACCAAAGCCTAAACTTGGCACGGCCTGGGGAACGCTCTTCCGCACGTCCAGCAATCCCCACGTCAAAACCTTTCTCGGCAGAGGCAGGCACTCTCTCCCTTGTACTAGATAGCTCGGCAGAGCCTCCCGAGAAACATGCTGCGTCATTCAGCTTGAAAGTGGGACGCGGATGGGAGAGTACGCTTTCTCCCCGTTTGGAGGCGCCGTGCGCTTGGCTTCAAAGCTGCCCGAACAGCACTAGCGGCCCGACGTCTCTGCACGGCAGGATTGTCGTTGTGGGCCGAGGCTGCGTGTTCTCTCAAAGCGGAAAACCGTGCTGGCAATACCTTGCTAGGAACCCCTCCCACGGCCCTACATGTTCAGCTCCGGCCAAACGAAAGGTGACCTCAGGCCTCAAGGTAAGTTCCAGCGTTTCACGTCGGGGGAGTTGGGTGTGCAGGGGTTTCCATGAGGCCAGACTCCACCACGGAGTGCCTTAACTCTGCGACGCTCCTGGGGGCACACAGGATAGGAGCTCGTTCGCCAGTTTCGCAGGATGACTTCTCTCCGTGCCGGAACGGCGGCTCCTGGCTTCTAGAGGAACCTTAGCCTAAACAGGCCCCTGGAGAAAGCTCTTCACATTCAGAGCAAGGGCAAGGTACTGCTCTCTGGCTTGCCTGGGTTGAGTGCCCCAGTCGTCAAAGAGCCTCGCGAAAGCAGTGCTGCGCAGACTCCCTTTGCCGGTCGAACGGCCTCCTTGACTGAAAGAGAACTGCAGTGCCAAAAGGCACGGTGCTGACGACTGGCTCCAGGAAGAGACTCGGGACAGCACTCTCCTAGAAGCGAAAGCTAGGCTGTGCGCCCAGCCTGAGGAGCAGTACGTACGTTTGCCACACTTCTTTACACAGCTAGGCATGAGCCAGAGAGCCTTGGTCACTGAGGCCTACCTAAGGGACTGCCCTACTTACCCAGTAGCTCCCACGCAGAGGTCCCTGTGCCCAAACGGGCCTCCACGGAAGGGCCCTGTCCCTCCCGTTGTGTTTCCTTGAGGTAATCAGAAACCGCTGAGGATCCCTATAGGAGCTCCGGTTTGAAGCTGGGCGACCCTGGCTAAACCTTATTCCCCTCCGTGGTAAACGAGACAGTGGCGGGTCCTAAGCTGCCTGAAGTACACTTGCTCGCGCCCACCTTCTCTTTGCTGCCGGAAGGCCTCCCACAAGACGTCTGAGTTTACTCGTGACAGCAGAAGTCTGAGTTTACGCGTGTGAGGCCTGCTGCTCTCGGTTCCTTGCTGGGAGCTTCAGCAGGAGCGCTCGGGAGCTCGCCGGCACAAGAACTGTGAGTCCCCTCGCCCCACCCCGGCCTCAAGCAAAAGTCCAGATTTCCCCCGTCAGGAACACCTCGGAGTGCCATAGGAGCGAAGAAGCGTGCGTTAACGGAGGACCTCAACAGTGCTAGGGCTTTATTTCACGAGACACCGTGCACTCACGTTCGTTGTAACAACTGTCAAAGGGCACTGGATGCCTTCCAACTCCTCTCTGGCGTTTGAGCCACAGGAAGTAAATGCATTCGTTTGATTAAGCTCCGTGAACGTGCAACGACGATGGCGAAGCGCTGCCCTGTTCGCTCGAAAGCTCTCGTTTGTACGGCCTTCACACGGCCTCAAGGTACGCCGTGCTAAACAGCCTTACATTCCACGCTGGTGTGCCCCCAATTGGGAATGTGGGCTCTTCTGTGAGACACCAGTGTGCGTCCCAAAGGAAACCGGGGGGGGGGGGCTCCCCCAGGACGCCTGCGTACGGCAGTCGGTGGCCAGATGTTTACTTCCAGCCGGAGAAAGAGAAAAAGGACAGCTTTCCCAGGGA